>NC_141913.1:46865833-47168863 GCF_057802395.1 Ceratotherium simum simum
GGCAATGACCAGAAAATTCTAAATGTGCACATATTTAGATACAGCAATTCCATTCTCAGGACTATCCCATACAGAAATACTCACAAATGCGTACAAGGATTTTATCACAAGGTTGTTTGCGATAGCAAGAAGTGGGTGACAACTTAAATACCATCAATTGGGAAGAGGTTAAATAAATAATAGTACCTTCACACAAAGAGGCAATATTCCTTCTCAAGAAGAAGGTAGATTTATGTGTAGTGACAGGAAAACATCCTTGGCATATTGTTTAGTGAATAAAGCAAGCTTCAGAATAGAATGTGAATGCTAATGAAAACAGAAAAAATAAAAGCGTTGACATGTGCCACTATGCATAAGAGCATACACCCTGCAGTCAGACTGCCTGGGTTCAAATGCCAGCTCTACTACCTACCAGCTGGTCTCCATGGGCATGTGAAGGAGGCCTTGGTTTCCTCATCTGTAAAATGGGAATAACAGACTACCTGCCTCATAGACACATGGTGGGCTTTCAGACAAAATATCAGACAAACTATTAGTAATGATCAACTCTGGGAGCTGGACTGGAGGAAAGGGGAACTTTAATTTTTACCATAGTCACTTCCAGACTATTTTATAATTTTTGCAAGAATGTTTCAACAGACTTTAAAAAAAAGTGTTTTCTCTCAACTAGAAGCCATCTGTTAACAGATGATAACTCTTGCCACACCCTCAGTTGACTGAGGATTAATGAAAGGTGAAGATATTTATCAGTTTAACCAGGACCTCAAGATACTCTGAGACTCTCCACCCAGGAGAGGGAGGCCTTGGTCCATAGGAAAGCCACGCCCACTGAGAAGCACAAAATTCTCAGCACTAATGACTCTGCCCAACCTCCCACACTAAAAGGCTTGACCAAACTCTAGCATGGTTCCTATGGGCCCAAGACCATGTCCCTACGATGACCCCAGCCCCCTTAAAATGCCTATCTAAGGAAGCTCATCACTGTCAAAACAATTTACTGTTTGTCCCAGCTAAAACCTGACTATAGGTCCCTGCCATCCCTTTTCTTAGAGCAGTTACTTTGGAAAACTTGCAATTATAAATCCTTCCACTGCCTCTTTGCGATGTAAATCTTCTACCACTCAAAAATGTCTCCTCAAGGATCTGGGAGCCATCTCCATGAAATGCAAACATCCAGGGAGATAGAGTCCTTGTCTCTCAGTCTAGTGGAAGGGTAGGAGCCTAACTTTGGTGGGTGCCTTACCCCAATTTGCAAAACTGCCTCCTGTCATCGTAAAGATATGAGGAGTTTGTTTTTCCTCCGCTTAAGCACCAATTAGCAAACACAGATGGCCTAATCACATGGGCCACCCCCTCTTATGGCCTTCAGTACTTTTCCTTTAGCACAACCCAGCGTTTTAATAAAAGTCTCCTGCCTTTTATTTCAGCTCGGTTTTATACTGAAGTCTCTCTCCCCTACTGCAGTAGTCTGGATAAAATCTGTCTTACCGCCTTTAAGGGCTGTCTGCCTCTGTTTCTCTTTGATACCACTGGTGAGGGATGACTTGGTTCAGGGGAAAGCCGTGACCACGGGGATGGGAGGCCTTGGCATTACCCTGGTGGTAGTTACTAAATCTCTGCCTCCCAGTGAACACCAGAGGAAGAGGAGTGTAGTGTGGCTCACCATGCAAAAGACAACTGAAACGTGCAAGAGATCCCCCCCCCATATGAATATTATAACAAATCCTTTACTGAGTGCTCTGCAAAGTACTGGGAAATATACTAAGCTCTCAGTATACAGCATCTCATTAAATCCTTACAGCAACTTTGTGAGATGTGTCATTATTTTCTTGGAATTTCTAAATCTAAGATTAAGAAATTTGCTCAAGATCACACAGCTCATAAGTAGCAAATCCAGGCGTCAAATACTAGTGTCTCTGTCTCCATAAGCTTTTGCATGGCCTTGATGGTAACTGTGCAGATGAAGTACAGATTAAATTCACTGTTTATGCTGGAAAGTTTCATTTCCATCGAAAGTAACTATGTCTTAGTAGATGTAATCGAAAAATGGCCTTACTAAAACAATAGCAACAACACACATCTCTGTGGTAAAACACTCAGCATTATTCCTTCAAAGCTGTAGTTATAGTTTAGATCACAGAATCCTGCCCTCTTGTTCTTCATAGCACCTACTGGTCTCTGAAGTGTCTTCTCTTGGGTATTGGCTCACTCCCCAGCCAGAATGTCAGCTCTTGGTGGATAGGGATTTTGTCTGTTTTGTTAATGTCTGTCTCTACAGTGCCTATGAAAGTGCTTGGCCCCATGGTTGGCACCCAATACGTATTTGTTGAAAGAAGGAAGAAGGGATGTAAAGACAGAGGGAGGAAGGAGGAAGGAAGGAAGGAGGGAAGGAAGGGAGGAAGGAAGGAAGGAAGGAAAGAAGGAAGGAAGGAAGGAAGGAAGGAGGAAGGAAGGAAGGAGAGAGAGAGAGAGGGAGGGAGGAAGGGAAAGAGAGAGAGAGACAGAGAAAGAAAAAAGAAAGAAAGAGAGAGAGGGGGAGGGAGGGAGAAGAAAGAAAGAAAGAAAGAGAGAGAGAGAGAGAAAGAAAGAAAGAAAGAAAGAAAGAAAGAAAGAAAGAAAGAAAGAAAGAAAGAAAGAAAGAAAGAAAGAAAGAAAGAAAGAAAGAAAGAAAGAAAGAAAGAAAGAAAGAAAGAGGGAGGGAGGGAAGGAAGGAAGGGAGGGAGAAAGACAGAAAGGAAGGAAGGAAGGAAGAAGGAAAGGAGGAAGGAAGGAAGAAGGAAAGGAGGAAGGAAGGAAGGAGAGAGAGGGAGGGAGGGAGAGAGAGAGACAGAGAAAGAAAGAGAGAGAGAGAAAGAGAGAGAGAAAGAAAGGAAGGAAGGAAGGAAGAAAGGAAGAAAGAAATAAAAGGAATGAAGGAAGGAAGGAGGGAAGGAAGGAAGGAGGGAGGGAAGGAAGGAAGGAAGAAGGAAAGGAAGGAAGGGAGGGAGGAGAGAGAGAAAGAAAGAGAAAGAAAGGAAGGAAGGAAGGAAGGAAGGAAGAAAGGAAGGGAGAGAGAGAGAGAAAGAAAGAGAGAGAAAGAAAGAAGGGAGAGAGGAAGGGAACTGAGATGGGATTTAGAAATATACTATCTCTAATTCAATCCCCACTCCCACCCAAACTTAATGATGAGAGGGCTGCGGTCCAGAGAGGTAAGTGACTAGCCAGTGGGGAGCACTTTTCTACTCCTCAACGAGGTAAACAACTCCCTCCATCTTGGTGGAGGTGATGGGAGAGGATGGGGCAGCTTTGAGAATAGCTTAGATTTTACAAGGTTCCTCCACCTCAGCACTGTTGACATTTTGGGCCAGAAAATCTTTTGCTGTGGGGGAAAGTCCTGTGCATTGTAAGAAGATTAGCCACATCTCTGTCCTCTACCCACTTGATGCCTGTAGCACTGCCTGCCCCCCCATTTCACCACTCCCTGCCTCTGAGTTGTGACAACCAAAAATGTCTCCAGGCATTTTCAAATGTCCTGGGGCTGGGGGCTGGGGTGATGAGGAGCAAAACTGGCCAAGGTTGAGAACCACTGGATTAGAAGATAAAGCAATGACTGGCTACTAACCAGGTAAGGAGTAATTAAAGCCCAGTGCTTAAACAGAAGAGGGGGACATTTCAGGCTTTTGAGGGTACTCAAAGCCTTTGCCCACACTGTGGACAGAACCAGAATCTTGGGAGCTGGGATGGTTCCAGACTCCAGAGGCAAAGGAATATTCATCAACATGGTGACTCAGGAAATGAACATTCTCATGGTCTGCCTGCCATTCCAGGTAAGAATTTAAGAAATTTAATAAGAAAGTTGATCTGTCCATACATGGTCAAAGAGAATCTAATGAGCAACAAGCCAGGCAGATTCAAAAGCTTCAAGTTATCCTCCCTAATACCGGCAGAGCCATTCGTGAACACAATTACAGACTTGAAACCCCACAGGGGAATTCAGTGGAAATCATTTAAACATTTATTTGATATGGAACCTCTGACCCAAGCAATTCATAGAGCCATTAAAGAAGAGGACCTGGAAGACTTGACAGTGATGGTGACGTAGTTTGGGTTTTGTTGACAAGTGGTCAGTACAAGTAATAGATAGTGGCATCTTAAACTGGATCTTAATGTGAATAGGAATCAAGAAGGATCCCATAGAGCTCAGTACAGGAAACTGTATTATCCAATATATGGTGCTCATTAACAATCTGGAGGAGAAAGTAAATTCAACTTAGATTAAATTTGCAGACCATGCAAAATGAGTGAGAAATGGCAAATGCAGAAGATAAATTAAAGTTGAAATTACCAAAGGACCTGGGCATTTGAGAACTTGGTCAGAACTAAATAAGATGGAATTTAATGAGAAAAGGGAAACTATTACATGGTTAGGTTTGATTACACTTGACGGCCAAGTAATCAGATAGTACACACAAGGAAGAGGTTGGGGTGGTGGATAAGCTAAAGGTGAACTTGGTATTCCTCCAACATTCCTTGGAAGGTTGGCTTAATAACTTAGCACATTGTGTTTCAAGGAGATTTTGCAGCAGGGGAAGTGGGAAGAGGCAGTTACAAACATGTTGTCCCTGCAATCCTAGTTCAGAGAGAGAGTGTTACTACAGGAAAATGGAATTCTGGTGAAGTCCATACCATAGTATGGCTACAAGGTGACTCAGTGCTCCGCAAATTATTATTCTATCATCATCATCATCATCACCATGATCATCATCATCATCATCATCATCACCTATTGGGTTCCTGCAGATAGCCCAGATTCTGTTGTAAGAACTTTAGTTAGCTTTTAAAAAAAAATCTATAATAGAGGCTGGTGAACACTTATTTGTGACTTTAATGCATACATGTATATCGAAGAAGAGAGCGCTTGTGACAGAATACACACGGGAAGATGAAGATCAGTGTAATGGAAAAGACTTCTTTTTTCCTGATAACATAGAATAATATAAAAAGCACTTTAAAATGCTTCAGTGTTTTTTTTTTTTAAATGCTCACAACCAGGTATTATTATCCACATTTTACAAATCAGGAAACTGAGACAGAGAAAGCTTGTGTGTTTTGCCTAAGATCATGCCGTAAATGCAGAGAAGGGATTTTCCACCTATAGTCTTTGGGGAACAAACTGCAGCAGGGGAAATCGGTGAGAAAACCTAGGAGATTCCTAGCAGATTTGAGAAAAGTGGCAAATTCTATTTGTAGGCAAGATTGGCTCTAGTCAAAGAAACATGACATTTGCCTTCAATATCCTATCTCTCTTTTCAGAACCTTCCTATATTGGTTAGGGATTTACTTGGCTGCAAGAAAAACCTTATTACCAGTGACTTAAACAAATACGAGTTTGTCACGTGTAACAAGAAGACAGAGGCGGACAGATACTAGTGATGATTTCTCATTTCAGCGGTGTCAGGGCTGACGTCTTTGTGTATTTCTTGGCCTTTGTCTCATGGTTGCAAGATGGCTGCTAGAGCTGGAGGCGTGTCTGCATTCAGGGCAGGAAGAAGGTGGAAGGGCGGTGCCATCCATATCTGTTCCCTTTATCAAGAAGCTAAAAGCTCTCCCAGACCCCACCACAAGCTGACTTCCATTTAGGTCTCACTGGCCAAAATAGGTCACAGGGTCACCACTGTGGGGGTTGGGCAGTGGGGAGGTGGAAGGGAGACTGGGAAAGTAGGAAACAGGATTGCCAGTGATTGAGTTGAAGCAGCCATGATGCAACGCCTGAGGCTGGGCCTGGGGTTCTCTTAGCAAGGAAGAAAGGAGAGGTACATGTTGTGTAAGTTAACTAAATGTATCTACAACAGCCTCCTTCCCTCCTCCTCTCTTCCCTTCAACCAAGCAACCTGATCTCTGCATACCTGATCTGAGCAGCTGGCATATTCCAGCTAAAGTGTGGGCCACCAAGATGTGCCTGTTCCTGTTCATTTTCAGTAGTGTTTCCAAAGGAAATTAAACCACATATCTGTAGGAACGGGTTCTGGAAAGCCATCCCTTTGCAGAGACAAGCACTCGTGGAGGAGTTCGAATGTTCACTAGGGTAAGGGTCTGCCGGGCATTGCTGGGCAGTAAATAAAGTCAGGATTAGAGACGTCTCAAACACGGAGAAATAACTTGATGGATCTTTCCAACAGGGAGGATTGGCTTTTGTATCAGAAAGATTCTGGGCAGCTTTTTAGAAAGTTAAACATATAATTACCATATGACCAAGCAATCCCCTCCCAGGTATTTATCCAAGAGAAATGAAAACATGTGTTTACTCAAAGACATGATTGTTCATAGCAGCTTTATGCATTATAGCCAAAAAGCAAATAAATAAAAACAAAACAAAAAAATTGATAACAACTCAAATATCCATCAACTGGTGAATGAAGAAACAAATTGAGAGAGAGTCACACAATGGAATACTATTTATCAGTAGAAAGGAACGAGCATCAGATATATGCAGCAGCATGTTGTGTCTGAATCTCAAAGGCATTATGGTAAACGAAAGACACCAGGTGCAGAAGACTACATACTGTAGAAGAGCATTTATATGAAATTCTAGAAAAGATAAAACTGATCTACAGTAACAGAAGAATTACCAGTGGTTTACTGAAGCTGGGGGAACTTTTTGAGGTGATGGGGATGTTCAACATCTTGATTGTGGTGTTGGTACATGTTTTTCAAAACCCAGCAAAGTATACTCTTAAAACAGATGCATTTTAATATATAAATAATACCTCAATAAAGTTAGTTTTTTAAAATCCTGTTCGTGTTTCCATTTTCATGTTTTCTTTTGGTTTTTGCTTCTTTTGTTCCTAGCCAAGGGCATTTGGGAAAATGCTAACTTTGTTTGGCACAACTCCAGGACAAGCGGTATTTTCCCCATATCTACAGGAAGTGCAGAGTGCCTGAATGATTACAGCGGCATTCACAGCTGCTGCCCAAATTCGACAACAGGGAGGGACAGTGTGATGGTAAATTTTATGTGTCAACTTGGCTAGGCCACAGTACCCAGATATTTGGTCAATCATTCTTCTAGGTGTTTCTGTGAAGGTATTTTTAAGATGAAATTAACATTTAAATCAGTAGACTTTGAGTAAAGCAGATTGCCCTCAATAATGTGGATGGTCCCATTTAATCAGTTGAAGTCCTTAATAGGCAAAGACTGACCTGCCCGAAGGAAGAAGGAATTCTGCCTGCAGTCTGCCTTTGGATTCTGCAACTCTTCCCTGGGTCTCCATCCTGCCAGCATATCTCGTCAGATTTTGGACATGCCAAGTCTCCACAGTTGCTTAAGCTAATTCTTTAAAATCTCTCTCTCTGTACATAGACATACATACACACAACCTGTTGGTTCTGTTTCCCTGGAGAACCCTGACTAATGCAGACAGGTAGAGCTGTGAAATCAGAGAGGGTGATGAAGCTCTAGGCCCTCAATGTAGTTGCTGCAGAAGGGTTAGCAATGAAGAGTAGTGTTTAAAAGGGAGGGTCTATACCACACTGCCAGGGTTCTAATGCCAGCTGCTTGACCACGGACAAGTGCTCACGTTTTCTAAGACTCTCTCTCCCCAGGAAAGAGATAATAAAATCATCTACTCGTTAATAAGGGTTAAATGAGATATCAATACAAAACAATTCTCACTTTACCATAAATGATATTGACCCTGAGCAGTCATACAGAGTTAAGCCTCCCAACTTACGTAGCACTGGTTTTTCCACTGCCTCTGGATACCTATATAGTGTCCCCTCCTTTGTCTTAGATGACAACCAAAGCGACCACACTGCTTTGAACCTTAAGAGGACCAACACTGGTTTAAACTTGAATTAGAATTCTGATTGTGGTAGGAAGGATTGTCACACTATTATGATATTAGGTGCTATGATAGGGAGTTTTAAGTGGCTTCTGGATAACTCATTTGAGGTGACCTTATTCTTCACATAACTGTGGTTAGCAGGCTTTGAGAAACCCCAGTCAAGTCGCATGACACTGCTCTACCATCGGGACCCACTCCTTCCTCAGCACTCCCAAGAGGCCATGACAAGAAGCTGTGTGTGGGTGTGTTTGTGTGTGTGTGTGTGTGTGTGTGCTTAGACCACCAGACACCCTTGTTTCCGCCGTAATGTAATATACTGGTCTGAATACCTGGGTGCCACAGTGCTAGGCGCCATCAAGAAGGAGCACGAGAGAAATGGATAGATGTATCTTGATTTGATAAGTCAAATCAGATTAAACTAATGGCATTTCAGAGATTTTTTTGAATAATTTTTTCCTTAGGAGCTCGCTACTAAACTTGGTTACAACTTTGCCTGGCTAGAGTTGAGAAACTATGGCCAGGAGAAGCTGCCTGGTTGGGGGCATGATGATATGGAGATAATCATATGCGCATTTGTTCAGTCAGCTCTTCACACACAGTCTATAAAGTGGTTTCTCATTCACGGTCTTTTTAATTTTTGTCCTTACAAATATACCAGGAGTAAGGCAAGATGAGGAGCACAGCCTCTGTGGATAGGTCCTCTTCTATACTCTGTGGATAGAAGAAAGAACTAGAGTTGCTCAGGCCCAGAACTGTGCCAGCCTCACCCTTTGTGCCATCGCCTGCTCTGCTCTGGGTCTCCTTAGTGCTCACCCCTAAGCTGTCTGAGGGGTGGGGATAACATCTGAAGACCGCAACCTCCCAACCAAGGTTGACCTGGAGTAGGCAGCTGCTTGTACAATGGCTTTCATTTCCCCCAAAGGCCAAGTGACATACGGATATATCTGTGGAAAGTTCTGGAAAATAGTGCTCCTTGCCCACCAGATCCCTTGACCAATGCTCAGCTCCCTCTGAGGGTGATCCACGGAAGTGATGCCTTTGTGGTCACCCTCAGCTCCCCTGTCACTTTCTCAACGTTAAAGGGGACATAGTCACACTGAGGATGTTCAGAACAGATGGGTCAGGATGGGGAGAGGAGGAACAATCATTCCATTTGAGAAAGTGTTACTGGCGTGGGAAATATCTGGTGTAGGGAAGGATCAGGGCCAGCATGACGGTGTCTATAAACACTTGAGGGAGTGTCAGAAGGACTGGACAGGACAGCGTAGGACCACATGATGGTGTGGGGGCGGGGGCTAGGGAGACACATTTAGATTCAACATAAGGAAGAGGTTTCCAAATGTCAGAGTTGTCCAAAGATGAGAACGATTGAGTTCTCCAGCAGTGGGGATGTTCAAGTGTGGGCACAAGGAGCACCGGGCAAAGAAATAGTTTAGGAGATGAGCAGTTAGGTTAGACCAGAGGTTCTCAACTGGGGGTGATTCCCTCTCCCCACAAGGGAATATTTTCAACGTCTATAGACATTTTGGTTGCCACGACTGAAGGGTGCTATTAGCATCTAATGGGTAGAGGCCAGGGATGCTGTCAAACATCTTACACTGCCCAGGATGGCCCCCCACAACAAAGAATTATCCAGTCCAAAATATGACCAGTGCTGAGGCTGAGAAACCCTGGAGAGGATAAACTGTAAGGCTGGAGTCTAGAGTAATCGCCCCCTCCAATCTGTCCAGTAATTCCAAAGACCATGGAAGGTAATCAGTGAATTGCCAGGAACATCCGGATTTCAACAAGGATAGCACAGTAGGATATTCAAGTAGACAAATCTCAGAAATATATTTTCAGTTTCAGACACTGTGGGCTATATTTTGGGACTCTGGCCATCGCTGCTGTAGCCAAAACTATGAGCCTGTCATTCTCCAAAAAGCAAATTTATACGTTCCCACCACTTCCGCCTACTTCCACGTATGAGTTGGACGGCGATGTGCACAAGTAAGGGGTGGGGGGAATAGCCAAAAATGGGCAAACAGAGGAGTCTGCAGTGAGCTCTCACCCAAAGGCCTCTAAAGGTCATCCCCGATATGTCTTCTAAAATTATTTTTAATATACTTTATGCCTTCTGGGTGATGAAATTTATCAAACCCCAGAAAAGTCCTGGAGCTACAAAGAAATTCGCTTTTTACCAGATCTACCACACTCAGAGCTTGAGAATCAGATGGATCTGAGGTCGACTCTTGGCTCTGCTAATTACCATCTGGGCAGCAGGTAAGTTATCCAATCTTTCTGAGCCACAGTTTCCTCATTTATAAAATGGGACGAATAACATGTACTTCACAGGACGGCTGCGAGGATTACACAAGTGAATGCACGTACAACAATGCACCACGCCTGGTACTAACAAATTCTCGCTAAGTGGCAGCTATTATGTGTACAATTATCTCCTTAAGGGTCTAAATAGCACGTGGCATTGGGTTAGGCACTGAACAAGGAAATTATGCCATCTTGAAACTCACAATCTGAGACAGAAATTAGCTTGCCCTTATTATAGTTCTCTATTATTATTAATTAAAATAAATAAGTAGCTGCCAGCCAATAGATACCCACGACCTCATTTAGTCCTCCTAACACCCTAGGAAGAGGGCTATTACCAACTCATTTTGTAGATGAAGAAATTGAGATGTGATGCTAAGTGCCTGACCTGAGGCCACATAGTAGCTCCGCATGGCAGAGGCAGAATTAGAACCCACCCGTGTGCAGGACACTACTGCCTCCCTGTTCCTGCCATTTCCCCTCTCAGCCTGCCTCCTTTGCTCTGGCCTGAACTTGGGAATCTTGGGGCATCTCCCTGCAGGAAAACCTGCTCTGAAAGCCTTCAGAGGCACCAACGTATAAATGACCAGTTACAGCAAAAATAGCCCCTTAACCTTAAGCTGAGACTCCCAACCTGGAATCCCCTTGGGGCAATGACAGAGATGCATGAGGTATGTTCCATATTTCAAAGAGTCCATCCTAAAAACATACATTTACCTCTGATGAAGCTGAAAAGATTAACTAAAATGTGATGTTTTGTGATTTAGTCTGGAATTGCATCAACTCTCTGTGGTGATACTGATTATTTCAACCTGATTGGAAACTCTGATGGACAGTTCCTTGTCTTTGATGATGAAAATGGGAAATCTAAACAGTATGGCCTGTTTCACTGTAAAAAGCTGGTCAAAATCTGAACTCCATGGGAGGAAATAATAATGCCCTTAGTGATGAAATGTCTGGGAGTCACTGAGCTACAAGGAAACAGCACAAATCACAGGATACAGGAGAAGACAATGTGTGCCTGAGGATCTGGGGAGAAGGGCCATTGTGTATGGGACACTTGGGACCTGCCCACTCCTTCTTTTCAGGGAACACTGCCCTGCCCAGTGCCCTGTGGAATGGACACTGCCACATCCATCACCATATGTTCCTAGCCCCTGACAAGAGTTGATGGGACATTCTGGACTTACTCCTCTATAAGCTGTGGGAAATCTATAATCTGTGTGGCTGGGTCAAAATAATGAGCTAGGTCAATCAAGTTTCTTGCTTGGAAATCAGGTAGTAGGAAACTGAGAGATGGAGGTGGTTTCCAGTAGAGGCAGAAGACAGCAAGCCATGTGGGAAGCTGTCCCCTTATAGAGGTGCTGGGGGGGGGGTGTACAGTGGCTATATAAGCCAGCTGAAGTTGTGTGGGGATGGAGACAACACAGGGATGGGCAAGGAAGTCAGTTCAGAGAGCAAAGAATGGAACATATGAGGAGAGGGGAAGATACTTCACGGGGAGAGGCTCCTGGGGGATCGGGACCAGTCCTAGCTCCCATGAGACCCAGGTGAACCACACAGTTCCCATCTTCGAATTTCCTGAAGTTTCCATTTTGTTTTTACAACAAATCCCACTTTGCTTGAGCTAGCTAAGTGGGTCTCTCTTCCCGGCACACAAATGGGCCTGACTAGCTCAGACCATCCAAGCTTTTGGGAAAACATCCTTAAAATCACATCACAGAGACATGCTCTGTGGAAGAGAAAAGTCATAAGATATAAACTGACCTCAATTCTTTATATCTAAAAAGATGTATGTTTCATGCCTGTGGCGTAGAGAGCCCACTGGGTGATATAGCCATGGAATTTCCTGGAAAATGCCACCTGGGAGTGGAGAGAAGAGCAAACGAGAGTGTGGCCCTGGAAGTCTCCCACCGGGATGCCAAGCCAAAGATGAATAAACACCATCCTGTTGGTGGATTAATTTGCTGGATGTTACTCTGTATCTATTTTCCCTCTGCTCTCTCTGCACTGTGATAGATTGAAGAATGGGCTCCATTCTTTCCCCCTTCCTGCATCCACAGTCTTACCACAGTCTCAGGTGCAATGCATGCTTCCCCACCCCTAGACTTTGGGATTAGCCATCTGATTGCTTTGGCCAATGGCATGAGGGAGAAATGACAACGTGTGAGTTCTAAGTCTAGGCCTTAAGAGACCTTGCGTGTTGTGTCTCTGCCACTGTCAGGAGAACAAGCTCTGGCTAGCCCACCAGTTCCAGCAGGGTGAGAGACACTCGGAGCAGACTTAAACCAAACCTTGGCCTGAGCCATGTCAGCAGAACTGACATGCGATCAGCAGAGCCACCCCAGCCCACTTGCACACACATGAAAAATAAATCTTATTGTTGCATGCCACTGAAATGCTGTGGCTATTTGTTACAAAGCACTTTTGTAGAAGTAGCTAAATGATAAAGTTCATTTAGAAAGATTAGATTAAACATTTCTGAATGGGGAATTTGATGAAAGGCTATCCTAATTCGGGCCATAGTGATAAGAGGGTGTGCAGCACCCCACGGAGCCTAAGGGATGCTGGCCGTGGTACTTAGCAAGAGGTCCCCTAAGGGATGTAGAACTTTGGGGCTAGAGGAGTTGGGCTAGAGGTCCAGTTTTTCCTCCCTATGAGGAGATTGCCCTCCTTACCAGCCTTGTAAGATTTCATTTTACTTTATTATAAGTAAACTAAGTAACTATAATTACTTTATAAAATTTGTAAGATTCCCCATGTGCCTGAGGTACACTAGGATGGTTCTGGTAGTTTCCCAGCTGTCCATCAAATTCCACTCACTCCTTCTTCCACAGTGGTGCAATCAGAGCCAGGCACCTGACTATCAAGGCTACAACTCCCAGCCTTTCTTCCAGTTACCTGTGACCACGTGATTGAGTTTTTACCAATAAAATGGTAAAAGTGTTGCATTCAGGCTGGTATATTGAGAGAGAGGGCATGCCTCCTCACTTTCGCCTGCCTGCCGGCTACAATCTAGGCCATGCAGACAGGGACTGTACACTAGGACAGTACTAATTAAGTGTGGTCCATGTACCAGCTACTCATCTTCGAACCATTACTCATCTACACCAAGATAAAGAGCTTGTGCCAGAATGCAAATCAACTACATCACTAAACACATTGTTTCGTTCAGCTGACATTCTTTCCCATAGGAAGATGTTCTCGATGAAGGAAGTGGTGCGTTGATTTACATTCTGGAGCAAGCTCCGTATCTCCTTGCAGAACAGCCCTTTGAGGATCAGCACACTAGGGATGGTAGAGGCATGAGATGGAATGAACCTTGGTCTCTGAATATCCATGTGGAGTAGAGCTGCCTGCCAACCCAGAACACCTGCCACGAACTATAACAAAAAAAGAGAAACAAACCTTTCTTTTGAATGTGGCACTGCATTGTAAGATCTCTCTCTCACAGTAGTTTAGCTTCCACCTAACTAAGTCAGTAGGGTTAATCATCTCTATCTGGTAGGGCTGTGATGAAGATTTCCAAAGGGACATGAGAAGATACCCAGCCAGGATCTACTGGGGCTCATTCAACGCTGGCTGAATCAAACATGCAATGGGTTCTTTCTCTAACTGGTAACAATTCATTGTTTTTTCTGGTTAGGGGAGTGGACTCAGGTTCCTATACCTGCAGGACAATGCATCCATTCACATCTATTGAATCCCTTCTCTGTGCCGAGGACAGGGCCAGGCACCGTAGATGCAGCCCCGAGCAAGACTGACACAGGGCTGCCCTTATGGGGTACCGAAGCACGTCACATGGCCGAGCCCGAGTCTGGGTGCAGAATGCCTGTGGGCTGGGGTGCTTAAAGAGCTGAAGTGAATGGAAGGACCCAGGTACTTCCTGGCCTGCAACAGACACAAGAGACAGTGGGTTGCCTGAATTAGCAGGAAAGTTGCACTTGGAGTACAACTGTTCCCATACTTTAGTGTATTTGCAGTGGTTTTCCCTTGGTCTCACGGGGGAAAAACTTCATTTGAAGATTCTAAAATAGTATTGATTAAATTAAGGGTGAAGGATATTTTTCTATAACTTAATCTGGAGAGACAAATGTTTAATGCTCCTCCAAAGACCAAGGGTTGTGGAAGGCATTTAGACACGAGCAGTTCTTAGGTTAGTTGTTCATTCATCAAACACTTTGATCCAGGCCTGCGCACACAGAGGAACAAGGCCAAGTTGCTGTGTTCATGCAAGCTCATGGCCAAGTGGGAGGCAGTAAGCCTATGGATGATCACCTGACCACGGAACATCTGCCTTCTAATGAGGAGAGGCTGGGAACCCAGGAGCATGGAGTCCAGGCCAATTTGGACCTTTTCCTCTTCATTTTCACTTGCATCATTCTCTCTGGATAGTATTACTGCATTTCCTTGGCTAATAGTAGTGATCTTGAAATTAGCTTTTTTTTTTTTTTTTACCTTATAGCCAGACACATGCATGGAAATACTCTTCCAAGCCTAAGAATACTCAGTCATGCAATATGCATGTGTAATCATCTAAGAATGGCACAAATGTATTGAATCACCAGATATTCAGAGAAAATAGTAGGATTTTAGCTTCATCAGTATCAACACTGGTGTTGACATGGAACACCAGGAACCCATCAGTGAGACAGTTCACCAGCACTTGGTGAGGAACAGGCCTGCAGAAACACACAAATACACCCCCAGCTCTGGCAGCCGAACCGTGGGCAACAGCATCCTACCAGCTTCTATTTATTGTTGCATTGCCATGGTGCTCATCCCCTTTGTATCCATGGCATCGAGGACCTCGGGTGTTGGGCTGAGGTGACCATTCTTCTGATCTGAGAAAAGACAGAGCAGAGGAAATTTGGGCAACTCTAGAGAGGTGTGTAGATAGTTTACTGACAGTTCAAGCTTTAGGGACAGTAGATGCACCGAGGGAAATTGGCATAAAAGCTTCATCTATTATACGGAAGCAGTATGCTTGTGAAGGGAGCTGGGTGTGTAGTAAAACTATTGTTAGCTCTGTTCACATAACATACCCTTCGTGCTCCATCCTCCATATCACCATACAAATGCGCAGGAGCACCTCTGAAAACCTAGGTGGGGTGAGGTATTACTGGTGGTGGTGGTGAGACGGGGTGGGAGGCAAGGATCTGGAGGTCTGGGGGCTGGGACCGCCAGGAGAGAGGTGGTCCACGGAGCTGGAAAGGTCTGAGAATCAGAAGTCCCTTGCAATCCGAGTCCCAACCCCTTCCAGCATAAAGAGCATCCTAAGATGCTCTAAGATGGCCTAAGAGCATCCACCCTTTGTGCTCATCCCTCTCAATCTCCACCCCCGCACCCCCCCCCCTCGCTCCTGGGCTCAGGCTGCGGGGTCACTGCTCCCCCTTGTAGGATCGGAAGGCAGATAACAGCGGGAGGCGCCCGGGTGAGGCTGAGGAGGAAGGAGTTCACTAAATTGTGTTGGAGCGAAGGCGTCGAGGATGAGCAGAATTGATCCAATGTGGGGGAAGGCGGAAGGGACTACGAGGGAAAGGGAGAGGGGCAATATACACTCAGCCTTTTCATCATTCGGCGGGAAGATGGGTGATGTTCGGGGACGGTTGTCCCAGCGCCCTGGCTCGCTATACGGAGACGTCAGAGCGCTCGGGTCCCCGGTGGAAGAGCCCCCCAGCCCCCCCGCCCGGGCTGCCATATAAAGTCGGGGCCTCGTAGAGGCCGCAGCAGTGGCGCGGGCGGCGGCGGCGGAGCTCCTCCGAGGTCCCGATCCTCCCGTCGCTCCTCCGCCGGGAGAGCGCACTGTCCGCCCAGCCTCGCCGCGGCGCTCCAAGGTCTTCGCGCCGGGACCATGCGCGGCCGCGAGCTCCCGCTCGTCCTGCTGGCGCTGGTCCTCTGCCAGGCGCCCCGGGGGTCGGCCGCCCCGGTGTCGGCGGGCAGAGGGACTGTGCTGGCCAAGATGTACCCGCGCGGCAACCACTGGGCGGTGGGTGAGTGTCCGGCGCGCACTAGTCCTCGGCAGGATCAGCCAGCCGCAGGGGGCGCGTCTCCCAATCTCTCAGCGTTTCTGGGGCCCGGTGTGGGGGTCTGGGTTTGCACCGACCTTTCTACCCAAACAACAATCCCGTTCTCCCAAAACTCCACCCCACCCTTCTCCATCCTGAGAAGCCCGCGGTCCCTCAGCAGCCGCAGACAGGTCCCTTGGCCCTTTCCGCTCTCTTCCCTCTTCCTCAGTGCACCCGAGCCAGCGCGCAGCTCTCCAAAAACCTTAACCCTACGGGGAGATCCCCTTTCTTCCGCCCCTACTGAACACCTCTTTTTATCTGCCCAATCTCAATCCTGTCTGGCACGGTTCGCTCCTTGAAGAACTTTGGGGAGCTGGGTCCCCGAGCGTGTCTCGGAGCCCAGGTCCAGGCCGCCAGCCTCGACTCCGACCGCCGAGAGCGGACTCCGGGCTGCGCCTTGCGCGGGGCCAAGCCACAGGTGCGGGTCCCGGGGCGCCGCGCGCCCGCCCTGGGTTTCAAATGCGTTCAGCGAGCAGTGCCTGAATCCCGCCTGTTTGTGGCTGGCGCTCTTGAATTTTCTCAGTCCTTCTCCTGTCTTTGCAGCGATTATCTTTCCCCTGCCCTTCTGCCCAGCCATCCCTGTTTTCATCCAGCAGACTCGGCGCTCCGGGAATTGCGCCTGCTTTCCACGCTGATCCCGGGCCTTTCTGTCCCCCCCCCCCCCCCCCCCCCCGCCCCGAGCCTCCCGCTTTTCTTCGCCTCTCAACACCTGGACTTTGCCCTCTCCCCTAGGTCTTTTCCCCTTCCCTCTGCCAACAGGTCCTGTTTTCCAGGCAGGCGCTTGGAGGTTCGCTCGTCCTGGCCCCCGGAACCCCAGTGGCGAGGACCACCGCGCGTTGGCGCAAAGGGCAGCCGCGGGGTGGCGGGCGGCCGAGCGCGCACACAGCTTTCCCGCAACCGGGAGGCAGGTAGCGGCCCCGAAGCCTTGCGCTCACCCCACGTCACCCCTGGGCTCTCGGCCGCGCCACGCATAGCCTGTGGCAAATGCAAAGCGCACGACTTCCTTAGAAATCTCTCCATATAGCCAAGTGCCACAACCCCAACATTTCCTGGGGATGGAAAATCCTTAAAGCTGGAGATCCCTGAAGAGATTAAAGGGTGTGTGCGTGTGTGTGTGTGTGTGTGTGTGTGTTTCACGATTTCCTTAGTCATCTACTTACGAGTGGGGGAGGATGTGTTGGAAAGGTATTTGTTAATTCAAATTATCAGCCGATTCACAGATTCTTGGTGTGAAGGAGGAAGATTTAGGGGAGTAGGTAAGGCTGGAACTGTCACGTCCTCAGCTCCTCTGTGTTGTGTATGTTTCCGTGAGAGAAATCCAGAACGGATTTGCGACAGAGTAGTTCTCATTGTTACTAAAAGAATCATTTGCCAAGTCTCAGCAGCCCCTGGGATGAAAGTGTTTGTGATCTCTGAGGGACACCGGGAACCCAGGAGCCGGGTGTAGAGAGAACAGGTTGAGGTGATCGCAAAACCCTGCACATTAAGAGAGAAGGATACTTAGAAGCTGTTAAAGAAGCCAAACCTAGAACTGATACTTAAAAAGGGCTTCTGGGAGTTTAGATCAAGTGGCCATTGTCTATTCCAGCCACCAGCCAGTGGGCTGGGAAGGTGGACTGAAACTTCCAGATTTCCAACCTTTTTGTTTGTCCATATTTTTGTACTAAAAAGGCTTATTATTAGGTAACACTTGCAGGCCAAAAGCAGGACAAGAGAGTTAGCTGGAAAGCTGGAATCATGTTATTTCTGATGCAGGCCAACCCTGATTGGTGCAGTTCCAGAGCACATCTGTCCCCAGTTAATTATAGTGTCTGTCATTTAATGACCTTTCATAGTGGTGTTTGGGCATTCTTAACCCAAAACTTTACTGACCAGAGGCAACCCCAAATTTTCTTATTTGTTCTCAAACGCACTCTTTTTCCTTTTTCTCCCTCGGCTGACCGTGCAGAGTTGATGAAGAACTAAGGAGAGGGAGGTGAAGTAGAAAATCACGTTTGGGTCTAAAATGACGTTGTGATTGAGAAAAAGTTCACTTTGGGTAGACATGCCCTCTGTTGGAATGCGAACATTCACAGCGTGAATGAGATTGTTAGATTTGAAACTGCGTTTCCACTCTCCTAAGTAAATGCCTGTGCTCCTCAATCACTGAAGACTCGCAGTTTAGTTTTAATTACATCCAACGAAAGCTACATATTGCTGTCCATGAGGAAGCCGTCAGCACAAATTTGCAGGTTTGTTGAGTGAATTGCTTCTTCCAGCTGGGAGAAGCATGGTGTGGCAATGGAAAACAAGTTAACAGATTGAAGATTTGACAAATTCTTATCTGGCTTGATGTTCATGGAAATGTTTTGTTTGTGCGATGAAAATACAGGTCAACACTAACACTGGTAACCAGCCCCTGTGCTCCCACAAAATGCTCTGACTTTGATGTGAATTATGTTCTGGAAGGTTGAATTCTGAAACACCAATGTTCAACTGCGGAATAGCTTTACGTTGTAGTGCTGACCCGCAAACTGTGACACATAGTTTAAGTGTCACTCCAGAAAAGCTCTTAGGAGCACTCAACACTTTGTCTTAATGGATATTTTTCTAAGTTAGGGTAATCAAGTTTTGAGTTCAAGAAAATTCATTTATGTTTCAAACCTGCCATTTTAGTGGTATGTTTAAATGATTAAAAAGGACAAAAGCTTTTTTTCCCTCTGGGCAAGGTTTTGTTTTTTCAAATGCCTGTCTTTTGTCTATGCTGAGATCTCCATTGTTATGATATGGACATGTAACAAATGATGATGGGAGAAGAGGCGGAAGTGGGCATATCTTCCATGTTGCCGTGGAGACGATTATTTGGTTGATAGTAGCCAGCTCACAAGTGAAACAGGACCCAGGGAATCTGTGCTTCCTGGGATGTTTTAGATGGTGCGCTTTCCTTAATCATCAGTCTGTGGATCTAGGGGTGGGAGTCTGGACACCTACCCACCAAATATACAAATATTGAAAGTCAGTACGATGTCACATGGATCTGTGCTAAGTCAACCACAGAATGGAGGACCACATTATCCTTTCATTTTTGAAAAGTCCACAAAATTATTCAGGCAGGGCAAAAATGAAGTTTTATTTATACAAACATCTCCATTGTCCCTCTGCTTCATTGGCAATAATGCCTTTCTCATTTCCAGCATCCTAGCTAGATGTTGGGCAGTGAGGGAGGACAAGAGTGACCGAGGTCATTACTGTGAGCATCAGGTTCTAATCCTGCTCGCCCATTATCATGATTCAATTTCCTCCATATAAATCCAGCCAAATGCTTCCCTACTTCCTGAGAAGTCGTGCAACATAATCACGGTTATGGCTAAATGCAAGGTTATTTAGTGGTCATCCGGGCACCAAGTTGACCAAGCAGATACGTGAGGAGCTAATCATTCAGGATTCCAATCTTTCAGTTGGGACAGTGTCCCCCATATTGTGTGACGTGTCGGGTCATAAGTGACTTGGCAAGGACTCACGCTGCAATGCAGTGAAACCTCATTTTAAGGCTCCTCAATACTCTCAGAATTAATTTTTCTGAGTCACATAATGAGTCATACTGATATATGATCCCTCTTGCTTTTTTTTTTTTTAAAGATTTTATTTATTTATTATTTTTCCCCCCAAAGCCCCAGTAGATAGTTGTATGTCATAGCTGCACATCCTTCTAGTTGCTGTATGTGGGACGCGGCCTCAGCATGGCCGGAGAAGCGGTGCGTCGGTGCGCCCCCAGGATCCGAACCCGGCCCGCCAGCAGCGGAGCGCGCCCACTTAACCGCTAAGCCCCGGGGCCGGCCCGTCCCTCTTCCTTTTTAAACATTAGTAAGCCTTTTGTAGACCTTATCCTTATTTCCAGTCCTCAGAATGATTTCTAACAGCCTCATATTCTTAGAAAGTTCAAAGAAACTTCAAAGCAGCATAACATAGTAGCGTCAGGGCTGTGAGCTGATTTTAATACTAGAACCTTTGCTCGCATGTGGGTGACCTTTGGCAAGTCTCATTTTCATCAAACTTATTTGTGTGTGGATCAAATGAAATAATCTGCATTTAAACGTCCTGTAAACTATAAACTGCAATAGACACAGACAATAAAGTCACGGGGAGGGCTTCTCTGTCCATGGATAGAGCTGCTGAGTAGGGTCCTCTTTCCATTTCAAGTGACTGGGATCTTTCAAATATTATTCCCATGATGTTTGCCTTAAATATTTCTTTCTTTTTTTTTTTTTTTTTTGTGAGGAAGATCAGCCCCAAGCTAACATCCATGCTAATCCTCCTCTTTTTTTTTTTTGCTGAGGATGACCGGCTCTGAACTAACATCTATTGCCAATCCTCCTCCTTTTTCTTTTTCCCCCAAAGCCCCAGTAGATAGTTGTACGTCATAGTTGCACATCCTTCTAGTTGCTGTACGTGGGACGCGGCCTCAGCATGGCCAGAGAAGCGGTGCGCCGGTGCACGCCCGGGATCTGAACCCCCGGCTGCCAGCAGCGGAGCGCACGCACTTAACCGCTAAGCCATGGCGCAGCCCCCTGCCTTAAATATTTCTAATGCCAGTCAATGGTAGAACCACAAAGAGCTCTTTCCTTGTGAGCTTTAAATCAAAAGCACCATGTTTTATTGATACTAGAAATTTGAAAGTGCTATAAAGCCCAATTGAAGAGAGATGGGAAAAATCAACTCAAGAAAGTAAATAAGATAGAGTATATTTAAGCAATGGACTAAAATGTTAAGAATGCCGACCTTGAATTCTATACCCCCTTCTGCCCTATGGTTATCCCCACTTGCGTACATGATTTTCCATATTTTTAGGGGTTTGGTTTCCTGCACAGCAACTTTTATTTGTTTATATGGCAGGTGCACATCCCTGGATCCATTGCTGGACTTTCACTGACCCTTTTAGACACCCAAGAGAAAATTCTGCATTTATGTGGCTGAGAAGTGTTGGTCAGAACTTGTTTTTCATTACATGCTTACCCAACTGTAATTTCTAGGTGATGTTTCCTAGATTCAGTCTCAGCTAAAATTCTGAGAAAGTCGAAATGAAAAATTCCTTTGGCCCAATTGTATTACAGATAAGAGCAAAGCAACATCTTTTTTTAATCACACAAAGAAAGGCACCGAGACTTTTCTTTTCAGTAGCAATTCAAAATTGGCTGGGGAAGATGTATAAACTCCATTATTCAATTGGGAATCAAATTCGGTGCACACAGAATTGGTGATAGAAATTTAGACATGGAAGGTTCCTTAGAGTTCATCTAGTCCAGCCTGTTCATTTAATAGTTGATAAATTGAAGACCGAAGATGCTAAAGGACTTGGCAGAGGTCACCTCGCTAGTTAGCAGAGGTGCTGGAACCAAACCCAGGACTCCTGAGTTGCAGGTCTGAATTCTGTCCAGCTGATTGCACATTTTGAACAGGGAGCAAAATCTGTCAGCCATTTATGAACTCCTAATAATTAAACGCTATTCTGCATTTCGGAGGAAGCAGCACAAACATAATTGTGGTCCTTTTTAATTTCTTGTTCACTCATTCCCCTGGGTTAAATTTGTGGTCTTTTTGTTTTGTTTTGTTTTTTATAGGGCACTTAATGGGGAAAAAGAGCACGGGAGAGTCCCCATATGTTTATGAGGGAGGGAGCCTGAAGCAGCAGTTGAGGGACTACATTCGGTGGGAGGAAGCCACAAGGAATTTGCTGAGCCTCGTGGAAGCAAAGGGGACCAGAAGCCATCAGTCACCTCACCCAGAGCCCCTGGGCCTTCGCCAGTCTGCTTGGAATTCTGATGACAGTGGCAACCTTAAAGACGTAGGTTCAAAACACGAAGGTATAACGGACGGACCGGAGAAGTGGGGTGGGGTGGGGTGGGGTGGGGTGGTGCTGGGACGTGTTTGGGGAGAGTTGGAAGGAGGGAAGAATGGAATTGTTTATGATGCAAGCCTCCACAGCCACTCCATTAGGCTGACACCAGTACATGCTAAGAAAATGAGTAGACAATTTCCATGCTATCTTTTCTTCTCAACATAATAGATTATTTTTCCTCTTAGCACATCAAAAGAGTGTTGTTTCCAAACACCAATTTAGGAGTTTTATTAGCAGTTGTGCATTGATGGGATTCTTTTTTAATCTGTCAGGCCCTACCAGAATATTTTGATAGTGAGGCCATAGCTTATTTGAGTAAATCCCAGTGGGTCTACAGATCTGTTTATTTTTGATGAACACTAGCAGAAGGGCCTATTCACAGGTGATTTTAGAAGAGAGCATTCTTGTTTGCTACCTTGCATGCAAAATAGTCCTGCTTCATATTTGTCCCAAGATTACCTAGTTCAAGTCTCATCCTGATTTTTCAAAACTTGGTGAACATATCTAAGGTCGACTGATTTGTCCTGTATAGGATTTTATAAAGGATAGGGAAAAATAATTATACCAAACTGACATTGTTTACATGCAAAGACAGTGAATAGGATAAGGGAGAGAATAAAATTTATAGGAAGAAAGGAAGGCAACTGAAAATGAAGTGATTCTCATTAACTTTTAGGAAGTTTCCATGCAATTTATGATAAAAGGCAAAAATAATTGCCAACTAGTATTAATAATAGTAGTTTTATTGAGTATTTTCTATAATCCAAGTACTGGATGAAGCAGTTTACCTCTATTTCCTCGGTTAATGCTCACAGCAGTCTTAGGAGGAAGATTCTATTCTCTCCATTTTAGAGGTGAGGAAACTGAGACCAGTCGCATAGCTTTTCACTGGTGAAACCAGGGCAAGAGCCCATGCTGTTTGCCTTGGACAGTCTGCTGCCATGAGAGACATCTTCTAGGGAATGGCCCTCACTGATGTTACATACTAGTTTATTTAGGGGTTCCATTTTCACTCCTCAATAGATTTTATGTATTTCTCATATGCTTCTTCACTCATTAGTTCATCTAGTTCTGAAGGGTTACTCAGTGTCATCTTGATCAGCCAACCATCTTCATAACAAGATTTGTTGACAAGTCCTGGATTTTCTGCAAGAGCTTCATTAATTTCAGTTACTTCTCCTGATAGAGGAGAATAGAGTTCACTAGCAGCTTTCACACTTTCCAAAGCACCAAACTCATCTTGTTTGTTCAATTTTGTCCCAACTTCAGGCAGACTACAGTAAACAACATCCCCCAAAGCTTCCTGTGCAAAATTGCTGATTCCCACTGTTCCAATACCATTTTCTGTTGTTATCCATTCATGTTTGTCTGTGAATTTACGCACCGAGAGCAGAGCGGGGCCCGTGCGCAGCGTCCGGACGGCGCCCGCCCTCAGCCCCCAGGGCCGCGGCGGGCAGGGCAGAGGGGGGGCCCAGGCGGCGCGCAGGCTGCAGGCCGCGGCCCGCGCACTCCACGCCGCTCGCAGCGCCATGTTCGCAGAGGTTCCTCACTGATGTTAAATATGAGGGATGCAGGGTGCAGTAGCAGCCTTGCTTCTCGCTGTTTCTTTCGATAAATGATATTGCTTTTCACTCCCACAGCTTGAGGAGCTGGCTCCTTCCCTCCTTCATGGCGGTGAACTCTGATTGATGGCCCCTTTACAGAGGCTCGGGGCTGGCTTTGCCAAGCCTCAGCTGGCTTCTCTGGAGGGAGGCCTAATGTTTCACGGCCCTTTGGTCTACTGCAGATTTTCTGTGCTAAACACAAACTAAAAGTTCATTTGTGGCATTGAGCACCGAGAGAGAACTCTAGTAGCCTTTATTCAGAAAGAAAAGCTGGATTAAATCAACCAGTACAGAAATAAGGACCGACTTTGTACAAACCTGGAGTGATTCTCTTGTCCACATCTGTAGTACAGGTGTCACTGGTGTTGTCTGACCAGCTCCCTTCTTTGTTGGTGGATCACACGGCTCTGAGGACTCCAGGAATTGGTGACTGACTTCTCAGCACCTGACCAGCCAGGGCTTTTCTTGGTCAAGGCCTTTGCTGGCCTTCCTGTGGGTGGCTGTCCAACAGCAGTGCCTTCTCCTTTGTCTGAAGAGTAATAACGATCGCCAGCACAAAGCCCTCTAAAATAATTTCACGAACACTGAAATGGACTTATCCTCATACCTTTGGTATAATATACCCCCCCACACACAATCACGTTATTAATCTATAGTGCCTCATTTTTGAACCAAACAGCAATATCCACCCTGAGTTGATTTATTTCCCCAAATCTGGCTCTGCATATTTTTGGAATGTTTTGAAAAATTCAACTCCTTTCTCAAGGATTGAAATTTTCCTGCCATATTCAGAAGACTATTCTGTCAGCTTCAAAAGCCATTACAAAGAATAGCTCCAAAAAGGCTTCTAGGGGAATGGATTGAGTGGGCAGTCACAGAAAGCAACTGGGGACAGTATTTATCAGTATACAATGTGAGCTGAAAAAAAAAGTCATCTTTTTATAATGATTTTTTATAATCTTTTTTATAAAAGATTTTTTATAAAATCTTTTTATAATCTTTTATAATTGTTCTTCTATTATATCTTTTTATGCTTTGTTCTTTTCTACAAATTTAGAAAGCCATCTCATTTTATTCCACCTCAAGTTGAATAATGAGCTATTTCACACATTGGTACCATTCTTTTGGTGTATTTCCTAGTAATATGAAAAACAAATTCAACAGTTAGTCTTTGCGTAGACCAAAACAGTTTATCACTTCTCTTGCTTTGAAAATTCTGCCTCAATGAAGGTATGTTGAAAATTGAAAATAATTATCTTATTCACAAAGAGGGAGTACCAAGAGAGTAGTTCTACCAGAACTCCATTGATCTTTCAGTGTTAGAAAGAAGTTTAATAACTTAGCTGAGCATTGCCAGAATTAGCAGCGGGAATTTTCAGAGGCTGAAGGACTTCTCTTAAAATGAAACATTATCCACATATGCTCTCCTCTCCCATTTTAGTGATAAAACATCAAGTCCTGTTGCCAAATCTCTCAGAGCTGTAGTTAGAAACTCTGAGCATCACCCTATGTTTTGATGACAAAGGTACTTACCTAATTCAGAAAAGATTTCTGTAAATGCGCTGAATCTAGACTACTATATCATGGCAAACAAGCTCCAGAACTCCATTAGCAATTATGGCCAATAGTTTTCAAGGTTAGCCTAAATCTTTTAATTGTACCCTTCTCACAAAAAATTAATTGAACTTTTACCGTATGGGTTCTATAACATGAAACAGCGTTCAGGTGGGCTCCAAGCCTGATCTGTAATCCTGAATGTGGCTGTGGATTGTCCTGACTTGCAAGGAAGGTTGAAATTGGCCTTCAGGTTCCTTTTGTAATTTGGACCCAGTCCATTGTTCTTTGCAGCCTTAGGTTTTTTCTCTTATTTGAGGCACGTGAGGAAAGGGACCTGGGGAATGCATTGTTATAGCTGGGAAGTAAATATACAAGTTTGCTCCACTTTTTAGGGACAGCTCCCACTGTCCCATCAAATCAGTACAGAGAATAGAAAGGTTTTGTTTCTTAATAAGTGAAATGCTCCAAAGGAGGCTCCAAATATAGGAAAAACAACATGCAATCAAGAATCACTAAAAATCCTCTGATTACCCTCTCAGTTTCTGTAGGAGCAGAGTCAAATCATCCCCCACCTCAAATACACCTCCTCCTCACCCCCGACCATGGACACCCCTCCTGCCTCCAGGTCCTTGATCTTCTTAGGTTTCACAATTCTTCTTTTCCTTGTAGCTTTACTTCCATTCCCTTGAGCCAAACTACTCTGATTTAATATTTTGAGTCAATGGAGAAGACCTCTATGGATCCCTTCCTACCTCCTCAGCTGGCCCCTTTTATGCCCAGTGGCTCATATTACAGGATGCATGAAAGCACCTTCAGGCAGGCTGACGGCCCTTAACAGTGCAGCCTGGGCTCTTGGAGAAAAGCAAAGCTAACTGGCCTGTGTGAGAATTGAACCCCGGGCCCTGGCCTCATTAGCCCCTGATCAAAACAACTGAGTCACAGAGCAGGTAACAACTGGCCTGAGAATATCAGTAATTCCTTTATTAGAAACAAATGACTGGTCTGGACATTGGGGAATCTGAATTGCCAGAGAATCTTGGAAAGTGTAATAAGCTTTAGTCTGGATGAAGTGTTTTCTCATCTCAGCGGATAAAGGATGCTATTTGGGAGCAAAGGAGTATTTTAAAATTATGACTACTCATTCTTTCTTCAGTCTTAATTTGAACAGAAGCCACAACAAGGAAACCACAATGAATTTAGAATTGGCAGAAACCTAAATCAGCTCATTTTCCCCAGTTGCCCACACTACTACCATTTCAGTCCTGAGTTTATAATGTATAATTGTGTAATTCATAAATGAGCTTTGATTTGTGTAGTGAGGCATTGCCAAAGTAAGCAAAGTAAGAATTAAGATTCCACATTTCCTAATAGTCTCCCTACCCAGCTGCTATTTTAGTAACAAATTCCTGGGGATAATACATTTAATTTCCAACATTGATCAAAACATACCTGAGTAGTCATATCAGGGTACAAGTTAAGCTAATACAACAAAAAGACCCCAAAATACAGTGGCTCCAAAAAGAGAGGCAGTTCATTTATTTCTCAGCGGGGTGGGGGGTTGGGAGGGGTGGACCACAATGATGACGAGGATGACCACAGCTGTTGTTCTCAAGTGTCCATGTGCACAGAATCACCTGGAGGATTTGTGAAACCACAGATTCCTGGGTCCCACCCCCAGAGTTTCCAGTTCAGTAGCTCGGGGTAGACCTAGGAATCTGCCTTTCTAACAAGCTCCCAAGTGATGCTGATGGTTTGTTGGGAATGGATTTACTTCTAGTATTAGACTTCAGCATCACTGACTATGTTTGCTTAACTCTTTCCAATATTTTTTAAGTTGGTGGACTCTCTGCTCCAGGTTCTCAACATGAAGGAAGGAAGCCCCAGCTGAGCTGACAATGACAATGACAGCCTCTCCCAAAGAAGCAAAACAAAACCCTTAGGAGACTGCGTTCTACGAGCATCAATTCTACTGGATCATCAACAAGATTTCCTTTGTGCAAAATACTTAGTTATTCTTGTGTCTTTCACCCTTGACTAAATTCATGATTTTCAGCTAGCATCTTCTGGTTTGAACTTGTTTGCTGTGAATAATTGTCCAAAAAGAGTCTTCTAATTAATGCTCTTTACATCTAGGCTATTTGTCAATTAGATTCCAGTCCCTGACCTGTTACCATTCACAATAAAAGCTTAAACACAATGTCCAAAGGGCAAGGGTTCTCTTATTTCAATTCCAAATGAGAGGACTGTGTGGCAGAGATTAACAAACAGCTTGCTAATGAACTTGTGTGCTCATTGATGAAGGCGGGCTGAATTTTTAGCTTTCCCCTCTGAAGGCCACTCACTGAATTCTTGTAGTGACTTATAGCCTTCCAGAAGCTACTACTAGAAGCTCATATTCCTTTATCCTTATCATTGGATGGGCTAGTTTGAAGGTAGAGGCTGGTCTTGTTCATCACTTAATAATTCCCATTTCTTCCGCCGTTACCATGACCAGGTATTTCGTCAATATTACTGATATTGATATTCTCCTCATTACAGTTGTACAAGCTGAGAATGAGCATTCTCACTTAATAGATGAGGAAACTGAGAGTTAGAGAGGTCAAGTGACTTTCCCACGGTCGCATAGTAGAGGGAACTGGGATTCAAACATCCAAAGTCACAAGACTTTCTGCAAATGCTCATTTCTAAAAATGAGGTAAAGTTTCTACATTACCTCATTTTTAACCTCCCTTTCAGTGTATTTAAGCCTAGCAAGTAGCACCGTTTCTTCAAAATTTCATTTCCAGTCTGCGAGGATAAGTAGTTCCCACAGCCAGATTTAGTCAGCCCCATGGCAAAAGGAGAGGATGAGTCCAAGAGACTCCTTTCCATTTTCAGAGAACATGGCCTGGCAGTTCGTAACATTCACCATTTCCATTTTATCATGACATTTACATATTAACAGATTTTAAAGCTTTTTGCCATATGTTTAGATTTCCTTCATTTAGGAAAATCATATTTGAAACAGTGAAGAGATTTATCTTGCTCTTGTTTTGGTTGTCAGAGAACCACATAAGACGTGATGTGTTCTTTCTAATTTCTTTTAAAACCGTGTCAATTCACAACTTATACAGAGCCAGACCTGGGGAAATAAGTGAAATGTGTTTTCAGTATCCTCCCACCTTCCTCTTTTTGGGACCCTCCAGGGCCTCTTTCCCAAGAACGCAATCCTGAACTGTGTCAACTAAAGTCTGCCATACAGCTAATGAGGAAGTGGTAAGCCCTACCACAGGCATTCATCCTCCAATAGGACACGCATATCTTCCGGAGCCAGGGGACACTTCCCCTAATGGAGACATTTCAGGCAGGGAGAGAAAGGCAGTGCTCCCAGAATTAACCCCATCTAGACTGTCACTTGTTTGGTTGTCTCTTGAGGGTAGATGTTTTCCTGTGTTTTAGCTGCAGTCATTTTTTCTCCATGCGTTCCCACTGAGAGTTGAGAGGAGCTCACTGAAATCTCCTGCCCCTCACAGGGCTCCTCTGTACCAAGCCCAGGTCAAGATTAGAATCCCTTTATTTAAGACATACTTTTCCCTACCAGGAGAGCTTTCTTGAACCCTGTTTCCAAGTGGACTGTCGGATATCTGCGTGTGCCTATTGGGTTAGGTAATTTTTAGCTGCAGATAACAGGATCCATCTTTGGTTGTTTAAGTAAAAAAGAAAAACTTTATGAGAGGAGAGTAGGCAGGGAAGACAAGAGAAATGGGCTTAAGGCTGAACTTAAGGCAGGTTCAGCGCCTAAAGCCAGGTCTTGATGAGACGGCTGCCACATGCATTGCTACCCCTCAAGCACTCTGCAGAATGGCCTGAGTTGGCACTCTCTCCCACTGCCTCTGCCACTTCCTGTGCCCACAGCATTATGCGCCGCCCCCCGCCCCACAGCAAAGCCTCTTCCATCCTTGGCTCACTTGCAAATGAGAGTCTTGAATATCTGTGTCTGATTGGTGGAACCTAGATCACATGCCTGTATCTAGCTGTGAGGGAAGCTGGGAAATGTAGTCTTTAGAATTCTACTTTGGGAATATGGGACTAAAATTTTGGGACCCTATTAAAAAGAAGAGAGAGTCTTCAAAAGATGTGGTCAACCACAGGTAACAGATATCCCCTTCCCCTTTTGCCCCCAAAAGACTTTCCTCTTTGATTTCTGCCCATTTCTATTCTGGAGAACAGTGAACACCCAGCCTGGATTCTGGGAAAGCAGGAGCCTGGTGGCTGTTCTCTACAGCACACAGGCCAGGTGTGTGTGCACAGTAAGAAGAGAAGATTGCTTTTAAGAGGTGACAATATTTAGAAATCCTGGCAGCAAAGCACGATCATCAGGAGGAAGAATCCAAATGGGAAGAAAGCAATAATTGCCTTTAAATTTGTTCTTTTTAAAACATAATCTTTCTTTTTTTTTTAAGTGCTACAAGGTGGACTGCTCTGGGTAATTTGGCCGTCTTTGCTTATGATCAGAAGTTCTGTAAGACACCAAACAGGCATTTCAAGCAGTGCAGTACAATTTCTAGCCCTACGATGCCCACCTTTTGGTTCCTACTGGGGATATTGGATCATCACAGAGCATTTTAACTCAGCTCGGATGTGTGGGGAGTAATCCAGGTAAAATGTGGGATTTACATTATTGATTTCCTCAGCCACAGGCTGCTCTAATCAGACTTTGTGAAAGAGCTCTTTGAGGGAAACCCACTCGATGATCTATTGCTTTTCCTGGAGCAGAAGGACCATTGTCACCACGTGCACTGAAAAGCCTCCTAGCTTCCCCTCTTGGGCTCTGTGTCTACCAATTAATCACTTCCCTACTTAAACCCAGATAAAACACAGAAACATCTCTCTATTTTCCCCCTGATTTTCCTTCCACTCTACTCCATCCACATACTTTATGTGACAAGATAGCCTGATGACAAAACCACAGGTGGATTGAGAGAGCCTCCAGGAAGAGATTGAGAGTGTTTTCATCCTTCCACTCAGACACTGTAATCATGCCCTGCCCTGGCTTCTCCACCTGGTGGCTCTCCCCTAAGTCTGTCTCCAGAGACCCCCGGGGTGGCCTCTCCTCTCTGGGTGAGGCTGTGCCCTAGCTCCTTGGAGGATCAGATGCCGCTCTGCAACACTTCTGTAGTGGCTGTGGTATTAGGGCACAAAACACACATTCCTTGATATTTGGAGTTGCTGTTTTATTCTTGTCATCATTAAATTACTCTGGAGAATGTCCCACTTTTGGCATACTTGGTGATATCAAACAAAGGAGAAAAATTATTATTGCGGATGAGGGTGGAGATAGCACAGACAAGGAAACTGAGGCTACAGGGGTTCACTTAAGGCCATACCTCAAGGTGCAAAACGCAGAAGAGCCTGAAAGAGTCCATCTCTTCCATACCTGCCTCCTCCATCATTGATCTCTCCTTGAAAAGACATGAATTCTCATGGCGTCACAAAGATTAATTCTTATAGAGCTACTGGGATTTATGAATCAGCTGAAGGGAGAGGGCCCAAGTCCTGTTTTTGCTTTATTGTCAAACTGTTAAAACAGAGCCTGCATCCACGTGAGAAGAAATGTTTCTATGTATAAGCAGTTGAACAACAAGTGGTTCTTTCTTGGGTCTTCTCTTCTTCATCTTAAAGCCTTTGCTCTTTTTTTTATCAATTAGCTGGATTTTTATTTCCTAAGAGCATGTGTTGTATAAGTGTTGAGTTTTTTCTTTCCTGGTTTCTTAGTTTCTTCATTTCTAAAATGGGAACCATGAGATTCAGTTCTTCTTCAATGCAATCTAGCTGAAAATCATGATCATTCCAGGTTTTTTACATCTTTCCCACAAGTGTTGTCTGGATTTTTAAATTCATCTTGTAAGAGATATTTAAATATTAAAATTACACACTGAGCATTATTAGATCATTCATATTTTGAAAAATCCTCTTTGCCTCTTAACTTATTTTACTCTAAGGGTTTTTATGTATATTTTTAAAGATAAGCATCTACTCCAATGTTAATTATTTAGTTTATTATTTCAAAATAAATAATTTCCCCTATTGATTTATACAGATGATGGACAACCCCAGATCCTCTCCTTTGGGAAAATGGGGCACTTGTCAGTTATATCTGTACTGATAAGGGATTGCACTCAGATACATATAACAAAACAAAACAAAATATCCATGCCTTAAAGAAGAGAGAGATTTAATTTTCCCTCATCTCCTAAGAAGTCTAGGGGCTAGCAGTCCAGAGCCAGTGCAGTGATCCGAGGATTCAGAGCCAATATCTTTGTGATTTTCTTAAATTTTCCTTCATGGTCAGTCACAGGATGGCTGCTGCAGGTCCAGCCAACACACCCTAACTTCATTCAGGAAAAAAAAAGGGCAAACAGAAAAAGGTGGGTCCTACCTATATCATGAAAGCAAAGCTTTCTCAGAAATCCTCGGCCTCTGTCTTTTGGTCAGAACTGTGTCACATGACCAGTTCTGGCGGGAAAGGACGCTGAGAAATGTAGTTTTCAGCAGGGGAAATTGCTATCACCCCCTCTCCCTTCACACTCCCCAAAAAACCATGTTTCTCTTAATAAAGAGAAGAAGAGGATGAATGTTGGGCAGGCAGTGTTGGCCACATCAGCTATCACAAGATGGAACCTGAGAAGGAACCAAGCAAGAACTAGTGGGACTTAAGGCTGACATGACTGGAAGACCCCTAGACAACTGGTCTCCATGTTTCATATGAAGCTGCTCTGCCCCATGTCTCTTCTGAACGTCGAGTGCCAGAAAACCATGGTTTATAGGCAGGATGATTTCTTCAAGGCCTCACTCATCCTTCATCTCTGAAAACAAGGGACTGTAATAGAGATGATGTTCTGTTGACTGAATGTCATCTTTAATTTCTAAAAGTAAACCCAAGATGTGATACTTTCCAAATGTCTATTTGCACAGAAAAATCCTCTTCATGCTGTATCGTGCCTGTCCTTATATATGGATGCATGTGTTTATGCGTATGTGTGGGAGCATATTTGCACTTTCCATCCACATCCCATCAGGAACAGAGGGTCTTGGAAAACAAACTGGACTCTGGCAGAAGGGAACCCATGGCCCTGCTTTTGTTTGTTTGTTTGTTTGTTTGTTTTTCTGAGGAAGATTAGTCCTGAGCTAACAACTGTGCCCATCTTTCTCTATTTTGTATGTGGGTCACTGCCACAGCATGGTTGACAAGTGTAGGTCCAAGCCCAGGATCCAGACCTGTGAACCCGGGCCACTGAAGTGGAGTACGATGACCCTTAACCACTATGCCACAGGGCCGGCCCCTTGGTTGGTTTTTTTGTTTGTTTGTTTTTTCCAGCTTTATTGAGGTATAATTGACAAACAAAAATTGTGTATATTTAAGGTGTACAACATAACATTTTGATATATGTATATGTTGTAAAATGTTTACCATAATCAAGCTAATTAACACCTCCATCACCTCACATAGGTTACCCTTTTTTTTGATGAGAAGAGTTAAGATCTCCTCTCTTAGCAAATTTCAAGTATACAATACAATATTATTGACTATAGTCACTATGCTCTACTTAGATTTCCAGAACTTATTCATCCTGCATAACTGAATCTTTGCACCATTTGACCATTTCCCAATTTTCCCCAACCCCTAGCCCCTGACAAATACCATTCTACTCTGCTTCCGTGAGTTTAACTTTTTTAGGTTCTACATATAAGTGAGATCATGCAGTATTTGTCTTTCTGTGTCTGGCTTATCTCACTTAGCATAACGTCCTCCAGGTTCATCCATGTTGTCACAAATGACAGAATTTCCTTCTTTTTAAGGCTGAATAATATTCCATTGTCTGTAAATACCATATTTTCTTTATCCATTCATCTATTGACAGACACTTAGGTTGTTTCCATATCTTAGCTATTGTGAATGATGCTGCAGTGAACATGAGAGTGCAGATATCTCTTCAAGATCCTGATTTTATTTCTTTTGGGTACCCAGAAGTGGGGTTGCTGGATCATGTAGTATCTCTACCCATGGCCCTGCTTTTGCTTGTCGTGTGATCAGACTCATTAAACTAATTAAGGGATGATGAATGAATGATCCCACATGATTCTAGATGGAAAAGAGACTATTTTGTAGACCTTCAGGAAGGAACATTGTATCAGTTAGGATACCTTTGGCCGTTAGTAGCAGAAAACTCTCAACTCAAATTGGAATAAAAGAGAAAAAAATTTACTGTCTCATATACAAGAAATCCAGAGGGAGGTGGGATTCACGGTTGTTCAGTTCAATTCAATTCACTGACTCAAATATATCTTCAAGCATGAGCATCTTTCCCTCTTCCCACTCTGACACCAGTGGTTCACCTTTGTCCTTGAGCTGACTTCTCTCATGGCCACAAAATGGCTGCTGGAGTTCCAGGTGTCACCTCCAGATGCAACAACATTCAAAGGAAGAAGACAGGTCATCTCTTTTTAGGCTTCACCTTATTAATAGTGATAAGTCCTTTCCCAGAGGCCTCTAAATCCCTCACACCTCAATGACCAGCTGGGTCACATGCTTGCCCTAAACCTACCAATAATTAAAGGGAGTCAGACCACCATGGCCCCACCTGATCAGGATTTCCCAATGAGTCGAGTGGGCAGAGGGGCAAGAACCCAGACAAAATCAGGACTCTCTCAGTGCGGAAAGGGCATGGAATTGATTTGGGATGGACTCCAGCAGCATCTGCAACAGCAGGAACTTCATTTCTTGTGACCTCACACCACCCGGCTTCTGGCAATACAGCAATTTCCAAAATTAGTCACTGCTATTAAGTGTGAACAGGCTGGCTTCTATTCCATTCTCAGATGCCCATGTAAAGTCCCTCTCCATAGTTTTAAGCCCATGAGCCCTCAAGAGCAAGCGATAGCCCATTTCTCTTGCTCAAAGCCCTGATGTTGTGACTGCAGTTGATAGCCTCTCCTCTCCTTTGTCTGGGCCTCTCTCATCCTTCCCTCCTTTCTCCACCTTGCAGGACAAGTGGCCGTTACTGTAACAACATAACTGCTCCTCTGACTCCGCCGCTGAAATAAACAGAGATGAAAAGGAAATAGAGAGCTTCAAATTGTGCTCTCCTCCACCTGGCAGTTCCCCAAGATGCCTTAGCTCGAGACAATCTAAATGGACACACTTGGGGTTGAACTTGAATTTAAAAAAACATGCCCAAACCAGACAGTAGAGGGAGCACCTTTCTTCCCACTTAACTTCTGGGGATGGAGGGAGAAAAGGAAAGTGAGTAATGGGAAAAACAATTTAAGTTAGTAATCGGGAATTGGCAGCCTGCTGGTCGGAGACTGCCAGTAGACGTGCTGTTTGCCTGGATAGTGTCTTAAAAATTAGAATTAGTCACAGACATTTAAAAATCAATGGATTTCACAAACAAATCTAGGTTGCAAGCTTTTGCAAAATCAGATCTATCACTGGGCCTGCTTTCCCTGAAGACAACCGATGCCTGGCACTGCCCCTGTGCATGGGGCTCATATTCTTCACTTTGCCACAGTCCCCACCACACCCTAGTAATGCCCCTGCCTGTTTTGCTTGTTTACATAACCTGCCTGCCCACTCTAGGCATTGAGTTTATGATCCCAGTTTAACTGTTATATTTATCAGGGGTAAGGGGACTACTCCATGCTTTGTTCAACAATATTGTTTAAATTCCTGTTCATGCTTGTGATTTTCTAGGTGTATGTGCCTTGTTTTAGAAGGGTGTTTACCACATAATACTTACTCTTGGCTGATTTTGAAGATTCACTCCTTCCCCAGCTGGTCACAGGAATAAGTAAGGAAGCCTGTTTAAGAAGCAGCCAAATTGCTAGGCAATGCCATTCACTCTGAAATGCTACTGGTGAGCAATTCTTGCTAAGTGAACAGAACCGGAACGGAATCTAGCGGAGAGTCCGGGGGTCAGATCATCTCTTTCCAGAGATTCATTGGCTGAAGCTCTGACTGTATCTTGAAACAAACCAAAGAGCAGACCGTGCATAGACCAAAGAGCAGACCGTGCATAGAATCGTGCTGAGCTCCTGTGGTCTGTGTGGCCCAGCCCCCAGTGTGGCCTCCTGCTCCGCTTCACCTGATTTTGTGGTGCTTTGTATATTTGTGAGATGACTGAAGGCACAATGCTCATAGAACCAACCAATTGTTAGTTACAGATTTGGACTTCGCGAACAGAAATTTTCATTGTTCTCTGGATAATGAGATTGAGAAAGAGATTGAACTTGCATGAAGACTTCAAGAGATTCCATGTGATTTTAATAGGTGAAATGTTACAAAAAAAAGAGTCATATGAAGAGAAAACCTTTGTCATATTTTGAAGATACCAATAAATGTCTGTGTCCAATCATGACCCTGGGGCGGGGGCAGGGGCTTCCCTCCATCCCTCCTAACTCTTGCCTGCTTGTTAAGCAGTTGGGGCCTGGGCTTCGAGTTTGACTCATCCCCCCTCCTCTGGACTATGTGAGCTGACTTTCTTCATTTGGAGTCGGCCGAAAGCAAAATATGCAATCCCAACCACCTGCCACTTAAACTAAGAAGCAATTTATTACTTGAACCTTAAAGTAAATGTTTTACAAGCCTGCTAGCAAGTCAGGTGATGAGAAGATGTCGACTGTGGCCCTGATGGATTACCAGAGTGACTCGGAGCCTGCATCATCTCTGGCACTGCTGGGGAAGCATGTGGTTTCCAGCACGTAATCAAGGAAAGGAAATCCGTGGCAGTTACATGGTTGCTGAGTGACTTACAGATTTAGTTTCTAGTAAACCTCAACAAGGATCTTTCTGTTGGTTTTATGTTTCCTACTGAACCAGAAGACTGACACTCAAAACAAGCCCTTCATGTATTGATAAGTCCAAGTCCAAAGTATAATATTCCTCTGCTTGTGCCCTCTCAATGAGTCCAAAATGAACCTCATCATCCTGAATCTCCTTCTCGACAGATGTTGAAATCATTTTCCTACTGCCACATAGCCTGAATGGTCTCGCTGTGTGCATCCTCGCTGCCTTTCCACCCATTAGCCACACACCCCAGGTGAGCTCTTCGAAGTCCATAAGAGATCATAGAACTCTCCTGCCTAAACCCTTCCATGGCCTCCCTTTATTCTCAGCAGAAGGTCAGATCTTTAAAACGTTCTGTTGCCCTGCCTGATCTGACTCCTGCCTCCAGCCTCACCTCTCACCACTCCGGTTTCATTGGACTTTTTTCAGTTCCATGAATCCACAGCTATTTGCTGCCATGGGGCCTTTGCACATTCTACTGCCCCTCTTTACCTTCAAGTCTTGGCTTAACTGTCACTTCCTCAGAGAACCCTTCTCCTCCATCACCACTGCTCCCAAATAGGTTAACCACCATTTTTTAATCGAAAAAGTTGAGATAATTATAGATTCACATGTAGTTGTAAGAAATAATACACAGAGATGCTTTGTACACTTTTCCCCATTTCTCTTAATGGTATTATTTTGCAAAATTATAGTACAATATTACAACCAGGATATTGACATTGAAATAATCCATTGATTTTATGCAGATTCCCCAGTTATACTTGAATCCATTTGCGCGTGTGTGCGCGTGTGTGTGTATTAGGTTCTACACATTTTCTCACCTGTGTAGGTTCGTGTATCCACAACCACAGTCAAAGATACTGAGCAGTTCCAACATCACAGTCTCCCTCTTGCTGCCCCTTTATAACTCTCTCTACCCCACCCCCAACCCTCAGGCCCGGCATCCACTAATCTCTCCTCCATTTCTCAAATTTGTCATTTCAAAAATATTGTATAAATGGAATCATACAGAATACAAATCTCTTGGGTTAGCTTTCTTCCCTCAACATAGTTCCCTGGAAATTCATTCAAATTGCCGCATCTATCAATAGTTCATTCTTTTTATTGCCAAATAGTATTCCATGGTTTGTAGGTACCACAGTTGTTTAGCCACTCACCTGTTGAAGGATATCTGATTCCAGTTCTTGGCTGTTACAAATTAAGCAGCTATGAACATTCTTGCATAGGTTTTTGTGTGAGCATAAGTTTCCAAAACAGAGCCTCTCAAATCACATGGCAGCCTTCAGCACCACACCTCATTCCTCAAGTACAACCTGGATTTTTGTGCCATTGCTCTCAGTCAGGGCCAAATCATTTTGGGGTAGTTATTAAGCACTACCTAGCCTTATTGCTCAACACTCCTCCACGCCACACAAATATATAAATACATAAAACTACAGCAAGTCCCTAATGCTACTCTCTCTATACCTTTGTCCACGTGGTTCCCTCTGCCTGGAATGCCCATCTCCTCCTCACTTGAACTGTCACACTTCTACACATTTTGCAGAATCAACTCAAGCGATGCTCAATCTGTAAGACCTTTCCTGACCTGACCAAGGAGAGCTGGTCATATCCTCTTGTATATTCATCTTATTGTCTGAGATAAATAGCTAGTATCTTTCTTTTTGCTGCGTGGTTTGTATGGTACCAGAGTTTTCTGGCTGGCATGTCTGTTTTCCACACTAGATCACGAGCTCCTGAGGAGTCGGGACTCTGTCAGTCTTTCCCGGCACCTGGACCTCTGGCTGGCAGGCCGCAGCACTCGGATATCTATTGGTAAGGTTTCCTCCCAGGGCATGTGGATGTCAGGGCCAGGAGCACCGTCTGCAGTGCCACTTCACCTCCTGGGACTCAGTGGTCACAAAGTGAAGGAAGCTCACAGACAGGTGCCCCTTGCTGATCCCATCAGCCAAGAGCTGTTGTGTGCCCCACAGGCACTGTGGAGTAAGTTTAGCATTTGTACCTTTGTAAAAATACCCATGTTCAAAAAGGTTTTCCCAAAACACTTTTTGTCCCTGATTGGGGAGTTTCCATGAAGGCCTGCTTGTCACTTGCCAGAGTGATATTGCAAAGGGATCCGAGATGATTCATGGTGCATATCTTAGTGTCAGCCTGTTGGAACCCTGAAGGACCCCCATCTCCAGATTGCTTTAACAAGCTTTTGAGGGCTGTTAGCCCTCCAGGACCATAGGCTTTGGCTGGAGGGTGAAGGGCAGTAGGAAAAAGAAGGCATAGGCAGATGGAGCTGGTTCCCATGGTCTGGACAGCCCCTTCCAAAGCATGAGCTGAGAGGTTGGCCATAGCCTGTCATTCCGGCATTCCTGTCCTAATTCTTGACCCTCAGAATGCTATCTGGTATTCCAGAGTCCTCCTATTAAAAAGCACCAGTCTGAGAAAGAAAATTATTTGTCCCTCGTGTTTTAACCCCATAGCCCAGGCAGAGAAGAGCTGCTAAGGTACAGAGCCGCCCAGGCGACAAGCTGCCTCTGCTCTCTTCTCCTGCCCCATCCCAGTTCCTTCCCTGATGGGACCTTTCTTTCCCAATACCCCTGACCCCCCAGGAGGAGCTGCCCTGGGACCGGCCTTCTGTGCACCTCTCCCATCTCCCTCCAACACACCCGACTGCGTAGATCCCTTCCCCATTTTTCTTTCTTTCCCTCCTAACTCCATTCTACCTGTCCCCTCTGTCGCTAAATTACTAGACCACCTTACTTAATTTCTTCTTGTCACTTTACTATGAAATACCTCCCCTTGGCTTCTGAGTCTCCCCACCGGCTTGGCGTTCTTCCCACCTCTCAGGCCTTCTTCTCCGTCTCCTTTACAGGCTCCTCCTCCTCCACCTGGCTTGTGTTAAGTCCTAGGAGTTCTCCCAGACCCCCTCTTAGGCTTTCTTCTCATCTTCGACCCTCTCCGTAGCAATCTAGTCTGTGCACATGACTTTCCGTCCCACCACAATGATCCCAAATTTCTGCTCAGCCCAGGTTTCTCCTCCGAACTCTCTTTTAAATGGAATGAGACTATTTTGAACTGGAAAAAAATTAATCAGCAAGGTTAAATCTTCCCTTCATATCCACCCTGACTCCCTATCCATGGTCAGAAGAAATGAGGGCACAAGGCAGGGTGGATCCAGGTATTGTAGGATTGTTAAATTAGGGAAAACTCTATTGAGTTTCTTCACTACATAAGATCATGTATATAAGCTGTAACCGTTGGAAGAATTTTCCATAGACTAGCTTCTTGCTCTATACATTTTAAAAGTTTCTCCTTGGGCCGGCCTGGTGGCCTAGTGGTTAAGTTCAGAGCACTCCATTTTGGCAGCCGGGTTCGGTTCCTGCATACGGACCTACCCCACTCATCAGCAGCCATGCTGTGGCAGCAACCCACATAAAAAATAGAGGAAGATGGGCACAGATGCTAGCTCAGAGTAAATCTTCCTCAAGCAAAAAGGAAAATTGATAACAGATGTTAAGCTCAGGGCAAATCTTCCTCAGCAAAAAAAAAAAAAAAAAGTTTCTTCTCCATGACTCATATATTTCTGATGCTGCACCATGGGATGCTTTCCTATCTCAATGCCAAGTGAGTTGGCACAGTGAGTGGCAGGGCTATTCTGGGATGCCATTCCTACACTGAGACACCAGTAATAACCTAACTCCATGTGGAAGCAACCACAAACCAAATAAATATGTTCCACAAATTCCGATCTAAGTGTATCCCCAACTCAGCTTCCTCTTAGCCAGTTCCCAAAGATACCAGTGGCCACTCCAACAGTCCCTGATGTGAAGCGACAGTTTGACAGAGAGAATGTTGGAATGGAAAGCGACAACAGTCTCAGCCAACTGTGGTACAAATGTATTACTTTGGCAAATTTTACCAAATGTATAAAACTCATTGTTAGGGCTTATTATGGGTTGAATTGTATCCTCCTAAAATTCATATATTGAAGCCCTAACCCTCAGTACCTCGGACTGTGACTTTATTTGGAAATAGTATTAATTATTAATTAGTGAACTTAAGATGAAGTCATACTGGAGTAGGGTGGGCCTCTAATCTAATATGACTGTGCCCTTATAAAAAGGGGAAATTTGCTTATAGACACACACACACACAGACACGGGGAGAATGCCACGTGAAGATTGGAGTTATGCCTGGAATAAGTCCTTCCCTAGTGCCTTCAGAGGGAGAGTGGCCCCCCGATATCTTGCTCTCAGTCTTGCAGGCTCCAGAACTGTGAGAGAATAAATTTCCATTGTTGAGGCCCCCCAGTCTGCGGTGCTTTGTGCCAGCAGCCTTAGCAGACCAATCCAGTCCTCGCGCAGGGTCTTGGGGAGGACTGCTCGCGAGAAAAGCCCTAAAGCATAAGCTTCATTAACCTCACGGTAAATCTGCTTTTGCTCATGAGGAAATTGAGTTCCATTTTAGAAAATAAGGAATCGTGCTTTTTAAATTTTTTTGCACATCTATATTCAAAATTCGTCATTTTGACCCTGCTATGCAGACAATTAAATACTATCTGTGAGCACCTTACAGTTTACAAAATACTTTTGTAATGGTGTTAGAGTATCAAGATTAAATGACTTCAGAAGTGGTGTTTTTTTTAATTTCTAATGGAGCAAACTTTTTTTATTTAAAAAAATCTAGGGTCCGGCCCAGTGGCTTAGTGATTAAGTTTGCATGCTCCACTTCAGCAGCCCAGGGTTCATGAGTTCAGATCCTGGGCACAGACACACACACTGTTCATCAAGCCATGCTGTGGTGGCATCCCACATACAAGGTAGAGGAAGATTGGCACAGATGCTAGCTCAGGGCCAGTCTTCCTCACACACACAAAAAAATCTATTGAGTTATAATATACACACAATAAAGTGCACGAATTTTAGATGTGCAATAAGTGAATTTTCACATATACATATGCCTGTGTAACCACCACTCTGATCAAGATTGCTGATGGTGAGTGATAATTATTTTGGAGTACTATTACCGTACTTTTTTTCCTATTGTGTTTCTATCTATTTCTCCTTGAATCTCCTGTAGTCTCTACTTTATGACTGTTGCTGTCTGCTATGTTACATGGAGCATTGATATTCATAACTTTTGTATCTTTTTTGTGAATTTCTCTTTTTAACATTATAAATCCCCCTTTTGTTTTTGTTTTTATAGGTTTGCTTCTTAAAGTCTTTCACTGTGTGATCTGTTTTCTTTGTTTCTTCCCTGTGTGTATATAGTTTTCAGATACTTAGGAAGGTTTGTATTATTGTTTTAGTGGTTATCTTTAAAAATTATACCTCTGGGGGCTAACCCTGTGGCTGAGTGGTTAAAGACCCGCGCACTCTGCTTCAGCCGCCCAGGTTCACAGTTTCGGATCCTGGGCGTGGACCTAGTCCACTCATCAGCCACGCCGTGGAGGCAACCCACATACAAAAAAATGGAGGAAGATTGGCACAGATGTTAGCTCAGGTATAATCTTCCTCAAGCAAAAAAGGAGGAAGATTGCCAATGGATATTAGCTCAGGGCGAATCTTCCTCACACACACAAAATATGTGTATATATACCTCTATATAATCTACCTCTATATAATCTCTTTAGACATCTATTTCTCTAGGCAGTATCTACTCATTTCCTGCTCTGAACAATGATAATATTGTTTTCTTTTCCTCTTTCCATTTACCCTGTCAATATTAGTCAATAAAGTTACCTTTTTTTGTATTTAGCTTTGTTGTATTAAATATACATATACTTCTTTTATTTATCAGTTTTAAGTGATATTATTTGACTTCCAGCTCTTGCATATAAGGCAATCAGCAAATTTGCTCTAGTTCTGATCTTTTTCCTTCATTCTCTCTCATTGTTTTGTTAGTCGCATCATTTCTATAAAGTGCAGATAACATTTGCTTCTATCCTGTCACACTAAGGCCCACATTCGTTTCATCTTAGTTCTACAGGTTGCGTATATTCAATGCTCATCCACAATTCTTTTGCCGTGGTTTCCTTAGTTATTTCTTGATTAGCTGAAATCCATCCTCTAATAGTTATCTTAAAAAGAGCTCTTAAGAAGGAATAATATTCCTTGGATTCTTGCTTTTTCAAAACTATTTGTCTATAGCCTCTATCCTTAAAGAAAAGTCCATCTGGACTCAAAACTTTTTTTGAGTATCTTAAAGATGTTCAATTTTTCCACAGCTTCCGTGACAATCTCAGCTATTTTTGGCAGCACTTATATATTTTCTCTTCATCAAGTCACAACTATCTTCTAGTTGTGCTGACATTGGGGGTTTGTTTGAGGGTTTGTTTCTTTTGCATAACATCTAGGAAGAGAAGTGAGGAAATGGGAAGACGCAGTCTCACAATACTGTGTTCTCACTGGAGGTCTATCCTAGGGGACTCTTTCAAAAAGAGGATAGACCCAAGAACACGAAATCAACAATACAAAAGAGATCTATGCACCCATATGTTCATTGCAGCATTATTCACAATAGCCAAGATGTGGAAGCAACCAAATGCCCATCAATGGATGAATGGATAAATAAGATACGGCATGGTGATATATATATATATATATATATATATATATATATATATACACACACACACACACACACACACACAGAATGGGATACTACTCAGCCATAAAAAAGACGAAATTGTGCGATTTGCATCAACATGGATGGACCTTGAGTGAATTATGTGAAGTGAAGTAAGTCAGACAGAGAAAGACAAATACTGTATGATTTCATTCATATGTGGAAGATAAACAAACAAACACATAGAAAAAGAGAATAGATTAGTGGTTACCAGGGGAGAAGGGGGTGGGGGGTGGGCAAAAGGGGTTAAGGGGCACATATATATGGTGATGGATAAAAACTGGACTGTTAATGGTGAACATGATGCAGTCTGTACAGAAACTGAAATATAGTGATGTACACCTGAAATTTACACAATGTTGTAAGCTAATATGACCCCAATAAAATAATTTTAAAAAAAGAGAGAATAGAAGGATGTGCCGTTGACCTTCTTATAACAGGGGTAGCAGATACCACTTTAGCAAAAATAGAAGTTATACCTGGAAATCCAGATAGATTATCTTGTTTAGTATTTCAGAACCACCGTTAACATAGATAATATTATGCAAATTATATAGATTAGTAACTTGAGGTATATAGGTTAAGAATTAGCTCAAGGGCACCCGGTTTATAAGTTGGAAAAACAGGAATAAAGCTCACTCTCTTAACTCCAAGGCAAATTCTAGTTTACTGTACCACAGCTGTCTCCTACAAATACCCTAGAATCAAAAAGATAATTCCCTTCCTGGGGCAGTTAACATCTGTTCTTCTAGGAAGAAAGTGAATGAGTAGAGCAACTCTTAATACCCTTTTCCACCTATGAGCCTTAAGTATGGCCAGCATCTCATTCATTGGAGGGGGGCCAAAAAGGTCACTCAGCTTCAAAGTATCTCCCCACCAGATTTATTACATGCCTAAATTCTATTAATTCTACTATTAATTCTTTGGGCTGGTCATTGTACCCCCATAAATTGACTCTTAAAATGGAAATATTTCTAGGTGGGTGATAAATAGGATATTTGTCATCAATAACTTGGTATTACATACCAGGTAGTAGAGGCTAACCTGAGTGGAAATCTTTTAGTATATAACGTCAAATGGTAGGACTAAACTTATTACCTAGTATTTCCTGTGATTTAAAGGATACCAGGAAACAGCAATCAAAAACCTCCCAAAAAACGAAAGTCCAGGACCAGATGGCTTCTCTGGAGAATTCTACCAAACATTCAAAGAAGAGTTAATTCCTATTCTTCTCAAACTATTCCAAAAAATTGAAGAAGATGAAACACTTTCTAACTCATTCTATGAGGCCAACATTACCTTGATACCAAAACCAGACAAAGACAACACAAAGATGGAAAATTACAGGCCAATATCACAAATGAACTTAGATGCAAAAATCCTCAACAAAATGTTAGCAAATCAAATACAGCAATACATTAAAAGGATCATACACCATGACCAAGTGGGATTTATACCAGGAATGCAGGGATGTTTCAGCATGCGCAAATCAACCATTCTGATACACCACATTAACAAAATGAGGAATAAAAATCACATGATCACCTCAATAGATGCAGAGAAAGCATTTGACAAGATCCAACATCCATTTATGATAAAAAACTCTCAATAAAATAGGCATAGAAGGAAAGTACCTCAACATAATAAAGGCCATATATGACAACCCCACAGCCAACATTATACTTAATGGTGAAAAACTGAAAGCCATCTCTCTGAGACCAGGAACACGACAAGGGTGCCCACTCTTGCCACTCCTATTCAACATAGTACTGAAGGTTTTGGCCAGAGCAATTAGGCAAGAAAAAGAAATAAAAGGTACCCAAACTGGAAAGGAAGAAATAAAACTCTTGCTGTTTTGTGGACGACATGATTCTATATATATAGAAAACCCTAAAGAATCCTTCAGAAAACTATCAGAAATAATCAACAACTACAGCAAAGTTTCAGGGTACAAAATCAACCTACAAAAGTCAGTTGCATGTCTATACACTAATAATGAACTGGCGGAAAGAGAAGTCAAGAATACAGTCCCAGGGGGCTGGCCTGGTGGTGTAGTGGTTTAGTTTGCACGCTCTGCTTCAGTAGCCCAGAGTTTGCGGGTTCGGATCCTGGGTGTGGACCTACTCGCCACTCATCAAGCCATGCTGAGACAGCATCCCACATGGAAGAACTAGAAGGACCTACAACTAGGATATACAACTATGTCCTGGGGCTTTGAGGAGAAAAAAGAGGAAGATTGGCAATAAATGTTAGCTCAAGGCCAATCTTCCTCAAAAAAAAAAATTAAAAATAGAAATACCACACAATCCAGCTATCCCACTACTGGGTATTTATCCAAAGAACATGAAGTCAACAATTCAAAAAGATTTATGTAGTCCTGTGTTCGTTCCAGCCTTATTTACAATAGCCAAGATGCAGAAGCAACCTAAGTGCTGATCAACAGATGAATGGATAAAGAAGATGTGGCATATATATACAACAGAATATTACTCAGCCATAAAAAAAAGACAAACTCGTCCCATTTGCAACGACATGGATGGACCTTGAGGGTATTATGTTAAGCAAAATAAGCCAGACAGAGAAAGACAAATACCGTATGATTTCACTCATATGGGGAAGATTAACAAACACAGGGATAAAGAGAACAGATTGGTGGTTACCAGAGGGGAAGGGGGTGGGAGGCTGGGTGAAAGGGGTAAAGGGGCACATATGTATGGTGACAGATAGAAAGACTATTGCTGGTGAGCATGATGTAGTCTATACAGAAACTGATATACGATAATGTACAAGTGAAATTTACACAATGTTATAAGACAATATGACCTCAATAAAATAATTTAAAAATAAATTTAAAAATTAAATAAATAAATAAAGGATACCAGGAAGGGGATACCATGTATCAAATATTTTTACTACACAGGCATCTAAAATTCTACCTTTAGTATAATTTTTTAATTAATTAAATTTGAATTAGGAATTGCCCTACTTAGGGGCCAGCCCAGTGGCGCAAGCGGTTAAGTACGCACGCTCGGCTGTGGCGGCCCGGGGTTTGCTGGTTCGGATCCTGGGTGCGCACCGACACACTGCCTGTCAAGCCACTCTGTGGTGGCGTCCCATATAAAGTGGAGGAAGGTGGGCACAGATGTTATCCCAGGGCCAGTCTTCCTCAGCAAAAAAAGGAGGAGGATTGGCAGGTGTTACCACAGGGCTGATCTCCTCACAAAAAAAAAAAAAAAAGAATTGCCCTACTTCAATATAGACAGCAATATTGTACTACAATTATGAAACTTGCTAAGAGACTAAAACTTAACTATCCCAACCACTAAAAAGAGAGGATAATTATGTGATGTAATAAAGGTGCTAAATATTGCTACAACAGCAATCATATCACAATATACAAATGCATCCAATTAACACATTGTGCAGCTGAAATTTACACAATGTCGTATGCCAAATATATTCAATAAAAAAAAAAGAATTGCCCTACTTCAGGGCTCATTTTATAGAAAATGCAAATATTTCCTCATGAAAGCTTTAGGAGGTCAAGGCACTCATGCTTTGAATAAATTAAGTTAGAACCAATTCCTTCCTAATTTGAATTACGGAGGAGCATGAGAACATGAAATCCTAAGCTGTCTTGGCCTCCTGGTTTCTCTTAGGGTGGCTTTAATGATATAAGAATCCCCGTGGTTGGGTTGACCTGGTCTGGGTGGGAATTTGAGTGGAAAGGGAGGGGCTTTCCATCCAAGGGGAAGCAGGAAGCCCCTGGAATTGGGAAGACTCAGAAAGGAAAGCTATTGCTTGGCTGAGGAAAGCCCCTTCTGTTTGCTGGCGATTCTGGGAAGTGAGCATTCAATTAGAAAACTTCACCAGCAGGTGAAGTTCTCAAGATTGCCATCAGATGGCACCCTCAGCCAAATTACTGAAGTAAGTTTATTTGCTGCATCAGAATTTTGCGCTGGGAGGATGTCAGGGGTCCTCCGGGCTACCCCCTTTATTTTACAGCCGAGGAACTTCAGCCAGAGTCAGACTGCCTTGCTTGAAGCCACACATCAACTTGGTAGCAGAACTGGGGTTCCTGTGGCCTCCTGATAAGGACTCCAATCATCTCTCTATGATAGTAATCTGACAGGAGGGCTCCTCACCCCAAATGAAACAAAACAAAGTATAGAAAAGACAGAAGGAGCTGCCGTTTGAGTTTGAGTACAAAGGCTAAACGTTGAGCCTTGAGCAGATTTTTGGTCAACTGTCAGGCAGTCACATTTACTGAGGGCTTATTTGCTCCAAAAAAGAGCAGGGGCTGAGGAGGATAAAAGAGGGGGATTCATAGATAAAACAAGACAGATTGATCCTGGGAAAGTAAGAAGACGGCAGGCAGGGAAAACCAAAGAGAGATCCCAGAGGAGACGAGCTTTGAACTAGAGACAGAAAGATACAAGGAGAGGAGAAAAGGCAACCTAGAGGGAGCACGTTCAGTATGTCCCCCAGTGAAAAGGCAGGAGCAAGCCCACCACTGCAGCAGGGCTGGCCCTATGCAAATGGCACGTAAGCCCAGCTCCCCTTGGGCCTGAGGCCTCTCCTTTCATACTTGCTTCCCACAGGACCCCCTACCTCCATTCCCACCTGACTGAACTATCCCTGGCAGAAAAGGTTGTCCAGCCAGGCTCTGACATCACAGAGCGAATTTAAGCGATTGTTTTCTTTCCCAGGAGAGCTGGCGTGTTAGGCTGGTCTCCCACTTTGTATAAAAAGGTGTTGTCCGCCTTGAGCAATAGCATAGAGGGGGTGGGGGCGGCCCCGTGGCTTAGCGGTTAAGTGCTTGCACGCTCTGCTACTGGCGGCCCGGGTTCGGATCCGGGCACGCACTGACGCACTGCTTCTCCCGCCATGCTGAGGCCGCGTCCCACATACAGCAACTAGAAAGGTGTGCAACTGTGACATACAACTATCTACTGGGGCTTTGGGGAAAAAAAGGAGGAGGATTGGCAAGAGATGTTAGCTCAGAGCCAGTCTTCCTCAGCAAAAAGAGGAAGATTAGCGTGGATGTTAGCTCAGGGCTGATCTTCCACACACACACACACACACACACACGCACACACAAATAGCATAGAGGGGGAACTGGGGAAAGTAAGATGCTGTCAAGGTCAGTTGTCTAGAGTAGAGGGTCTCTCTACCAAGAAGGTCAATGGGAAAGGAAATGGGTGAGTGACTCTTAAAGGCAGAAAGAGGCATTGAGATTTGAAATTGCAGAAGAAGTGTGTGGATGTATTTATCACTGTGCCTAGGATGGAAGGCACTCAATATATGGTAGCTGAACTGATATGTCTTTATTGACTCAGAAAAGGCTTACCTGGCAAGGGAGCAACGTGATGAAAATGATATTTAGGAAAGTTATTCCAACGTGAGTACCTGAAATGGATGGAAGCAGCAAGAGCTTGGGGGGGAGACCACTGTTTTAACAGCTTTATTGAGATACAATTCACATACCATACAATTCACCCACTTAAAGTCACCATTCAATAGCTTTTAGTATATTCAAAGATGTGCAAAAATCCGTCAAGACAGCCAATTTTAGAACATTTTCATCACCTCAAGAAGAAATCCATATCCTTTCTCTATCACCCCTTATGTCCCCAACCTCCTGTCCTCCAGTACTAAGCAACCATGAATCTATTTTCTGTCTCTATAGAGTTCCCTATTCTGGGCTTTCATATGAATTTCCATGCATGTAGTATGTGGTCTTTTGTAACTGGCTTCTTTCACCTAACATAACGTTTTCAAGGTCCACCCATGTTGTAGCATGTATTGGTACCTCATTCCTTTTTATGGCTGAATAATATTCCATCATATGTATATGCCACATTTTGTTTATTAATTCAGCTGTTGATGGACATTTGGGTTGTTTCCACCTTTTGGCTATCATGAAGAATGCTGTTATGAACATTCATGTACAAGTTTCTGTGTGGACACATATTTTCATTTCTCTTAGCCAGAATTGATGGGTCATACAGTAACTCTATTTAATCATTTGAAGAACTTGCAGATTGTTCTCCAAAGCAGCTGCACCATTTTACATTTCCACCAGCACCGCATGAGGGTTCTGGTGGAACCCTCTGATTTCTCCACATCCTCGCCAACACTTCTTGCTACTGACTTGCTTTTGTTTTTTTCAGATCACAGATTATCTTTTTTGTTTTTTTGAGAAATATTGGCCCTGAGCTAACATCTATTGCCAATCTTCCTCTTTTTTCTCCCCAAAGCCCCAGTACATAGTTATATATCTTAGTTGTAGGTCCTTCTAGTTCTTCTATGAGGAATGCCACCTCAGCATGGCTTGATGAGTGGTGAGTAGGTCCGTGCCCAGGATCTGAACTGGCAAACCCCGGGCCACCAAAGTGGAATGTGCAGACTTAACCACTAGGCCACCACTGGGCTGGCCCCACTACTGACTTTCTGGTGCTAGTCATCCTAATGCATATGAAGTGGTATCTCATTGTGGTTTGTTTTTCATTTTTCTGATGACTAATTACAGCAAGTGTTTTTTTCATGTGATTTTTCCCTACTGTTTTTCTATTCTGTATTTCATTAAGTTCCACTCTAATATTTGCTATTTCTTTCCTTCTGCTCATTTCAGGTTTAGTTTGACCTTCTTTTTCTAATGCCATAAGGTGGAAAGTTAGGTATTGATTTGAGATTTTTCTTCTTTTTTAATATAGGCCTTTACAGCTATAAAATTCCCTCTAAGCACTGCTTTAGCTGCATGTAAGTTTTGGTATGTTGCATCCTCATTTTCATTCATATTCATTTCATCTTTCCACACATTTTCTGTGCAGGAAGATATTCCAGGTAGAAGGAAGAGCTTGGGTAAAGGCATGGAGGTAGGAACACACAGGGCAAGTTTGGTGGAGAGTTGAGTCTGGCAAGAGCAGAGGGTGTGTGCAGAAGCGTTTGAGTGATGGAGAAAGGTAAGTTGGAGCCATATTGTATGAAGGACTAAGAAGTTTATACTGAATGGATTTCAGATAACCAGTTACCACTTCTAGGACTATCGTGTTATTTCACTTTCTTCCTAGATGTGTAATGAGTGACTTTCGCAGATGCAAAAGACAGATGGGGGAAAGTTTAGGGAACGACAGGAATAGGGTCATTACAAACATAAAAATAGGCAAATCTGTGCATCTTCTGCCCTGACCTCCCAGTCTTGGAGAAGTGGCTGGTGGGGGTTCCCCCACCACTGTGGTTACTTTCCAGGCAGCAGGAAACACTGGCAGTGTTTCCAAAATAGCTGCACCCTGTCCCCCTGTAGGAAGCAAGGATTATCTTATTGTTTCATCACTGGCTAATATTTACGTTTTGAAAATAATACATTTTCATTGCACATTCTTTCCCTTTTGAAACTCTCTTTCCTCGCCTTCCATGCTACCACCCTTTCCTGATTTTCCTTCCATCTCTCCTCTGTCTTCTCCAGCACCATAAATGCTAGAGTTTCTCAACACTCTGACACAGGTCTCCTCTTCTCGTTCTACACTCCCTCTCTCAGGGCAATCTCATCTATGCCCACGCCTTTCGTTATCATCTGTACAGTGATCTCAGAGCTCACATATCAGCCAGATCTTTTCTCTGAGCTCCAAACCAGGATTTGGAATTGTCTACCAATATCTCCACTCAGACTCATTTGATTGAATTCACAATCTCCCGGTTCAACCTCAAACCTGGCCTCCTTGTCATCACACGAGACCAAGCTTCCACAATCTTTTCCTTCAATTACCACAATAGCCTTCTTTTTTTTTCTTACTTTGTGATTTTATTTTATTTTTTTCCCAATTTTGTTGAGAAATAATTGACATACACCACTGTATAAGTTTAAGGTGTACAGCATGACGGTTTGACTTACATATATTGTGAAATAATTACAATAGGTTCAGCTAATGCAATAGCCTTCTAACTGGTCTTCTAGAACCCTCTTTTACCTCCTTCCAAGCTCTTCTCCATACTGTAGACAGCATGATTTATTTGAGATGATCATGTCACCACCTGTAGTGGACACTACTGAATTTTTGGCTGTCTGGCACCTGAACACCCTTCCTATGTTGGAGAATTCTCCTCCTTATGAGTATCAGTTGGACATAGAGCTTGCCTCCTAAAATTGTAGCCATGTACAGACTCTTACTTCTCTAAGTTGTCTTTTGGCCTCTGCATGACCAGCCTTGTCTCAGAGCCTCAGAGACATGCGGTGACCTCTCCACCCCTCAGTTCTTGCCTGGCTAACTTCTGTTTTCCTTCCAGGGCTCAGTTTGAGTGTCACTTCCTCAGGGAAGTCTTCATTGACTTTGCAGGCTGGGGCAGGTTTCTTTGTTATCAGCTGTTGTAGAATGTCGTACCTTTTCTGGGCATCACATACTCCTTGTATTAGTGATTGCTCATCAGTCACTGGGTGCTTCCATTGGGTCAGACACTAAATATGCGGAGAAGAATCAGACAGCTGCCTTTGAGGATCCTACAGTCTCACTGGGGGCTGTAGACAACACGACGGGGTGCGTGCTGGAATAGCTCTCAAGTTGACATCAACAAAGTGCTCTGGTGGGGAGAAGAACAAGGAGCTACTGCTGCGGGAATGCACTGAGGGCAGGGACATCTGGGTCAGGTCCTGAAGGAGTTTGCCAGGAGGTGGGGGGTGGGAAGTCCTTCCAGGCAGAACATTCGTACTCAAAGCCACGAAGGGAAAAAGCACATGATGGACCAGTGGACTGCAGGGCACTCTGGTGTCGTTTGAACAGAGGGCCGGGGGGAAATAGGGGTGAGGAGGGATACCAGAGGCGAGCCTAGAAAGATGGGTCAGGTCAGATTCAGAAGAGCCTCAGACGCCACACTCGTCAGGAGCTTGGCTTTTGTCCCATAGGCCATAAGGAATTGCTTTAAGCAGAGGAATGGTTTGAGGCACCTAATTCTGGCTACAGTGTGAAGGATAGCTTGAAAGGATTGGGGGACAAGGAGACCAATGTGGAGGCTGTATCTTTATAGCTCCAGAGCTTAGCCAAAAAAAAAAAGAGTGAGAAAACTCAATAAATGGTTGTAAATGAATCAATGAAGAAATAACCTTAAAACGGGACCATATGTGGTAAGTGCCATATGAGAAGCGCTGTATGCCTTGGGGAGCCGTGCAGCATAGTGGAGAGATGATAAAGCCCTGAACTGGCGGACTGGCAGAGAAAAACAGGGATATGTGACTTTAAGAAACATTCTGAAGGAAAATCAATGGGCTAAGTACCTTAACTGCATCTGGGCGTTAAAGGAAAGGAATGAATGTCTTAGGGTTAGGTTTGGCTCACAGTGACCAAAAAGTTAGATTTAAAATAGAGAGCCCAGGTAGCAGGCCAGAGCTAGCACGGTGCTCCAGTGTCAGAGACTTATGACATATGGTCCCTCTGTCCTGCTACTCAACATCCTCAACACACGGCTTCTTGACGCAGTCCAAGACGGCTGCTCCAGCGCCAGCGTCACACCTGCCCCCTAGCCAACAGACCGCAGGAAAGGGAGAAGAGCAGGGCATGCTGGTGACTTCTAAGAACTTACCTCCTAAAAATGTTTTCCCTTCCACGACAGTGGGCATTATTGAATCAGATCTAATTGAAAGGGAGGCTGGGCGATGTTTTTGTTCTGGGCAGCTAAAATTTGGAAAATATATGGCTGAGAAATAAGATAGAAAGGAAAGTGGAAAATAACCTGCCTCAAGGGGTCCAGAATGATTCTCATCATATCCATTGAGTGGCTCTGAATGCGGGAAGAGGGAGGAGAGTTTTAAGAAGGTGTTTAGGAAGCTATAGAGTACAGAAGAACACTTCTGGTTTTGAACACATCTATTATGGGGTAGCCTATGTGACGCCAGGTGGAGAAAACCAGAAGGCATAGGGAAACATATGTACATGCAGTTGCATCCTTATTTCCACTACTTGGGCCGTGATCCTTGAGGCTGAGACTCTTGTTTATCCATCAAGAGGTGCTGAGGGGTGCTGAGGGAGGAGGGGAGATCTTGGAGATCTAGCTCTACAGGGGGGCCTGTTTAAGATCAGACGACCTGGCAATGTCACAGCCAGGACTGGACCACGGATCTCCCGACTTCCAGGCTGAGGGCTGAGGCCACTGCGCCTGCCTTTAAGAAGCCGACTGAGGAGGGTGGAGGGAACTGGGCACTTGCTGCGTCTTCCAGGGCTGTGAGAGATGTGGCCAAGGATCTAGATGATTTAATCCAGTTTTACGGAAGGGGTTTTACAGTGAGCAATTAAGTCACAGTTAAGGAATTAATCACTAATGAGTCATTAACTCTGCCCACTATTGTACAGTTGACAAGCTGAGGCCAGATTATTAGAGCCAGTTCCCAATTAAGGTAATGGCATTGACCACAAAGCGCCCCATCGGCCTCTTGAAGGGTCGGGGGCGCCGGCCTGGCGCTGCCGTGCTCCCCCTTTCCCAGGGGGGTTAGGACGGAGCCCCGAGGCCCGGCGCGGAGCTCGCGCTTCCTGAGCAGAGAGGAAGTGCCAACTTTTCATCAATATTATCTTCCCTAAAAGTCGCTTCCTGCCGGCATCCTGGAGCTGGGGCTGCGGCTGGAGTGTGGGACGAGGACATTACATCAAAAGTCGCCAGGACGGCTGGGCCCGCGCCCTTGATGTCCCCACCATACACCGCCCGCCGGCGGGACGCGGCTCCCGGGAAGCGGAGTCCGGGGCTGCCCGGCTTCCGCACGTGGGCTCCCGGAGGTCTCTGCAAAGACTCAATTAACCAGTGAATGTGGTGGAGAGAAAGAAGGATCGGGATTCCCTCCCTCCCCTCGCCGGATCCCAGATTACCTGGGGCGGGGGTGGGGGACGGGCAGGGATTGCCTCCCCTGGTGTGAGGTTTCCCATCTCCCCCAAACATTAGCTATATGTTTAAAATAAGTAAATACAGCGGGGCCGCCCCAGCTCAGTTGCTGACCTCTGGCCGAAACCTGCCCCTCCCCAAGGTGTCTCTCCCAGTCCTCCCACCCCGTCTCACCCACACCAGCCCCGATCAACCTCCCGGGGCAGCGGAGATGGGAGCTCGGACCTGCAGGGGGCAGAACCTGTTTCCGAGAGCGGGAAACCCACAAAGGATGAACAGCCTGGACCGGCCTGGGGCCGCAGCGAGGGGCCTCAGGACACCAAGCGAGGAGCGGCCACCTCTGGACCCCGTGGCTGCGGAAACGGGGGACCGGGAGAGGCGGAGCCTTCAGTCTCCTAGAGTCCCCAAGGGAGAGAAAAATCGCCACCAGAAGCCGGGAGCCGTGGCGCGCAGTGTGGACACGCCACCCTCGTGCGCAGGAAGAGACTCCTCCATAAAGAGGAAAACGCGAATGTTGAAACCCCCCCACGGCGGCAGCGGTGGCTGATGGCGGCCAGGGTAGCCGGGTGGCCCGCTCCGCGGGGCTGGGGATCTCCGGGTTAGAGGAGGGTCTGCGTAGCGCACCCGACAGTCGGCGCCCCTCCATCCCCGGCAGCGCCTGACTCCGCCCTTCTCACGGAGCGGTCCAATCCGACGCATCCTTCCCCGCCCCGCCCCCTCGGTCAAGAGCGGGGCCCAGGGCGCTTCCCAGCCCGGTCCCCGGGAGCTGCAGAGGAGCGGCTCTACACGCTCACCTGCTTCCCGCAGGCGGCCGGCCGGATCAGACGTCATCTTCTGGAGCCTCACTAAGGAAGACGCAAGAACCATTTCCCAAGTGATGCAGGCTGACTGGGGAGTCCTTTCTCCTGGAGTCCCTGAAAGGCTTGGGCCCGCCCCAAACCAGAGCCAGGACAGTCTAGTTTCGGAAGCCCGTGCCCCACCTTTGCTGGCGCCTCTGCAAAGCACTTTCTGTAGACGTGAGTTTGAGCAGAGGCCCCAAATGTTCCAGGGTCGTTTGGGGCTTTAACGCTCTGTAGCACAAGCCGGTCTCACCTCCGGCCTGAGTCCTGGCTTCCCGCCTCCCCTGCACCCCTCCTCCTGGAGTTGGCAGCATGATCGGCGGCCCTTAGAGCTGCCCTAGGAGTGGGTGGAGCGGGCGCTGGGGCTGATGCCGTGTCCAGCCCTCCCCAGGAGGCCCTGGAAAGCACTCACAGCTAGCACCCACCCTTCACGATCTCAATTCCCCATGTGGCCTAATGAGCTGTTCTTGGGAATTGAAATAAAGAGCCCTTACTCAGCAAACGTTTCCCGAGCCTGCACTATGATGGTGAACTGACCAGAGCTTCTGCTATTCCAGCGCCAATGCTTACAAGCAGTGTTAACTGGCGCAATCTCTCTGTGCCTCAGTTTCCTCATTTATAAAATGGGGCTAATTGTATCTTCCTGGTAGGGTCCTTGTAGGCTTAAATGAGTCAATAGATGTAAACTGCCTAGAAGAGGGCTGGCACATAGCAAGCTTTCAGTGATCATTAGCTATTAGTATTGTGATCATTTTCCAAGGACTTGTCCCTAAAATCCAGGTATGGCTCACTCTGTTGGTACCTAAAGAGATGGTTTAGAATATTCATTCTCAGACTAACCTAAATAGTAAAAGAGGAGAGGGAAGTGGTGGAAAGCTACAGTGGAAAAAACAACAGAAAGAAAAATGGCAGAGAGAAGGAGACAAAATGAATAATTGCGGAAATGATCTAAGGGGAGCGAAGAAGATGCTGACAGTGGGATGTGCAAGGTCAGAGGTGCCCAGGACTGTGGTAAGGAGGAGGGCAGAGCAAGTGTGGTACTCACCAGGGCCAGTGAAGTTGGGAGTTCTCTGAATAAATCATTCTTAGTAAAACGAGGCCTCTAAAAGATGAGAGAGAATATAGGCCAAACTGAAAGGAATGGACTTACAGGTTCAGCCTGAGTTTACCTATTTTTTTCTTGCCGAGAGCTGATATCATTTGGGCCACTCCATATATTTCCCCACAGAACATCCTTGTGAGGGAAAGTGCGGGTGTTACTCCCCACTTCTTGGGGGAAATAGCAGATTCAGTCAATTCTTACCCACCAGCTTACTATGTGCAAGGCACCAGGTGAGGGGCTAGGGGTCCACAGCCGGGTTATGCCATAGCCTCTTCAGACCCGCATGGGAAGGCCTGAATCCTGGGATGACACTCCCTCCACCCCCGGCCCTGGGATAGTCATCCTTTTCCCAAGCAGGTCTCAGGAACCCTAGGGCAGCACAGGGCCACTGCGCAGTCAGAGAAGCAGGAGCATCGCCTCAAACCGGGTCCTTGGTAGTTCACACAAAGCCGGTGATCTCATTCTATCTTTGTCACCTCCCAGGGAAGGAGGGTTCATTTAGACGAGGAAAGGGGGCTGGGGCGGTTCACTTAACGACCGATAGACGGTAGCCGGTTGATGCTAAGGCTCTGGCCGCATCTTCCGGGGCGCACTCACAGCGAGGAGGCCAGAGGACCTGCGCGGCGGGAATCCGGGCTATTAGGGCGGCGGCCCAGCTTGCAGAGTCAACCGCGGATACCGCGGCAGCTCAGGCTGGGAGTCCCGGGCTCTCCTTCACCCGGGACTCCGCGAGGACCGCGGGAGTTTCTGAAGCTGGCGGGGCCCTCTGGATTCCTTCCCCGCCCCGGATCCGGGGCCAGAGAACTGCAGATACTGTCCCCGACGCGCTCAAGATGTGCCCTCCGGGTCGCCGCGCAGAGCGCTCCAGGGCACTCTCCCCGAGCGCGACAGCTAACCTGACGCGCGTTAAACAGAACCGTTGGGTTGGGGGGTGCGGAGCGGGTTGGGGAGACCAGAGAGAGGCACGGGGCTCAGAAAAGGAAAAGTCGCTGTGCCCTAGTGTTCGGAGGACTAATGTCATCAATCCTCGGTAGCGGGGGCTGGCACTGAGCCGGTAACCTGGACAATGATCTGAAAGGGGCCTTGGGCCGCGGTGGGCTGGAAAGAGAGAGGCAGGGCTGTCAGGGGCTTCAGGACGTTCAGCTCTCACCTTGGGGAAGGTGGGAGGATTCGCACGAGGTAGCCCCAGCTCCTGCGCGTCCTCTGCTTTCCCTGACCCACCCGGCCCATCACCGCAGCCCCTCCTGCACCCCCATTCACAAGCACACCGCGCCCACCCCCCCACGCAGTCCTGAGCGCGCTTAACCAGAATCAAGCCCAAATAAGTAAATCTTTAATTCTCCTCCCAAGTACTTTGAAACTACTTATACAAAGAGTTCCTCAAACTCTATTTCTCCACCTCCCCTTCCTTTCAGTTTTCTTTATCTGGGGTCGCCACGCGGCCCCGGAGCGGCTGAGGTCAGGCGCTTTGGGTCTCTCGACGTGGAGGCTCCGGCGCCCGCGGGGGTGGGAGCAGCGTGGCGGGCGGGGCCGGGCCGCCTCTCCCTCTCCAGCAGCAGGGCTGGGGGTCCGTGGGGGTCTGGAGGTGGCCAGAGGACCTCCGCAGGCCTGAGAGTCAGCCCTCCCCCGAGAGTCAGGAGCAGACGCGCGTCCGCGACCCAAGCCCGCAGCTCGCAGGCGGCACAGGGAAAGAGTGGCCGAGTGGGGGGACCCAGGGAGAAGGGATGCGCGCGTGCGGCTCGGATTCGCCTCCTGGGACGGTCCTCTGGCCCGATTTGGTCCCCGGTGCCCCTAGAGGGCCTGCCACGGCTTCCCGATGGCCTGGATGTGCTCCTTGGCCTTGAGGCGCAGCGCGGCGATGCTGCTGTTGCGCGGGTCCGCCTCGTCCAGCGGGAACTTGTCCCCGAAGCCGGGTCCGCACGGGTAGGCGGGCGGCGGCGGCCCGAGAGGCTGCAGGCCGGGGCCCAGCGGCGGAGAGTTCAGGAAGGGCGGCGGCGGCGGCGTGTAGCTGGCGGGCAGGCTCTGCGCCGGCGGCCCGAAGCCCGGCAGGCTCTGCAGCGCCGTGGCGCCCCCTCCCGGCAGCGGCGGCCCGAGCCACGACTCCAGCGGCAGGGCGCCCCCCGGCGGCCCGCCGCCGCCGCCCGGGCCCGCCCCGAGGGGCGCCAGAGCCACCGAGGGCGGAGAGCGGCTGAAGGAGAGGAGGGGCGAGTCCTGCAGCTTCATGGACGACACTTCCAGCTTCTCCTGCCGCCGCCACTTGGCCCGTCGGTTCTGGAACCACACCTGCGGAAGGCAGCACAGCGGCCGTCGGGCTGCGGCGGAGGCTGGGGCCGCGCCCCCGCCCAGGCCAGTGCAGCCCGCCGGCTCACTCCCCCAGCCCCAAGCAAAACTGGGGCTCCACTGTTTCCCACCTGCTCCTTCACCCCCGCCCCCACCCGCATTATCTTTTCGCTTCCGTCCCGTTTCTCCTTTCGGTGTCTTCCCTCCTTCTCTCTTGCTTCCTCTAAGTCCCTTTGTCCCATCCTGGTCCTCCGTGGCCTTCCACACTTTTCCCTGTTTATCTCACCCATAGCTGGGGTTGTATTTGTTTCCCACTCCTGGCACGTAGCAGGTGCTCACAAAAATCTAAAGTTAACCCTGGAATCGGACCGTAGGACTTGGAAACCAGATCTCCCCAAATTTCTGTGACTTGCTGGTTGACAGCCCCTCCTGACACTTCCGTTCAGACTTTGCTTCCTCCCTGTATGGTACAGCTCGCAGCGGCTGCGTTTTTGTCTCAGACTTTGTGTTTTATCGACCTGTTGTCTCTTTTATAAACATATATAAACAAATACTCTAAGTACTGGAACTGGTAACATTGGGTGTTAAAATATAGCTATTTCCGCGAATTACTGGTGATAATAATTAGTAGAAGAAAGTGCGCTTATTTTGTCCTGAGCATATTTGAATTGCTGCTTTAAGAAGATTTTCATTTTTATTTAATTGATATCCGTTTAGTATTTCTGATATTTCTTATCAATGGCTTTCAATGATTACAATAGTTCAAGTTTATGTCTACTTTTACTTTATGGAGTTAGTTTTGACATTACGGTAAGATGAGTTCAATGAGTTTAAGTTTTTCTTTTTTTGTTTACATATGGAAAAGTCCACGCCAAGAGTGAAGTCTGGTCTCTTAACTTCGATGACTGATTTGACAAAAGCCCAAGAAAGGGTTTAATAAAGGTCTCACCACCAAGTTACCACCCTCAGAAACAGAACAGAGAGAATTGGTCTAGGTTAGCAGAGAATGTGGAGAAAACTTTGGCCAAACTGGTGGCTTCAGTATTATATTTATGAAGGGAAATAGGGAATAGCCGCAGGCAGAAGGGAGAAAGCCATTCTGAGTCAATAAGGTGGGGGGACCACATAGGAGAGCTGAGAAAACAGCCACCTAGCACCTGGGCAGAGCAGGGCAAGGGTGTGTAGGGATTTGGGGGGAGAGAGAAAGAACAAAAATGTAAGTACTCCTGCCCCCTTCCCACAAAAGATTCATCTACATATCTGAGGCCCTGATTTTCCCAGATACATTAGATATTTGACGATAATACAGAAAAGAGAAACACTGGTGTGGGTGAGGGCTCCCATTCCACTGCCTCCTCTGTTTCCCTGCATATCCCACTCCATCCCCCAAAATATCCGCTAGAGTTTTCGAATCTGGTATCCAGAGGCAGAGGGCTAACGACTGGGATAGTCAGCTCTTATACTGCTCTACTGCTGCCCTCCACACAGTTGGAGATTCTTCCTGCCCACTCCCCCACCCCAATCTGATTACATCATAGCCATGTGTTAAGAACCTGCCATATGCTGAGAACTGTGCTGGCCCTGTGGTCACAGAGAAGTCACACTGTTCTCAAGAAGCTCCCAACTTAGAGGAGAAGCCAAAATCCCTGAACAAGTAAAGAGGGAAGAAGGAAAGTGGGACAGAGGTGGCCTCAGGAATGAAGGCAGCCCCTGGGTTGGCTGTGCCTGTATTCTGGAAGGCACTGGAAGGATTTGCCTCTCCTCTTGCTTCAGCTTTCTTGTATTCTTTCTCTCTCCCTACCCCATCCTCCCTCCCTGAAAAGCAGGTGCTAAAAAGCCTACCCCTTCAATGAAATCATTGCAATCAAATTAGGAGATATTGAACTGTCCTTGCCAGTTAATCCTGAGTCACATTAGAAAACTAATTTTTAGAACCATGACATTTACTCCTTACCGTAAACCCCTAAACTAAGCAGAAGAGACAAAAGGCAAGAGTTTGTCCTCTTTTATTTTTAAGACAAAGCTAAAAGCCCCCAAACATCTGAGTATCCTCACTTCCTGGAAATCTAATTCATTAGACACACACACAAATCCCACCTTCGTTCCACTGCCTTTCAGAAGCAGTGAAATTTGTTCCCAATGTCTCCCTCTCAGGCCTCTGTAAACTCTCCCAATTTGGAAATCCTCCCAGATTTTTCACAGATGACTAGCAAATATTTAAGGCTTTCAAATATTTTAATGATCAGGGATTAAGGATAATTCAGCTTTAATTAAAGCAAAAACCCCTTTACAATAAAAAAGAAAAGGCCTCTGCAGCAGCGGGAAGTTTGCGTGGATGTGCACTGGAGAAGCAAAAGTCAGCTTCTTAAACAAATCCACCCCAAGTTTCAACTACAGGCGCCAGGCCCCTCGCAAGAAGACAGGGTTTTCCTTTTGAACATAGGGCTCCAAGCTAGTGACTAGGGTGGCATTTGGGGCCCCAATCCGGTTACCCTTGAGCCGCTGCCTACATTACCTCTCTACACAGTGATCCCCACCCTTCCAATCCTGGCTGCGTCTAATGAGCTGTCCTCTCGTCTTGCCAGCCAGTCCCAACTCCTCTTTTTAGCTTAGAAGAGAGAGACCCCAAAGGGGAGATCGTACCACAAGCTGGAACAGACTGTCCGAGGGGCGGTGCGTGGGGCACCGGGAAGATCTTTGGGGATCTGGGCGAGCCAAGTCGAGGAATGCCAATGGGAACAGGACCATAATAAATGCGTGGACGCCCGGGGACTCAAGGGAGCTTTGGCCGCAGCTTGGGCCTCGGACCCTCCCGGGGACCGATCCGGGCGCTTTACCTGGACGCGGACTTCGGGCAGGTTGACCTTGCCGGCCAGCTCCTCCCGACTGTACACGTCGGGGTAGTGGGACTTCTCGAACGCGCGCTCCAGCTCGTGCAGCTGGTACGTGGTGAAGGTCGTGCGGTTCCGCCGGTGCTTCTTCTTGGGCTGCTCCTCCTCCGACAGCTTCGCTTCGCCCGCGGCGGGCCCGAGAGGCAGCCCCGGGCTCGGCCGCGTCTCCCCGGGCTCCTTGGGGCAGTAGGGGCGAGGGGCTGGGACGACGAGGCCCCGGACGGTCAGAGACACTCTCCGGAGTATCCCCGGGGCCACCCCGCCTACCCATGGGCGCGGGCAGCGGACGCGGGCTCCGAGATGAGCCGGGGTGGTCGGGGGTGAGGGCTGCGAGGGGGTCTCAAGCTTTTAACGCAAGTTGGCAGCTCCTGCTATACACCCAGCCCCCAACCCGCCGCCCAGATGCCTTAATAAAAGTTACGGCAGGGGCTCTTTCCTAACTTTGGGCACCCGAAGGGCCTCGCAGCACCCGAGGGTGCGCGCTCACCTTCGTACTCGGGAGCCGGCGCCGGGGCGGGCGGCGGGGAGGGCTCAGCGCCTCCCCCGGGCGCCTTGGGGCAGGCGGCCCGCGCGCCCGGCCTCCGATCCCGCTCCTTCGCGCCCCGGGCGCCCCGCTCCGCCGGGAACGAGCCGAGGATGCCGTCGTCCTTGGTAAATCCCAGGATGGCTTCGATGCTGTGCAGCCGCGAGGTGCTCCCCCCTGGGCTGCGGAGCAGGTGGCCGGCGAGCGAGAAGCTGCCATCGGCCATGGCGGGGGCGCAGCCAGGCAGGTGCATGGGGAGCGCCGGGCGGCCGGAGGGCGCGGCCCGCCCTCTCGGGAGCGCCGCCTGCTTTGGAGGCAGAGAGAAGAAGCTCGAAGTCGGCTCTTCCCGGGTACGGCGGTCCAACCCGAGGGGTCTGGACCCAAGGTCAGGCTCGGCGGGGGACGCCGGCCCGGTCGCGCGCGCGCTAGAGGTGGGCGAGCTCTCGGCCCGTAGCCCCTGGGTCCCTGCAGGATCGGAAGTTCGGACTCAGGGCAGCTGGCGCTCCGGGCGCTAAAGGCTGCGCGCCCGCTCGCCCCGGCTCCTCCCCTCTCGCCCGGGACCCAGCCTCCTGCCTCGGCCCCTCCCTCCGCAGCGGGGCGGGTCTTTCCTTCGCCCAGCCTCAGGGTCCTCACCCTGCCACCCCAGGCTGGGCTAGCACCCCGAACATCCCACCTCCCATCTCTCGATCCGCTCCACACACTCCAAACACGCCCAGGAGATCGGAGGTGGCCTGCTTGACAAGCCTGGGGACCCGGGTGGGGGGGCACGATCCCCTCAGTCCTGCCTCAATGGGGCCGATGACCTGGGTCTCACCTGCCCACTCAGGCTTGCCTGCCTCCTTGAGCTCACCTCTCTCTCCCGCTCCCCCTACCCCACACTCGCCTCTGCCCTCGGACTCGCTTCCTCCTCGGGGCTGAGCTCCCCGGGCGACCCTTGGAAAGACTGAGCAGAAGGCTTCCTGGCTCGACGGCGTCGGAAGTCAGGCCACGCATCTCCCCAGTTTGAATTTTCCCCTCTCTCCCTCTTTTTCACCCCCGCTGGCACCCCTCTTTCGGCTCCCTAGTCCGAATCTCTGGACTTCGTGTTTATTTTGTTTGTCTATATCTGTTTCAACTCCTCCTCCCTGGCCCCTCGGAGTCGGGCGTGGGCAGGCTCCCTCACTCCAGCGCCAGCCCCGGGAGGCGGAGGGGCCCTCTGTGCCCGCAGGCCCGGTGACCTCAAGTGACCAACAGCCCAGCAGGAGGCTGGGAGGCCCGGGGTCGAACATGCTGCCGGGCTCAGGCCCCGTGGAAGACCTGCTAGGGGTTCCTCACTCTCGACGACTGTTTGTCCTGCAGGAACCCTAGCCACCAAACAGTTCTCCAGGCCAAGGAGATGACCACCCTCAGGCTGAGTGGGGAAGGACCTTCGTCTGGGGGAGAAGGCCTCGCGCTTCCCTGGGGGTTACAGGCGTAATCCCCTTGCATTTCTTTCCCTTTGGGGGCCCCACAAGGCTTCAGTGGCCCAGAGTGAGTCATAGGCCAAGAGGAAAGACGGTTTCTGCAGCGTTTTTTCACATCCCCCCGTGCTGTGAACGCTGGCCCATCTCAAATCTGATGCCAGCCCTGTGTTGGGCGCCTGGCCTTCACTGAACTGTCAGCCAGAAACGTAAACCAAAACGCTTTCCTAAAAGCCTAAGGACGTAGAGATTCTTTTCCTTTTCTCCCCCAGTTTTATTGAGATATAATTGACCTACAGCACTGTATAAGTTTAAGGTGTACAGCATGACGATTTAACTTATATAATTGTGAAATGATGACCACAATTAGTTAACACCCATGGCCTCATACAGATAACAAAACAGAGACTCAAAATCGCCTTTGCAGCAGATGCTCTCATCTCCACGTGGGGAGTCTTTTTCCCCCTACCCTTCTGTTTATCCCCCGTGGCATTCAGACAAGCGTTTACTGTGTCCCCACTGAGAGTCTGGCCCTGATGTGGGCCATGGCAGCACCACCAAAGAAAGGAAAACCCTGGCGCTGGCCCTGAGGAGCTTAACGTCCAGCCTGGGAGACAAGACAAAGAAGGAAAGGAGAGAAAACATGTCTCTTCGGATCCTCCACCTTTAAACTATAGAAGGACATGAGAAAGCATATGTAACTACATCAAGGATCATTAAAGGGTTAATTCGGGCACATGGGGAGGGGTCATTACACAATTCTCTATTTTTAATAAAACTATAAAAAGATAAATTAAAATAGCAAGCTTGTGAGTTTACAGTAGATGAAAATTGAGCTACTGATTCAAGTGAGAAATTATTTTTTAAGAAAAACCTAAATTAATGAACATCAATACGCACTTTCTAGTTTTTGCATATCACTTTAGAGTTTTCAAAATCCTTTCACAGTCTTCACATCATCCAATCCTCACAGCTCTGTGAGGTGAGCAGGACAACTATATTTGTCCCCATTTTACAGAAGAGAAAACTGAGGCTGAAAGTGATACAGCTATTAAGTGGAGGCGTCGGACTAGGACTCAGACCAGCTCACTCCTTGTCCAGTGTGTTCTGGCTGCAGCTCATCTGTAATTATTATTATAGAGTGTAATAGTTTTGAAAAGAATCAAAGTACATCTTAGCCTGCTGTTCACGGTTAATCCTTCCCGGAGACTGAATCCTGCATCTAAGAGGCTGAGGAAGAGGCAGCCTAGCTCCCCAGAGAAATGGAGTCAGAGCCCGTGGACGGCAGCCTTTGGGTACTGGTGTCCTGGACGACTGAACAAACCCTCAGGAGGTTCCCCACCACAGTCCAGGAGAAGCCTCCCCCGGCCCCCGGCCCCGGGCCCTCCTCAGGCTTTTTAGGCTGTCAAAGGCACTGTCCCTGCAAATGACCTGATGGCACCCCATAAGGTCCCACACACCAGTTATGTGGACCAGGTGGCTGAGGTGCTGATGCTTCGGTGACAGAGGGCAGCGTGGGGGTAATTAATTGGTATTTGTTGTTTCCCCTCTGAGGATGCTTTTTATGTAAACTTCTCCAATATTAAATTGATCTCTATAATCACCACTAAACAAAGATTGGCAGCATTTTCTTAAGCTCCTGCCCACACGCTAAGGGGCTTATGGCCTTGTTTTCCCAAGTTAATTCCTTCTGGAACTGCCCAGCTCTCCCTAATAGGTCCAGGTGAGGTGAGCTTTTATTTACTGTTTATTTCAGAGTCTCCGGAGAAAACCAGAAAAGACTTCAATGGCCACTGGCGAGGGACTAGGGGGAAACAGGGCAAAGCAGGACAAGGGGAGGTTGGGGCTTCCTTTGTGCGGGGCATAAAGAGCTAGTCAATACCATTGTGGGCGCCGTGGAGGGTACTCCAGCGATCAGCCGGGGGTCATTGTTAGGGGCTAATCTACATGTGTATTTCCCAAGAACTCGATTAGGGAAGATGAATGGACTCGGCCATGTCCCTAATTCTTCTAGCATGAAGCTGCATTTTTCCAGCAGTTACGCCAGCTCATAAGCAGCCCGGCTTCGGCAAAAGTAAGGAGCCTGGCTTCTGAACTCCACCCCTGTTTAATTCATTAATTCATTAGGTGGATCAAAGAAAACTCCCTCCTCCCAGCCCCCACATGTGAGCTGAACTTAGACACAGCTAAAGCCCCTTTAAACTTGGCATGACTCAGAGAAACATTTCCAGAAGTGAGAAGACAGGAGGTGGTTGGGGCCTGTGGGAGTGTTAGGAATGTGTTGTGGGAAGGACACTATAGAAGGATAATTGAAGTTGGGGGAGAGATTTTGAGGAGAAAGGGGATAGACGCTGGCTAATATGAAGAAAATGAAATCTAAATGTAACCAGCAATCATGTGAAGTTGTGGGATAAGGTGACTCTTTTGTCTTGGATGTATGCAGGAGGTCCCATTTCTGGAACTATTCTGGGTGGGCTGCTTCACCCACCACGCTCCTGAGAGAAATGGGCATCTGTAGAGTGAATTCCCTGTGCGCTGGGTGGGCATGTGTTCACAAAGTGAGTCCATGCCATTTGAACACACCCTCTAGTAACTTCACCCTGAAGCAATGTCTTAGGTTTGGCAAAAAATGTCCATTGCAAGTGCCTATGTGATAACACTTCATAAAGTGTATAAAATCGACTTGATTGTCTGCATGCAATAGTAGATGTATTTCAATCCTGGAATAACTTCACCTGTCTTATACTGCACTGGAGGACCAGCAACTTAACTTTAGGTATAGCCAGAGCAAAACGTGACTCATATAATCATTAAATACACACACACACTGCAGTTCAACAAATTCTATTGTCAAGAGTTAAAAACAATATGTAACAACAGTTATTATTTATTGGATACTAACTACAGTATATGCCAGTGGGCACTATTCTGAATATCTACGTGGATTACCTAATTAGTCCTCACAATGGCCCTATGAGGTAGACACTGTTATTATCTCCACTTTACAGATAAGGAATCTGAGACACAGAGAGGTTAAGTCACGTGCCCAAGGTTACACAGCTGGCTTCAGGTGGAGCTAGCATTCTCAGGAATGCACCCATCTAACCACTCTGTGTACTACCTCTCAATATAGTGCGAGTATATACATATGCACTGTTAATTCTCCAGTGGCTATAAGAGAACTAGCAGATAAAGTAAAGTAAGAAAATTTGGGAGTCAAAGGATATAAGAATAATAAGGTTCAGAATTTAAGTAACATGGAAGTTAAAAACGTGTGAAGGGCAGTCTATAATTTATTTGGTCAATTATAGTGATGAGAGATATATTAAAAAATATAAATGAAGTATACCATTCAATTTCCCAAGGCTGTCTCATAAAGTTTGGGGAATTCTCTTTCTGTTCTCAGAACCCCAATTCACTATCATTGGTTTGTGAACAATGTATTTTTGAGCCTCTACCACAAGTCATTTATTTTGTCTGCCTTTGATGCTATGAATTCTCCCCTCTACTACACTGTTTATTGTATGCCACGGGCACAATTTGCAAGCTGCTGACAATGCTTGCAAAAAAATAAATAGCTAAACTCTCTCTTCAATACTGGCGTATCGAGTCCAGAGATAGAATACACTCTGCTTGTGCACCTCTCTCTACTGAATCTTCCTAACTGATGAAATATTTTCCTATTTGGACCACCACGGAAGGTATATCAGGAAAACGTTCTTAGAGATGCCTATCAGAAACCCCGTTTTTACAAGTAGACAACTAATAATGAATATCCTTGGCCGCTTTCGTGTTTGGAAGTATACGTCAATTTACTCCTCAAAATGACGATCTGAATATTCTGTGGTATTTTCAGACTAAACTGATGGTATAAGGACACTGCAGTGAATAATAACCCCATCACATAATTGTGGCTAAAACACATAAACCAAGGAAGAGTCAGGCCTCATGTAGGCATTTATGGCTGAATTGAGAGCCCTCTCAGATGGGCATATGGAAACAGACATTTCATTTAATCACGACATGAAACCAAGGGCAATTGGGGGCTGTTGTGTTTCCCGGCAGTAATACCCTGTTTGAAAGACTTCCTTTTGTATTAGAACAGAGACCACAGCTCGATGCAGACCATCCAGTAATTAACAAGTCTGTCCTCCTTTGGCATTCCCACTGTTTCCCAGTTACGACATGTTGGAGAACAACATCACTTAAAACTAGTCTCATATTTAGTTTTCTGTTATTGCAGAGGATCGTATGTTTAAGACTTAGAAGAGGAACCTTGGTGATTATCTTGTTTGCTCTCTCGACTTCTAGCCCCGACCTTTCCTCTGTAGATGGGGAAACGTTAGCCCCGAGAAATTAAGTAATTTGCCCAACATGAGACAGAATGTGTGTGCGGGCTTTGGACTAGAGGCCAGTCTCCGGACCCCCGACTCTCGTTAGGCGGCTGCAGATTTACCACTGCCATGCTGAGCTCTCAGGATCTACAGTCTGGTGTCCCATGGAGTTTGCACTCTGCACACTACTCCCCAATCATTTACCAACCCAATTACACAGTCCTGGCCTTGCTTTTGCTGCCGACCCCAATCCAAGTAGCCTGTATGTAAGAAAAAAAAATCCCTTGGGGATAGATATGCAGGGCATTTTGGCAAATGACTGATCCTCCTACCCACTGGTGTCCCGGAATCAGCTCTTACTGGTTAGCCTCTCTTCCCAGCTCTGAGTTCAGTGACGTCACATTAGTAGTTTGAAATCAGCCATAGGGGGAGTACTTCAACCCAGAAATTGGAAAAAAAAAAAAATCCGGGCATTCTTTCTCCCTCCCTCTGATTAATTGTTTTTAAATATTCAGTAGCATATCAGTGTTCTTATTCATTAAAGAGTGAAGGAATCAGAAAGTGTTTGTTATTATTAAAACTAAAATATGATCTGTTGGGTAAGAGGGGTCGGTCTTTTTTGCCAAAAAATGGAACAATATCTTAGAATATGTAAATAAAAGAGAAAAACTTGGATTTCTGCCAAAGAAATGGGCTTTTTTGAGTTGTTAGGAGCAAAGCTATATTAAGATAATTCCTCTTTACTTGTTTTCTAATTAAACTAATTGAATTCAGAGTGTCTAGGGGAAGCACAAGAGACATTTATCTCAAGGGGATGATGGTCTTGAAGCGCATCAATCCTCTTAGAGAGCTAAGAAGGCAAATCCGAGGATGCCCATTGGCAGCAGCCTTGACCCCACCCCCACCCAGAGTTTGGCCAACTCCAGGATCCTTCTCCCCTCTTCTTGTTGAGAGGACAGTTATCAGGGAGCCAATCCTCATTTCATTTTCACAGCACCCTATGAGGTCAATATTATTATAATGCTTTCTTTCCCGCACCACCCATATTCCATAAGCCCGTTTGGCTCTATTTCTGGAATATTTCTCATAACTGGACACTCTTCTCCCTCTCCACCACATTGCAGGCCACTGTCTTATCTTGCTTGGACAGATTTCTGAATTAGCTTTCTAACTGGTCTCCTTCCTGCTACTCTTAGCTCCCTACTCTCCACTTTCCACTCAGCAGCCAGATAATCTTGCAAAAATGTAAGTCAGATCATGCCATTCCCTGCATAAAACTCTCCAAAGGTTTACTGCTATACTCAGGATAAAATTCAACTCCTTGCACTGCCTGCTAAGACTTGCCCACTTCTCAAACAGCCTCACTGAACACTTCCGGCCGCCCTCCTACCTGCTCCAACTTGCTCACTCAGCTATAGCCACATTGGCCTTTTTGTCTTGAAGTCCTCTAAGCCTCTTCCTGCCTCAGAACCTTTGCACTGACTATTCTCACTGCCTGAAACACCCTCCCCTAAATGTTCACATGATCCTTCTTGTCATTTTATTTTTCTCATAGCACCTTTCACTCTCCAAAACTATCTCATTTATTATTTGTTTACTTGTTTGTTACTCGTCTCCCCTCATTAGAATCTAAGCTGCATGAGAATAGGGACCTTGTATATTGGATCTCTAGCATCCAGAACATATGTTGCACATAGTGGTGGTTGATTTAATGAATAACTGCAAGGAAGTCTATTTTACAGATGAGGAAACAGTTTAAGTAACTTCACACAGCTGTTAATTAGCACGAGTATACATTTTTTCACATTCTTATAATCAGTCATCTGGAGTTTTTCTAAAACATTAATTATTTCCCAGGTGTTGGGAAAATGTCAAAGTGCTTTGCTTTCCTTCCCAAACCGTCCACGGAAATCATTTGATCGCTTTCACAAGTCAGTTCAGTCCACTCCAGTCTTGTTAGCCTCAGCGCTGGCTGCGGTTTCCGCCACCGCCTTTGATGTGAGTGTTCATCCAATGAGGAGAGGGACGGGGCTCCAGGCAACGCGACCGTCATCCTGCTCAGAGCCCACCCCACCCTGGCTTCCCTCGTAGCGGGGTGCACCATCTTAGGGAATGCCATTCTTCTTCCAAAGTGGCTCCTGCATCTCTGCTACAGACTATTAGATTTAGTTTATCTTTACAGTTGATTGCAATTTTATCGACACTTGTTTGTCAATTTTTATTGTACTTTGTCCTTTGACCCCTTAAGCCCTAAAAATGCTGATCTTATGTGTCCTTGCCAATCTAATTAGCCCCTTTTAACCACCAGATGCTTTCAATAGGGTTTTCAAGCTGCTCCGCAGAAGTGTCTTCATTCAGATGTCAGGAGCTTGCCGCACAGACTGCAGGGTGTGTGCGCCATAAGTTAAGGGAATGAGCTTTAAAGACACACAACTTGGAAATCTTTAAAGGTTTCTGAAATAACTTAAGCAGACAAGAAAGCATCAGTTTGTACGTTTATGCTGTCTTTCTATAGCTCCAGGAACTAGGCACCATCTAAGATGATGTCTTCGGTTATAGATGGAGTTGTGACGATACATAGTTTTCCAAAGATAGCAGCACTTTAGGGTAAAGAAACTACACTAAGGTACATGTGGATTTGTTACACTTGTATTTCTACTTTTGGTTAGGCTTGACACATTTCCATAATAAAAGGTTTTTTTAAAAGGCAAAAGAAAAACACACCAAGATTTTTGAAACTGAATTTAATTTGTATGATACTAAATTTTCTTACATACTCCAAGCATAATTTTTGTAGCTCCCCAAACTGCACTTTCTAGGGCAGACAAAAACCTAAGGATGATGCAGCAATTCCACTTCTGGGTGGAATTCCACCCAATTTCACTGAAAAAAATTGAAAGCAGGGACTAGAACAGATATTTGTACACTCGTGTTCACAGCAGGGTTATTCACAATAGCCAAAAGGTGGAAACAACCCAAGTGTCCATTGACAGATGCATGGATAAACAAAACGTTGTCTATACAGACAATGGAATATTATTGATCCATGAAAGGAAAGAAATTCTGACACACGCTACAACATGCATGAAACTTGAGGACGTTATGCTAAGTGAAATAAGCCAGTCATGAAAGGACAAATATGGTATGATCCACTTATATGAAGTTCCTATAGTAGTCAAATTCATAGAAACTGAAAGTAGAATGGTGGCTGCCAGGATTCGAGGAGAGAATGGGGAGTTGTTGTTTAATGGATACAGTGTCTGTTTGGGAAGATGAATAAGTTCTGGAGATGGATGATGGTGATAGTTGCACAACAATGTGAATATACTTAATGCCACAGAACTGTACACTAAAAATTGTTAAAGTGGTACATTTTATGTGTATTTTACCATAGTTAAAAATGATAATATAAGAATTTTTAAAAAAGAAAAAAAAGAAAAAACAAAACCTAGGGAAAGTCTGCAGTAAACTCTCAAAGTCTGTTTACGTTCTTTTTTTTTTTTTTTTCAATTTGTTATTATTTGAAAGAGCCACATTATAATCTCGGGAAATGAATTTTTGGTTCAGGTTTTCTAGGGATTTCTGTGTGACTGTATGGGAAAACGTCTTATATCTCTAACATCTTCAGGGAGACATGTGGATGTCACATCTGTTGATGCTGATTGTGATCAAAACATGGATGGCCATGGAGTGAGGAGGAGGAAGAGGGAGACAGAAAGACTCCTGTAGTCCCAGGTCAATGACCAGCGGAGCATTCTGGGTGTGGCCTTGCACTGGATCCGAAAGTCCACACAAAACACTATTTTTGGCTTGAATACCTGGGAGCACTAGTCTTTTAAATACCTATGAGAACTGGAAGACACAAACTGTCCTTCCAGAATTCCTGCAGTTAGGCAGTGAGTATATTTATTTCATTTTAACTTATATATTTTTGATTGTATTAAGAAATATGAAAGTCTTATAGAAATTTTCATTTGCTGTGGAAGTGATCTTTATATATTATTAAATGTTTTGAACTCTTAAATGAAAGCCCTACACACGAACACAAGAATATGAAACACACATCTGACCATTATTTGAACTATTGGGCAGAGAAGAAAATGAGAGCTTAAAATGCATAGGGAATCCCAAACTTCATTTCACCCATTTGTTTCAGCCTTTCTTGCTATCATAACTTTTCCACTAGAGCTTCTAACAAGTGGAGATGTTCATTCATTCTGCCCCCAACATTTAATTATAAAATATAAAAGATATACTAAGAAAATTTTATGGGGCCATCCCAGTGGTATAGTGGTTTAAGTTCATGCGCTCCACTTCTGCAGTCCGGGGTTTGCAGGTTCGGAGCCCGGGTGCAGACCTACACACCGCTCATCAAGCCATGCTGTGGCGGCATCCCACATACAAAATAGAGGAAGACTGGCACAGATGTTAGCTGGGCAACAGTCTTCCTCAAGCAAAAAGAGGAAGATTGGCAACAGATGTTAGCTCAGGGCCAATCTTCCTCACCAAAAAATAAATAAATAAATAAAATTAAAAAAAAAATAAATAAATAAAAGAAAATTTTAAAATGTAATAAAGATGAAGGGATTATAAGCACCATATACCCACCAGATTTTAAAATTAATATTTTGCTATATTTCTCTATTATATCTATTTATTCATCTGTCCATCTCTCTATCTATCCATCAATCTCTTGTGTTTTTTTGTACTTAAAGAAAGTTGCAGATTTCAGTGCATTTTACCCCCCAAAACACAAGGGCATACATAATATTGGCTAGAGTTCAATATTTTTTCAGGATTCTCTTTTTCTTTTCCAGTAGAGTATACATAAGGTGAAATGCATAAATCTTAGCGTAAACGAGTTTGACAAAAGCATATACTTTAATATACTTTTTTACAGCAAACCCCTATCAAGACACGGTGAATTACTATCATGCATGAAAAATCATGCATGCCCCTTCCCAGTCAACGCTCACACCATTCCCCTAGAGGCAAACACTCTTCTGGTATTTTTCACCATAGATTAGTCTACCTGTTAAGAATTTCTTATAAATGGAGTCATATAGCACATACTCCTATGTGCAGCATTTCTTTCACTCAGCTTAATGATTTTGAGATTCATCTATGTTGTTCTATGTATCAGAGGTGCATTCATTTTTATTGCTGAGTAGTATTTCATTGTGTGAATATTCCATAGTTGTTTATCCGTTCATCCGTTGATGGATACCCGAACTACTTCTACTTCCTAGCTATTCTGAATAAAGCTGCTGTGAACATTCTTGTACCTATTTTTTTGAGGAAGTGTGCTTTCAAATCCTAAGAGTGGAATGCTAGGTCTAGTGTAGTTTAGTATGTTACTTTTAAATGAAACTGCCAGAACTTTGTCCAAAGGTAGTTATACTATTTAACACTCCTTCCAGTAATATACGAGAGTTCCAATTGCTCCACATCCTCACCAACACTTGTTGTTGTCAGTTTTTTAAATTTTAAACATTTTAGTGGGTCTGTAGTAATATGTCATTTTGTGACTGGTTTTAATTTTCATTTCCCTGACAATTACTTTGAGTATCTTTTAATATGCTTGGCCATTTGTACATGTTCCTTTGTTAAACATCGTCTCAAATCTTTTGCTTTTCTTTTCTTATGTGTTTTTTAAAATTTTATTGAGTTGGAAGAGTTTTAAATATATATGTTTATATAAATTATATATATTTCATATATTTGTATCAGATAAAATACTGGAACCTCAGATTCCAGTCTCTTGTCAGATACAAATATATGTAAATATATGTAATTTATATAAATTATTAGTTCATATTTATATATATAAATTTGTGTAATTTATATGTTACATATATTTTATATATATATATATCTCCTAGATTCCAATCTTTTGTCAGATGTACATTTTGAAAATATTTTCTTCCAGTCTGTAACTTATGTATGGCTTGTTATAAACCTATCTTCTTTATGATACATTATCTTTTCTTTTTATATTGCTGGATTTGATTTGCTGTTAGTTGTTAAGGATTTTTCATCTCTATTCAACAGGGATATTGGCTTGTGATTTTCTGTTTTTATAACGTTTTTGTCAGATTTTGGTGTCAGGGTACTTGCCTAATAAAATTACTTGGAAGAATTCCCTCCTCCTTTATTTTCTGAAAGAGTTTGTGTAATATTGGTGATATTTCTTCCTTAAATATGTGATATAATTCACCAGTGAAGCCATTGGGGCCTGGATTTTTCTTTGTGCATAAGATTTTGAGAATTACTTCTAGTTCTTCAGTAAACATGGGGTTATTCTGTCCCTCTTGTGTCAGTATTTGTAAGGTGTGTTTTTTCAAAGAATTTGTCAAATTCACTAAGTTGTCAAATTTATCGGCATAAAGTTCTCCACAATATTCCCTTATTAAACTTTTAATGTCTGTAGGATCTGTAGTGTATCCTCCCTTTTGTTTTGGATGTTGGTAATTTACGTTCTCACTCTTCTTTTTTTTCTTGAGCAGTCTACCTTGCCTCTATCAACTTTGTTGATCCTCTTAAAGAATCAATTTTTGGGCTTCTTTTGTTTTTCGTTTTTTTTTTCTATTTCATTAATCTATGCTCTTATCTTTATTATCGCCTTCCTTCTACTTACTTTGCTGAGTTATGTTTTTATGAAGAGTATTTTTGTTTGGTTAGCAATCAGCAAACTTGGCGGGATACAAACAAATATTTCCCCGGGGTGGGCAGCAACAGAATTCTTGGCTCAGCTGTTTAACCTTCACTGGGCTGCTTGGTGTCTGCCTCATACAACACAGGTCAGGGACTAGCCAGGATCTTGAACAGACTTTACACACAGAATTTAGGCCTGTCCTTCTGTGATTCTCTCCCTTCTGGAAATTGCTCTTTCACTTTACGGCTACTGTGGTCACCCCAAACTCTGTTGGTTCTTCGAGCCAACGGGCTGCAGGTTTTCTATCTGAGTTTTAGCGCTTACTTGTCTTGACTGGGGTCTGCCCTCAGATGAAATCTGTAAACAAAAGAAAACTCACCAGTGCTTTTTCCTTCTTCCAAGTGTAGATTCGATTCCCCTCCAGTGTAGACCTGCTTTGGGTTGCTCTCTGGGGCCTTCAGGCAGTTGTTTCTTTGTATTTGGTGGAGAGTTTATAGTTGTTTTCTGCAGGAGGGTTAATCCATAGGAGCTAATCCCCTGTTATCAGAAGCTGCAAACCCCCGGTTTGTTGGTTCGTTTTTAATCTCACCCCTCTCCCTGTCTCTGATGGTTCTGTTTGTAGCGGCAATTTGGCCAGATTTCTAGTGTCAGGGTCGCAAATTGAAGTGCTTATGTAACTCACAAACTGGATTAGTTGGCCTCTGAATAACTGAGCTCACTACGTCAATATGCTTTCAAAAGAAGATTGCCTGCTTCATTGTGCTGTAGGAGTGCATATCTAATTGGGGACTAGACTAACTCTAGGCAAAACTGGGCAGTCCATTTCGCTTGTCTTCTTGGAATTCATTCTTCAGCATTTCTCCCTAAGGTCATTAGAGGTCCTTCCTCCTGACTAAAAACATTCCCTGGACCTAAGATTTTCTCTTCATGGGCAACTCCTCTGTGTTCCTGGCCCTTCTGCCTTCTAGAAACTACCCAAACTCTGTCCCTTTCCACCCCTGGGGGCTGTTGTCCCTTTGCTCAGCTGGAGTTCGTAGAGGGACAGAAACCTAATTCCGTGACAGTGGCAATGGGCTAATGTGCTCTTTCATGAGATAATGCTACACCTGATATTGATTACCCCGAAACTATAGAATGGATCATAGAATGTAAAGGAATCCAGCCCCTTCATTTTTACTATGGAGAAAATGAATTTCCAGAGAAGACAAATGACTTGTTCAAGGTCACACAGAAGGGAATTGGGACTTGAATCCTCATTCCTTACTACCAGTTGGCCCAAAGGAATGGCTGCAAGCATCAAGTCCAGTGGCAGAGTGTGGAAGGCGATGGCATCCACTTGACTGCATGGCTGGCTTCACTCGTGGACAGTGACAGTCAGAGCAGGGTTACCTAGTGGGCCAACGGTGTCAATAGTGTGTGCTGTGAACTGATGAAAAGAACTAAGGATGTCTTACCTGGAAAAAAGAAAACTGAGTGGGGACATCATCCAAGGCCCAAGTAGGAATTTGGGCACATCTGTATAGCTCCACACAACGGAACCATGACAAATGGGTCAAAGACGCAGCCAATTTCAACCTAAGACAAGAAAGCATTTTCTAACAATTAAAGATGTCCACAAATGGAAGCAGCAGTGGCTGAATTCCCTCAGAGCAGGAGCAGCAGAGGGTGAACTCTGTACCACTGGAGGCTTTCAGATGAGGCTCAACTGGTGTGTTGTAGCAGAGGTTTTCTTATTTATGGGTGTTTAGAATAGATTCCTTTCTAGTCCTTTACAATTGTTAGACTCTTTGTTTTGGTGAAGGGAGATCCTTTTGTGTCCATCACATGATATAGACACTATCTACCTCGAGAGGGAAAAAGGCCCTCTGAATGCCCTAATACAGGCCCTCCCTGCCCCAGCCCCATACACATGTGGTGTGTATTGATGGAGGTGGTGTCGTCTGGTGTGCTGTGCTGTGGTGTGATATGGTGTATTATGGGATGAGGTTATGTTGTGTAACACGGTGTGGTGTGTTGTGATATGAGAAGAGTCAGATCACCACGGCCAGAGTCCTCCAGCAGGTGTGCAGCTCCACTGGGACAGGGACCAAATGGTACTGGAGCACGTTGGTTGTCAAGACGAAGCGCTAATTTAGTGATTTCCTTAGCAGCATTGGCTGCATCTTTTACAAGAAAGCAAGCCTTCTATGTCCTCCTGCAGCTAGTCTGTGGAATAATTTGGCAGCCACAGTATTTTGTGTCACAACAAAGTGTACAAACACAAGACCACGTGCATCACCCATCCATCCCACCCGGGCTGATAATTATAGGGCAGACTCAGGCACTGAACTGAAAATAAATCTTATCCATTATTTTATAGCTGTTAAAATTGTGAATATTTTAAAGTTCCAGCTATAAAACAAATCACAACTCATATGCCAGTTCTGATCAAAGACAAGCATGATTTTAAACTATGTCCAATGTATCTGGGGTTCGTGGATGCTCTGGCCTGAATTTCTGTCCCCTCCAAATTCATATGTTGAATCCTAACCTCCAAGGTGAGAGTATTAGGAGGCGGGGTCTTTGGAAGGTGATTAGGTCATGAGGGTGGAGCCCTCGTGAATGAGATTAGTGCTTTTATAAAAGAGACCCACAGAGCTCCCTTGCCCCTTCTGCCATGTTAGGGTAAAACGAGAATTCTGCAACCCAGAGAGGTCCTTCCCCCCACCATGTTGGCAGGCTGATCTCAGCCTTCCAGCCTCCAGAATTATGAGAAATAAATGTTTCTTGTTTATAAGTCTATGGTATTTTGTTACAGCAACCTGAAGGGACTAAGAAAGTGGACTTCAAGGCTAATTACCCTCAAACATTGCATCCATATTCTCCCAGGAACTTCCAAGAGGGGCTAAACTTTGCCAAGGACTGTAAGTTCTGGACCCCTAATAATTTGTTTTATTTGCATATTTTCATAGCGTGAAACTTCTTGGACAACACATTCAGGAACTCTGGGTATAGAACAGGTTAGCCTCTCACTTTTTGGTATTAGTTTCCTTTTCCTCTGATCGAGTAGTTCTTCTTGATAAAATTTGTCTTTGAGAATTATTTATTCTATGAACATTCATTGAAAAACCAGTATTTTGTTTTGGTTTGGCTGGCTTTGGCTAAACAGCTCTAAGTATTTCAGAGGTAAATATTCTATGTCTTGTGAATAATTCCTTTTCAAAGAGAGCAAATGTCAAGAAAAAGAAATCCATGTACACCCTGGAAGACTGTAGCATGGAATGACAGCATGATTTATTGGAAGCTAGTCTGAAGGGGTGGGATGGAGTGGGACAGGAGAGGAAAAAGGAGGAGAGGTAGGGAGAGAGGGCAAGAAGAGGAGGACAGGATGAGAGAGAAACAGGGGAAGAGAGAGAGAAAGAGACACACAGAGAGATTGACTTAACTCTCAATGCTCTCTATTTGTCCACCCCTTTTGTTCCCATTGCTGTCACCAAGTTCAGACAAGAGGAGATGATGCTGAATGCAGAAACAGCAATAACCTTCCCAGTTGCCCCCTGCCTCTAGTCTCACCCCGCTCAAATCCATTCTTCACGTGGCCTCTAGAATGATGAGCTACAATGCAAAGGGCTGGTCAAGTCTATTCTCCGCCATCATTTCTCATCATTTACCACAATCTTGCTACTTTCCCTTGGCTTTGAACTAAGTGCCAAACTTGATGAGAAGCATCAATGACATCAAGGATCCTGGGAGCAAGACGTGGTGTGGTCTTTACTTGCCCTTGAGCCTGCAGCCGGGGCTCCCAATGGGCACCCTGACCTTTCCCATCTTTCTCTGAAGGGACCTGGAATCATGCTAACAGTTGGACAGGGTGAGACCTTGCCCCCTAAGGAAGGAAGTCAGAAAGGAAATGCCTTTGCTTTTGTTTCTTCCTGGCTGTCCTGTGGTCTTTAAGCAGATGTCTTCTGCATCACTCACAGGTGAAATTTCATACTTAGCCACGTTTATAACTAAAAGGAAAGTATGTTTCCTGTTGCAAGGTGCTAGATAAATGCTCTACCAGGAACATTTAGAACATCAAGTTGGTGTCTTCATGTTTGTAGAGAGCTTTATCATCATGGTGTTTCTAACTGTGTTCACTAGGTTAAAGTATACGCTGCTCAAAACGCTCCATGGGAGAGTGGTCACTTCCGCCTTGACCTCGTTCCCTCCTCCATCCCTGCCCCGCCCCTCACATCACAGAACACTTCTGCTCTGCTGTCTGCTTGATTTCTGTGAAGGTGGCCTGGGCTTTTTCTTTGATGGTGTCCAAGTCCATGTTCTGAAGATTCTGGAACTGCCCAAGAATAGTATCCTTATCTTCTTCCTCTTCTTGATCTTCATCTACCATTTTCTGGAGATCTTCAGGCAAATCCACATCATCTCCAGCCATCTGGATTTGGTTCTCATCCATTTCACTCTATTGGAAAAAGAAATACAGAGACAGATAAACCACTCTAAAAACAAACAAACAAATATTAAAGGCAGCCGGAAAATCCTCTGTCGAGGATGAATGAAGTGAATGGCATGCTTGGCCATCTCTCAGCAGAGCCTGGGCCTGGGAGCAGTCTTGGAGGCCAGACGTCCTGGTTGGCATGTCCCTCTTTCACTGCACCTTGGGTGGATCAGAACCTTCTAGCACAGTGGTTCTCAATGTGTAGTCCCTTGACCCAGTAGCATTAGCATCATCTAAGGAACACATTAGAAAGACAAATTCTCTGGCCTCACCCCAGACATACTGAATCAGAACCTCTGGGGTGGGTCCCAGCAATCCGTGTCTTAAGAAGCCCTCTCTGTCTTGCTGAGTCCTGCAAAGCTTGAGAATCAGACACCAACACCGGCTCAGGGCAGCTTTGCAAGATTTGCAGTCTCAGCTCCAGGCTGGGACTCAGGGGCCCTGGCGGATCCACTCTGAAGGGTGGGTTTTGGGTTCACAGAGCCCAGACAGTGCTCAGTCATTTCAGGCATCACTCTTTAGTGGAAACTTCTGCTTAACCATTGCCCCTGCCCTCTCTTCTACTAGACAGGGGGCCCCCATGGACACAGAATCATCCAAATTCAACTTACATCCTTGACACACAACACTTGTTGATTAAACAAATCCTCGGGGGCCGGCCCTGCAGTGTAGCGGTTAAGCGCGCATGCTCCGCTGCTGGCGGCCCGGGTTCGGATCCCGCTGTGCACTGACCCACTGCTTGTCAGGCCATGCTGTGGTAGCGTCCCACATAAAGTGGAGGAAGATCAGCACGGATGTTAGCTCAGGGCCAGTCTTCCTCAGCAAAAAGAGGAGGATTGGCATGGATGTTAGCTCAGGGCTGATCTTCCTCACAAAAAATAAATAAATAAATGAATCCTCGATGGCACGGCTCCCGTTCAGCATCCCCACCAGCTAGCCTTCTGTGACGCTGATGCTATCACCGCAGCTTGCCTCACACATTTCACTTTGTGATTCTAGGTGTGGTTGTTCCAAATTTCTTGGTGCATGCTGCCTGGTCTTAGAAAGCCCTTTACCCCTTTGGCTGTAGAGCCTCTTCTTTTGTAACAAGACAGAAGAATCGAAAGAAAAAGTTTCTCTGGGAAAGGTAAGGGTCATTCACATTCCCGGATGGCTGCTATCGGATAATTTTCTGACATCAGGTTGTAACAAGAGGCAAACTGCACTTCGAGGGCACAGAAGATTAAAAAGAGCATCACAAAAGTGAACGATAGGAAAGATCTAAGCAGACTTCAGGGCCCAACTCAATAGGTTGTGACTAGCCTGGAATTTGTTACCAAAGTGCATGAAAAATCACATAAAGATAAAACGATCATCTTAGTCTAAATCAGACCACATAGGTTCGATTTTAGAAAGATTTTGCCCCCTGCTGAGTTCCCAGGTGGAGTTCAAGCAAGACCTATGGGAGATACGAATTCCCCTTGCCTGGGTGCTCAGTAGAAATGATTATCAACAAACATCTGAGCTGTGTCTATGTCCAAACAGTGAGCCAGGGTAGTGTGTAAACTTTACTCTGCATCTGGAAAGTGGATCTCCGAGAGCTTTTCCAGTTCTGAGGCTCTGTGGCTCCACACTTCTCTGATCCTTCGAGAAGCTGGAGGCCACAGCCTTTCCCAGGAGCTCTCTTATTCGATTCTCTGGGCAGAGTGACAGCGAGCCTGGCTCCAGAAACAGCTTGAGAGGCAGCCTTCCGATGCAGAGGAGACGAGTGCCCTGGGAGGCAGGTCCTCCCTGAAGAGCTCGGACAGGGGCCACACTGGGCTTCAGCCTCCCCAGGTGAGAGGAGCCTTGCCCTGCACTTGGCCAGGCCTTGGCCCCTCAAGGCGCTTAACGGATTAATTAGTTCCTCGTCAAACTGGTGTGGGGATTAATTAGTTAGTTAATCCCCAGGGGCTCCCAGCCAACCCTCCATTTCTATTTATTTTTTATTTACCTACCCTCTAGGCTGCTTTCCTTGCTGATCATCCTCTGGGCGTCTTTGTAGGGAGGAGAGAAGCAGGACTGCAGCCCGGCGATTCTTAGTTCATGTAGGTGCAGGACACCTGCCCTCCCTTACGCTCCCCGAAATACAATGTGCACGATTTGAAAAGGCCTTCCTGGGAATTCCGGCACCCCTGCCCCTCTGGTTGGTGATAAGATCTCTGCAGATATCACCAGGTTCAAACCTGGACGGACTAGCTGCTGTGGGCCTGGAGGGACAGGCAGTTGGAGGGGCCAACGGGAAGTGAGCCACCAGCTGGTGCTCAGAGACCTGATCCACCCACAGGGCTCGGGGCCGATGCACCCACCTCCCCTTCACCAGCGACCTCAGCCTGCTGCCTCTGAAGAAGCTTTGGAACCGTTTCCTCCTTCAAGGAGGACTTTGAGGTTTATTATCTCCTCATTCCACAGGGAAGGGAGAGCAGTGGGGTTCCACTTTGCCTCACAACTCACAGAGAGACTCTTGATGGGCACAACTTCTACCAAAGTGGTTCTCAAAGTGGGGTCCCCAGGCCAGCAGCATGGGCATCTCCTGGGACATTGTCAGAAATGCACATTCTCAGGCCTCATTCAGACCTGCTGATTCAGAAGCTGTGGGGCTGGGCCCAGCAATCTGTGATTTAACACCCGTCCTGGCACTTCTGGTGCTTGCTAAAGTCTGAGAGCCACTGCTCCACATTCCTTGAAGATGGGAGCTTACTCATCTATCAGTCTCAGAACCCAGCGGAGTGTCTGCCATGTAGACATGGACAGTGCTTGCTTATTGAATGATTCAATGAGCCTATTGTCACAGACTACTACAGGCTTAACAATACTTAAATGTGCAGGTCCTCTTTGCTGTCACGAGCTCTGTTTTCATAGCTACTGAAATTTCTCTTCACATTCCTGTTGGGGCAGTGCAGCCTAGAGGTCAAGCGTTGGCTTGAGAATCAGATTGCCTGAGTATGACGGTTACCTCCAGGACTTACAGGCTGTGTGACCTTGGGCACCTTATACAACCTCTCTGATCTTTATTTCCTTGTCTATAAATTGAGATTATATTATTTGCCTTAGAGTTGTAGAGGATTAACTAGACAATAACTAATTATTTGGAGTAGATTAAGCAGTCAACCAAGGGTAGCTATTCATAAACATAATAACCCTCAGAGGTGGGCGGGGGATTTGCACTGAGTAATCGTGGCTCCTGCACATGGTGTCAGCCTCTTCAGAAGGCCTTGCTCTCTTTACACCTTACCTCCGGCCTAGGGTGGCCCCTGATTTCATGGGCTTTCCTAGCAAGCTGGGCCTATTCATTTCCCTTTTGGCTCTAGGCCCTCAATTCTGCAAGAAAGCTACCTCGAGGACCCAGGCATCCCTTACCGCTTGTCAGGCCCACTCTAATGTCTGTGGGACCCGGAGGATGAGTATGGATAGAGGTCCCTGGCTCATGAGCTGGTCCTCTTTTTTCCTGGTCCCTGGCTCCATCCCTCCTGGGAACCCTATATATATACATATATAGAGAGTTCCCAGTATATATACATATACCCTCTCTCTCTCTCTCTATATATATATACCCTCTCTACTCTTCAGGCTTAGCAGTACCCAGGCCAGCAGCTCAGCGCACCCTCAGGAGGACAGACCTAGTGCAGAGGCCTGGGCAGGTGCTGAAGGCATTCAGGCAGGGAACTCAGGGTCCTGGGCAGCCTGAGTGTGGTCTAGAGGAGGGGTGGGCTCTGGGTAGGCCTGCCCCTTTGGCCCTGGACTTTTTGCCCCATGTGAAGGAGTGCGGCCAGAGGGACAGAGGGGAGCCCTCTAGAGCATGGGGCCCAAGGCAGGTGGCCCCAGTTGTCCAGTCTAAAGGCAGTGTTAGGTGTGGTCAATGGCTGTGGTCAGCGAGTCCTACAATCACCATCCTTCTAGAAGGACAATCCTACTGCCCATCAGCAGCAGAGTTGCTTCAGGTGAGGATTCTAGTACTGGAATCAGTTTTCCTGGGCTGCAGCCTATGCTATGGACACCTTATGACTAAGGGTAGGACAACCAGACAGGGCCAGTGAGTGTCTAGAGGACAAAGACAAAACCCTCTTGGACCAAACCTGGACCACTGGCCTCATGAACACTGTCCTAACCAAGTGAGCTAGCCCCGGACGCAGGACAGGCCAAGGGTAAGTGTCCTGTTTACAAAAAGCTACAGTCAGCCCTGACTGTTATCCTGCAGAGGTAGCCAATGACAGTGGAAAGACTGTGGGATCTGGAGTCAGGAGACCTGGTTCGAGTCCCAGTCTGTTATTCACCCACCGCATGACTTTGGCCAAGTCAGCAAGTTTTTTGGCCAAAAACTTCTCATGCCCACTCAGAGGGGGCCCCTCAGAGGACTGTGGAACAGACTGAAGGAGACACGGTGTGGAAGGGCCTTGTAAGCTTCTAAGCCCTGGACAAATGTAGCTGTAGTTGCTAATATTTTTGAGGAAAAAGGGCAGCTTGATGTCAGGATCCCTGCTGAAGGGATCCCTGGGATTACGGAGGAGGCATGGACAGGGAAACAGAGTGTTGGGGAGCATCGGCCCAAAAGAGGAAGATCCAGGACGGAGCAAGCAATTAAGGAGCATAAGTGGGGTTTATACAGCAGACCCTGTGCAGCCCCGCCTCCTCCTGGCCTAATGAACTGCCCTGCTGATAGGACCTTGTCTACAATGCAAACAATGAATGTCTTGTCCAGACTCTCTGCTGCCCACTGACAAATCTTGGGTTGGGGAGACCGGGAATATTTTGACACAGTTCACACATCAAGGGAGGGCAGTAATGCCTCACTACCCTCCACAAATACAAGTGCAGTTACAGCCAATATGAATCAAGCCCAGGGACGAGGGGAAGTTTACTCCTGAGGCCTATGGCATGAATGAATGAATGAATGAGTGAGTGAGTGAGTGAAGTGACCCGGCATATAATCAGGGGACTTACAGGCTATACTTTATTCTTAGAGGTTCTGTTTTGGAGGTCTTCTCATTTCCAGAAATCTTATCAATCTGCGATATTGTTTAATGCAGTTAAGAGCTAATTATTTTTATGCCGGCTGACCAGAATCAGTTTTAATCTCTTGGTTTTTAACCAGATTTATAATCTTAATTGCCAGTGCTGAATGCCCCATTATTTAAATAGCCCCATATCCCCTCGTTGTTATTCCCTGTGACTGATTTCTGACCTTTACTGAACGGTAAGCACGACCCTGGATTCAGACTTCCTCCGCCCCAGATCTTGATCAACTGCCCTCCTCTTGTGCCAAACTTGAGGTACGATGACCAACTGTTTTAGATGGTTATATCTTTAAAACGCCCAGCGTTCACCACTTGTTTGAGTTTCATTAGAGACCGGTATAAGCACACACCAGTTTGTTTGATACTAGGTAGAACTGAGTTTGTTTTGGGTTGGTTTGTTCATTTTTGGCCTACATGACACCAAACAGCTAGATTAATGGATTTCTTCACTGTGACAAGTTGCTCTAACATTCGATCTTTACTTATTTGTGAGGATCGTCGATGTCAGCAGTCACTTGTCTTCACAAACCCCTCCTCACTGTCCTGGTCACGAGTAGGGGTGCTGCACCGGCCTCTAGGCAAGGCGACAGCAACCCCTGGTTCCCGTCTGGCCGGAGCTTACAAGACATTGCTGGAGCGGGGACACGGATCGAGGAACAAAGCCAGTCCACAAACACCTCCGTAGAAAGTCAAAGTGAGCACGGCCTGCTATGCCCAAAGTAAGGGGGTATCTGGGCCAGACCAGGAGGGTGTAGGCGTGAGGCCTGGGGGACCAGGATGCGGCAGACACTCATCCTCATTCTGCCCAGTTGCTACTGAAGCACCGAGCCAAGTTTATGTTCTCTCCCCTGGGACAGTGGTGCTCAACCCTCTCTGTGCCTCTGACTCCCTATAAAGCATAGAAAAATACTGATAGCCAGGCCCCACCCTCAGAGATTTGGTTCCAGTGGTCCGTGGTGGGGGCCCAGGCAGTAGAATATTTAAAAAGCTTCCCCGGTGATTCTAACGTGTGAGCGATGTTGAGATCTTTGTCTGGGGCTTGCTAGCTGCTCCTTCTGTGACACCACACTGTTCTTCCCTCTTTAGCTACTCAAAGAGCCCTCCGCGCACCCAGAATATGACAGACGGTGTGGATTTGACTTCTCCAATAATAGGCGTCAGTTTTTAATGTTGATTGAGAGTGTGCACGTATAGGGCCCTACGTGGAATGAGAATTTCTAGAACCAGCTGTGCACATCTTCTCTCCTTTAGATAGGCATTCCATAGGGACTCAAGAAGCTCTTAGAGGTCACTTATCTAAGCTTCTCATTTACAGATGAGCAAACCCAGGTCAGCTGAAGATTCTTGCATAAATGTCATTCAGTTTATTAGGGGCAAGAACCCAGCACACCTGCAGGGTCTAGCAGGAAAATATGGCTAGTGGGGTCAGATTGGTTTGGGGTCTTGCCTTGCCATTTACAGGCTGTGTGACCGAGAGAAGTCACTTTCCCTCTCTCAGCCGGTGTTCTTATCTATGAGGGGAAATAATATCTATCTACCTTTAAGGGTGGTTGTGAGGATTAACTGAGCAAGCTAGTGTGGCTAAGCTACACATATTGCATTCCTGCTATACTAGTGGGCAACCTCTCTTTCCTCCCTTCCCCACGCCTCCTCAGAACATTCGGTCCACGGCCCTATCAAGGGTGTGAGGAGAAGAAGCAAACTGAACTGGGCAGGATGGGGAGGAGAAGGAAGAGAAGGCCCCTGGTAGGGCCTCTGATGGCCTCACTGCCCTGCCACCAGACACAGCTGCTCGGAAGCAGGAGGTTTCAGTCTCCAACCCTGCTGGGCAGTCCCCAGAGCTCCTCATCTGAAGGAGGCGAGGCGGGCAAAGAAAGGTTCAGGGAATCATATCTGTTTTTAAGAGGCAAATTTTAAATTAAATTCTAACAGCGCTTTCAGTGTGACATGTCTAAAGACAACTCTATTGATAGATTTTCTTCTATCTTCATCTTTATTCTAAATGAATGATGCCCTTAATACAGCAGAAAAACACCAGGTGTAACTAAATCATATAGCTCAGCAGGGGGCATGACATTATTTTTCAATGACTAACCTAGATTGACAACTCCGTTAATAGGATTAGGGTTCACTGTGGAACTGTTTTCTCTTATTAATTTGGCTTGACTTACATATACATTTTGAATTGTCAAGGAAGAGGGGCACCTTTATTTTTAGAAATAATCTTGTGGCTTTATTTACAATGTATTGCTTCCTCTATTTGAAGAAATGTGACATCTTAATTATAATACAAAGTAGCCTTTGTATTTCATACAAAATTATAATGTTGAATCCAGATTTGTTCTTTCATGAAAATTTATTTTAATATAAGTTTTAGGGCAGGTAGATTCTTTCTGCTGTTTTTGAGACTTTGTCTTTTGGATATGTGATTTTTTTTCTTTTTCCCCAAACACTGATCATTCAGCAGACCTCTTGTATGTGTGTGTGTGTGTGTGTGTGTGTGTGACTTCCACATGCCAGGCACCGTGCAAGGCACTGACGACAAAGAGGAAAACCCAGCCCCTGAGTAAGGAGCACAGTCTAGTAGGTGAGAATATTCAGAGTGATAAGATGATGTAAGAGACATGCACTCAGGTATTAGAGGAGAATGGAGAAGGGTGACCCAACGCAGCCTTAGGTGGGGCCAAGGAGGTCATGGAAGTTTCTGGAAGAAGTCGCACCAGATCACAAAGTCTTACAGGAAGGAAAGGAGCCATGGGGAGCAGGGTGTAGGAGATAAAGTGGGAGGAAGGGACAGTCCAGGCAGGGACTGGCAAGAGGTGAGGCTAGAAAGATAGGAGCCACATCATGGCGTACAGGCCAAGGGGTTTGGACTTTACTCTAAAAGTCATGTTAAGTCTTTTTTCCTTTTTTTTAAACAGGGAAGGAACAGGATCAGATGTGCATTTTGGAAACCTTACTCTGCAGTTTTGAGGGGAGCAAGACTCAAAGTTGAAAAGCTACTTAACAGCTGTCGTAGTAAAAGAGGTGAGAAATGACGAGGCCTGCAGTTGGGGATGAGTTGAGAATTATTTAGGAGGTGAAATTAGGGTGACTTGGTGATTTACTGGATGTGAGGCTGGAGGAGGAGGGAAAAGTCAAGGTTGACCCGGTTGCCAGCCTGGGGGAGGGGCTGGCCCTGGGAGCCATCAGTGGAGGTGGAGCCTACAGGAGGAGCAGGTTTAGGGGGATAATGAGGGAGTCTGTTCTGGATATGAACTACAAGGTACCCAAGTAGAGGTAGATGCAGCAGGGAAATTTAGGAAGAAGGCGTGGGTTGGGGTATAGATTTGAGAGTCATCAGCACACAATTGGTGGTAGCTGAAAGCAACAGCAAGGTACAGCCATCCAGGGAGAATGTGAGACTTGAGTGGGAAAAAGAGCACACTGAGGGAGCACCCTGGAATATTCCAGAATTTGGGGGGGAGTAACCCATGAAGAAGACAGAGAAGAAACAGTTCGAGGAGAATGAGAACCAGAAGGGTGGTGTCCAGAAGCCAAGGAGAGAGAGGTCTTCCGGGAGGAAGCCGTGACCAGAGCCAGAGGAAACAATGAGAAACAAAGAGGTCCCAAAAGAAAACAACAGAACCATCTGGCTGAGCATCTGAAGGAAGGTTTCAGCACAGCAGTGGGAACCAGTCATTCAGGGAAGATACCCAGAAAGGCACGTTTACTCAGAAAGTGCTGCTTGTTTGTTTTAGTTGGGAGAGATTTGACTTCCTCTATAAAGAAGAGGGCAATAGAGAGGAAAAACTGAAAACACAGGACAGGGGATGATTAGCGGAGTGGGGTCCAAATCTAACATGAGCATCATGGATTGCTTTAGGCATGTGAAGTCCTCTAATTACCTGTAATTTGAAAACCAGAAGGTAGAGCGGACGTGTGTACACGAACATCGTAATGACTGATATACTTTCCTGTATGTCCTTCAGATTATTAAGCTCATTTGATTGCTGCACTTATTTGACTCCTTATGTCATCGCCGCAATTACAAGTGGCCATCAAAAGACACGAGTACGACAATGGTATTGTCATTGGCAGTGAACAGTACACTCAGGAGAGGAGGGCTTGTTTGCTAGGGGGCTAGGGCCAACATTGCTCCTTTTCAGAGTCCAAATTTCCTTCCCCCAGTCAGCAATCCAGTGAAACTCTTTTTCACAGGAAACACCAGCCAAATAATTTCTTTAGAAAATACAGTTCTAATTCCAAAATGTGACATAGTTATCCTCATTAGACCTGACAGCTCCCGGGAAGACATCTTCCTCAAATCTGCTCTCCGTTGGGCCTCGGTGAGGGGAAGGGCCCAGAATCGCCTCCTGCTGGTTATGTAACCGCTGTGACGGTGACCCTGGGGAATTGTGAATGAGGGACCCAGGGGGTCATCCCTCATTAGCTGGAGGACATGGTGAATGTGTCCAACTCCCTGTGGACTGTTAATACTATTAGTATGGCTGCTTACCATACAGGGATTTTATAAGACGGCACAGGGCTAAGAATTCTGCAAACCACGAGGGGAGAGGGAGGTTGTTATGAGGAGCCCAATAAGGTCCTGGTGACCCTTGCTTTCTGCCCAGCACCACTTCTTTGTTAGACAGTTGTGTTCAGTTCTCAAGTCTACCATTCTGAGTGGAGATCACAGTTTAGAGGGCTGTGGGGAGAGTGGGGCATGGAAAAGAACTGGGTGAAGAATAAGGAGGCTTGAGGCCCCATCTGTCACAGTAGCTTTGTGACCTTGGGCAAGTCCCTTGATTTACATGAGTTTTACGATGGTGCATTGAGTGTACACCTCCAACATGGGCTTTTCTGTAAATAAAAAATAAGCTTAACAAAGAGAAATACCACTCAGACACTGGGGTCAAGGACCCTGAGCGCCATGGCAGCCCAGGAACCCACACCTGCTCCAGGAAGAGAGCTCAGGGAGGTGGGAGGAGGGGCAGTCAGTGTGCTCCTCAGATGACCCCGCCTATCCCCAGGTTATTGCTAACTGTTAAGGACAATATGATTTGTCCTACCGATGCCTTCTGATGACCTTTTTTTAATAGTCACCATGCTGTACATTACACCCCCAGGGTTTATTTACCTTCTAACTGGAAGTCTGTATTTTTGGTCACCTCCACACATTTCGCTCGCCCCCTACCCCCCACCTCTAGCAACCACCAATCTGTTCTCTGTATCTATGAGTTCCATTTGTTTTAGATTCCACATATAAGTGAGATCATAAGTATTTGTCTTTCTCTGTCTGACTTACTTCACTTAGCATAATGCCTTCAAGGTCCATCCATGTTGTCACAGATGGTAGGATTTCCTTCTTTTTTATGGCTGAATAATTGATGATGACTATTTTTAATTGCAGTAATCAGATAAGTAATCAATTAAGTGCGGTAATCAAGATGCCAAGCCCCACGAAGGAGATGTACATACCGACTTGGGAATTGCGGCCCCATCTTTAGCCTAGCAGTTCCTCGCTGGCCCAGGCCTCCGGCAGCCCTCCCCTGCCGCTCTAAGGGTGTAGCACTGGCCAGCCCACCCCTCATTCCTCTCCCTCCAATTCACTGGACACACTGCCATGGCCTTGAGCTTTCCCAATCACAGTGATGCACATGGCAGTGCCCAGCTTTCCGGGCCTCCTTGGTCCCTACTGGAGCCTCTAGGAGAAGAAAACCTGTACAACTTAAATTCCCATTGTGGTTTTCGGATGGCATTCTAAAGGTTCCACTATGAAGGGTTCTTCTGCCTCATCAAAGAAAGACCTCAGAGTTACATACAATTTCATAACAGCCAGCAGCATGAGCCCCTCCAGATAAGTTGGCTTGATACAGTATGAGAAACAAAGCATGGCATTCAGGCCTGGGAAATGACCTTCCCCAACGTCACTTCCTCTCAAGGCTGAATGTTCCCATCCCTTCAACTCTCCCTCAATCACTGCCAGTCATTTCAAAATCCCTCACCATCCTGGTTGTTGCAGAGACAGCTAACACCGGTTTGTTTTCTAGCTCTCCCTCCCGGCGCACCATGGGAAGATCTGCTGCTCAGATGCTCCCCTCCCAGCCCTATCCCTCCGGGGCACTGCCAACCCCTGCTTTGTGACAGCTGCTTCTAGGAGGGCCCAGCAGGCCCTTCCAGGCTCACTAGCACAGCGACCACTTTAGAATAAAATGCACAATCTGGTCCTTAACGTCTGAAGAATGGGCTTCAAAAGAAAAACAAATCACCTCCAGGCATTTATTTCTGTTCCCCGCCACCACCACTCTCCCTGCTACAACCCACAGTGCCCCCCGAGGAGCTGAGAACACCCGCGGGGCAGTTCTGCTGGGGCAGCGACAGTGCATTTCCCTGGGGCTGCCAGCGCCCACTGCATCTGGGGACACCAGGGGGCGCGAGGGACGCAGATTCCTGTCCCCACACAGGCGGCTGCTGCTGTGCGCTCCACAGCGACACCAGAGTCCGCCTTGAAAATGAGTGACTATTTTGAGGAAAGAGGAGGCCGCCGGCTGGGGGCTGATCTTGGCCTGGGAAATGCGTCTGTCTCCCAGCGCCCCTTTCTAGCACCGGGGCCTATCAAAGGCCAGCTGCACCCAGAGCCTCGATGGGGCAGTGGGAGGGGAACATGTAACCTGTGACAGCCGTGGGAGGTGGAGGTGGTGCCCAAGGGTGGGGCTGGACTTTAAATGCAAGGTGCTGCATTGAGGTGGGTGCCTTAGCCACATCTGGTGACAACTGGACACAGTGGAATATGGTCCAGTTGATTTTTTGTGGTATACTTTCTATTAATTATTGTTTTATGGATAGTGTGCATTGGAATAGAATTTCCATGTGCTTTACAAAAAGCAGCCTGTAGTATTATTAGTATGTATTTTTAGTATTTTTTCCCACCAGAGGCAAATTCTTAAAACACTGTATGTAGAGTCTGTTTTTTCAAAATGCAGCCATAGTCTAAAAGCGCCCGAGGGAGGCCCCCATCTGAAAGTCCACTCTGCAGTGAAGGATTCAGTGTAGAACGCTCTCAAGTGACATTCTCATCTGTTTATTTGGATTGTATTTGGAATTTAGTCAGCGACTCACAGGTCTGCGGTCCAGCCATCAGACAACACAGGAGAGAGAAAAGCAACGTCCCCGTGCTGCCGGGGGTGGGATTCTGTGACACTTCACTGAAATAGTGAGCAGTACAGGTTGTCCCCAAAGTTTTCGTGCAGTTTGAAGCCACATGGAGCTCAAAACTGCACTAAAACTTTTGGGACACCTTTAATATTAAGAGTAGAAAGAGCAGAGACCTGGGCCAGAGGGAGCTGTGTTCAAATCCGTTTGTGAGTAAGTCACTCTTTCATGGTTGAGAGGCCTAAGTTCCAATCCTGGTTGTGTCACTCAATAGCTGTGGGTTTTTGCAGAGCTATTTAATGCCCCCCAACCCCCTCCCCCAGCCCCTGGCTGCGATTTCATGTCTAAAATGAGGCAGAGGCATTAGAGTCTTAGATGAACTCAAAGGTCTCTTTCAGGGCCCGTGAAAACATCAGGTGAGGTCTCATACGCACCACGCATTTGAAACAGCTACAGAAAAGGGGGTATATAAGCATCGGTAACCCATGCAATGCAAAATCCTGGGCTCCACTGTTAACAATTCATTGACTTTTTCATGCCCCCTTCCCAGCTGGCTTTAGGGAGCAGGAGCTGCTGCAGATATAGTCACTGTCACTCTCCAGGGCCTGTCCCTCTCCAGGGAGGATATGAATGTGCACATTTCATGGCTATAAGTCTTTCTTCTTTCCCTAGTTTCTGCTGGGAAGACTTGTCCCCAAAGCATAGCTTGGCTCAGACATTAGGGAATTATTTTTTCTCTGAAGAGCATCAAAACCTTGCTGCTAAGCCTGAAGGTTCACCCCTGAGGATCTGGAAAGGAGCAAGACCACTGACTCGCCGTTAAGGAAGAAAACAACCAAAAGCTCAGATGCTTGAGATTCAGGGACCTCGAGTTGTTGCATCGTTTACACACATCAGCGTGCTTACCCAAGGTCTTTAAGACTCCTGGTTGTTACTATCAAGAAATAAGACTTCTGTGAATAGATATAATAACAGAAATTAGAACTACCATCTTCTGAGCTCTTTCCATTAGTCAGGCCCTGTACTAGGTTCTTTATATTATCTTAGACAAAGACGTTATGAAGTAGGTATCACTGCCCCCATTTTATAGATAAGGAAACTGAGGCTCAGATATTTTAAAAAGCCATCTGAGTTTGTACCATGTCTGAGAGGCAGAGCCAGAAATAAAACCCAGTTTTCCTTACACCCCACAGAAGGACAACAGAACAGTTGTCAAAAATAAATCCTTAAAGGCCCCACCTCTGTGGAAGAGACATGGCCTGGTGGTCCGGTGTGCGTGTGTGTATTTAATTTCTGCTTCATTCCCAACAAGATCTGTGGTGCTTTAATCAGATGCACCCAAGGCGGGAGGCAGGAGCATAAGTCTGAGTCAGGCGTCCTGCCTGGGGGAAGCCACATTGCTGAGGATAGCCAGTGACACCCTAGGGACTTCAGGAAATCCACCAGACAACAGGAGTGGAAGGGACAGGGTTCAGAAGTGCTCTCCTCTTCCAAAATGCAAGCACAGTGGGAGAAAGTACTGGACTGGATAAGGGGCACAAAAAGCAGGGCATTCTTTTCAATGTTCATTGGTCGCAAAAGAAAGTGAGTTTAAATTTCATTGTGAGTTTTCCTCCCCTCACTGAGGGCAGACCCGGGTTTCTGGGTCTTAGGGATCAATCTCTCCCACAGGGCGGGGCCGTTTAATTCTTTGGTGACTTCAGCAGTGACCTTGCATGGACAGCGGGCTCTCTCCCTTTATTTAGTGCTTGTAGCTCCTGAAGTCAACTTTTCTGGGATGTGCAGGCGACCCAGTGAAGGAATTGGTTTAGCAGCACTTTCTAAACCACCCAGCTGACTTGGAGATGGGCACATCCTTAGGAAAGGATCATGTACTTGGGAGGGCTCTTCTTTGGCTTCCCCAGGTGGAAAATGTTCTCTAAGGGAGGGTGCACCTCTGCCATATGAAGTTGAACACCCAGCCCAGAGGGTGCAGGTGGAGTCATTTAGTGGAGCTGAGCGGATCCCCAGGTAGGGGGAAATGAGAGGTGAGCCAGAGGAGCCAAGTGCCGCGCCCCCTGTCACCCCGGGACGCCAGCCCTGGAACAGTGTAGCCAAGCCCCACCAGAACATGTCAGCACACCCTCTTCCCACCTCTCAGCCAGTGAGATAGAAATGAATGTGGAGCAGAATGCGCTGTTGAGTAGTTTTTAGTTCACAGTTAGTAGAGTCAATCCCACAACTTTTCTAAACCAACTACTCCACCAGAGCCTGCCTACAGGCATTTGTCCTCTCAGCCAGCGCCAAGATGGATAAGACAGTGCTCAGTGATGACCATCACTACTACGTCTCCAAAAAGAAGGAGCCAATCGCTCCTGTGAAACAGAGGCAGAGCATTACAGAAGTCACGACCCTGGACTCTGCCTTTCCCGCTGGTGGCCTTTGGCAGGAGAGTGGTTACTTTCTCTGTGCCTCTGTTTCCTCTACTGTTAAGAACAGACCTTACAGGACTGTTGAGACGATTAAATGAATTGATACACGTGAGGCACTTAGAGCTCAATAAATGTCAGCTGTGATTATTACCCGCACTGTGTGTTGATATATAGAAGTTTTATAGTCTTTAGATAAATTTACATAAAAATGTTATCTATAGGTATTAACTCCATTTTGTTGAGTGGAAATGTTCATAGAGGTTAAATGACTGGAATCTAGTTTTTATGAACTCCTAGTTCAATGCTCTTTTCACTACATCAAACACCTCAGTTAAGATTAAGACAAACATGTATACAATATGTGTACTCATATATATGTATGTATATATGTGAGTATATATGTGTATATATAGATATTCAAGAGCATGACATTTTGCTGATACCATTCTCCATTTTTCACTATGTCAAAAATGACTGGGTGTTTACTGTGTTAAGTGTCTCACCTTCGGGAGTCTGTACTTTTCTCTGAGATGAACTCTGAGGCATGCCCTCTCTGCCTTTTTTTGTGTAAACGCAGCATCTCTTTCCATCCTAAAAGTAAAAGAATAGAAGAAAGGATCAAAGGACATAGAAAGCTAAGGACGTTCCAGCCCCTGCTCAGCGGAGCCAGACCCTGTGATACGCCTCCCGAGTCCCCACTGCCTGCAGACACCTGGGAAATGGGAGAGTCCCCAAACATCTGCCTCCCTGTCATTCTACTCTCATAACTCAGACACACCCCTATATCCCCAAGACTGCTTGGTTCTGGGAATCTAGGACACAGCCCAGGAGAGGGGCAGGGTAGTTACTCCTACTGTACAGTTGACCTCACTGTGTTGCTCTAAGTATGACCTGGGACCACCAGCATCAGAATCACCCTCAGTGCTTGTAAAGAATGCAGCTGCCTGGGTCTGATCGCAGTTCAGCTGCATCAGAATCCCTGGGGTTGGGGGAGAGGAAGCTACATTTCTAATAAGCTCCCTGAGCGATTCTTAGGCGAGCTAATTCAGGTCGCAGACCCCAGGACCGGGGTCCTTTGGAGGCACATGGTGTTTGGGGGTGTAAGACAAATCTGTTTCCTTTCATTGTCACCCCCTCTAGACCCTAATTTAGGTACAACGTTCCCTTTCCTGTTTGGAAAGAGGCATCCCCAGGCAAGGTAGGGTAGATTTCCATAGTGCTCTGGGGATGACCTAATTGGATTTGTGATTATACTGGCTTGAAATGGACTCCCTTGCTCATGATGATGCAGACAGAAGCAGACACCTTTGGGGATGTCTGTGAAGCTCACAATAACCGCCTCTCCTCCCAGCTGCCCATTCGGAGCTAACTTTATACACACATCCCTGCCCTCTCACTGTATTGGATTGTCTGGGAATTTGGGATTGGGACTGAGAAAGCCAGAGACTCGCAGTGTGGCTGCAACTGTAACAGGTGAACTTGGAGGCCATCAGCTGCCATTTTCCATCGGCCACGTGGCCTGGGTAACAGAGCAGGAGAGAGCTGACTGCTGAGAAAGAAGCACAAAGCAGCCATATGGAGACAGAAGCAATGGCAAGAGATGGAAAGAGTGCTTGTGGTTTCCCGAGAGCTTTCTGGTTCCTAGTGTAGCCCCATGCGGGGCCTGGTGGGATTTCTGCTCATGGGTTTGGCGAAATATCTTTACATGAAGCATTATTTGCATGCTACCTAGGAATTTGCAAAGTTCCTAAAATTTTGCATACAATTAAATGCACAGACCTTAAATGTGCTGTGAGGGTTAATTTTATGTGTCAACTTGACTGGGACACAAGGTGCCCAGATTAAACGTTATTTCTGGGTATGCCCGGGAGGGTGTTTCCAGATGAGATCAGCATTTGAACTGATGGACTGAGTAAGGCAGACTGCCCTCCCTACTGTGGGTGGGCATCACCCAATCCTTTGAGGGTTTGAATAGAACAGAAAAGCAGAGGAAGGGAGAATTCACCCTCTGCTTGCAGAAGCTGAGACATCAGTCTTCTCCTGTTTTTCACTGAGACTTACGCCGTCAGTCCTCCAGTTCTCAGAACTACACCAACGACTTTCCTGGGTCTCCAGCCTGCAGATGGCAGATCGTGGAACTTCTCAGCCTCCATAATCACGTGAGCCAATTCCTTATAATAAATCTCATATATACATCTACATCTACATACATACATATACATATGCATACATACATACATATATATATACTTCTTCTATTGCTTCTGTTCCTGTGTGTTTCCCAAACCCCTATTAAGATATAAAAACCATTACTATCACCTGAGAAAATTCCCTCATCCCCCCATTCCCAATCAACTCCTGCTCTCCAGTCTTAGAGGCAACCACTGTCTTTTTTCCACCCTAGACTGGTTTTGCCTGTTCTACAATTTCATATAAATATAACAATACACTATGAATTCTTTTGCATAAGGCTTCTTTCATTCAGCATAAAAAACTTTTGAGATTTATCCAAGTTATTTATCAGTAGTTTGCTCCTTCTTATTACTGAGTGTATTCTACTATATGAACATATCACATTTGTTTTTTCATTCTGCTGTTGAGGAACACCTGGACTATTCCCCATTTTGGGGCTACTGTGAAGGGAGCTGTTACGAACATTTTTGTACAAGTCTTTTTGTGGACATATACACTCATTTCCTCTAGGTAAATATCTAGGCAGGGAATTGCGGAGTTACAGGGTAATTTGGTTGAGTCAGTGTAGTTTTGTAAGAAACTGTCAGACCTTTTTCCAAGTGGTCATACTCTCTCACGTCTCATCAACCGGCACAAGAGTTCCACTGTTCCGCATTGTGGTCCACATTGGGTATTGAATCTTTTTAATTTTAGCCATTCTGATGTGCGTGTAGTTGTACTTTAGTGTGATTTTAATTTTCATTTCCATGATGACTAATGAGATCAGGCTTTTTTTTTTCATGTACTAATTGGCCATTTGTATATCTTTGTGAAGTATTTGTTCAACTCTTGCCCACTTTTTTTGCCCTTATTATTGAGTTGTATGAATTCTTTATATATCCTAGATCCCAGTCCTTTGTCAGATGTACATTTTAAAAATATATTCTCTCAGGCTGTGGCTTGCCTATTTATTTTCTTAACGATGTCTTTTGACGCATGAAAGTTTTTAATTTTGACAATGTCTAATTTATCATTTTAAAATTTTATAGTTATTGCTTTCAGAGTCATGTTTAAGAAATCTTTGCATACTTCCAACTTGCAAAGATATTCTATGTTTTTTTTCTAAATGCTTTATAATTTTAACTTTTATATTTAGGTCTGTGATGTATATCAAAGTTCAAGTTACAAATGGTATGGTAGCAATTGCTGTACCGTAACTAGGGTAAAGGGACATTTTAATATAATTGAGAGAAATGGAGGGATAAACAGACTATTGTTTTAGTTAGACAATATTCTATTTAGGTATAGACCTCTTTCAGTGCTAATGTTACCACTAGTGAAAAAAAAAATCTGAACACAGAAGTAAAATAAAAACAAATGTGTGGTAGAGTGCATTATTAGGTAGTTTTTAGTTTACAATTAGTAGAGTCAATCCCACAACTTTTCTAAAATGATGAGGACAGGTTTGGGAGGTTTCTATTTGCTAATATTAATTATTATATATACTATAATGTCCATAGCTCTCTCTACAAGTAACTTGTGATGAACTATTTTTGATGCCTACTTCTTTATGTTGCATTCTAGGTGATGAAGCTCTTGAAAACTCAAGCAATGGACCAGAAATCCTGCCACTTGCCATGGGGAAGCAGGCTGGCCCCATTGTCCTGTTAGTTCTTAAATTGAGTGACTACGTAATTTATAGTATTCATACACACACACACACACACACACACACACACACACACACACACACACACACAGCCGAGTAGTTGGCAAATACTCCAGTCCACTGCTTGACCACACCATTTGGGCATTTTGGTCTTTGATCTGCCCAGACAGAAAAATAAGGAAAACTAGGACATTAATTAATCAAACAGATGCCATATCTGCGACCAGATTTATTGCTTGGACATATTAAATGATATTTTACATGATCAAGTGCATAGTCTAAATCTCTGGCCATTTTCTTTTTCTTAGCCCACTTGAGCTATCATTTGGTGCTATCGTTCTACTTCTGTCGCTTCACGATAGTTGCTGTGTTTTACATGTCATAGGCAAAACTAGTCAATATTCAAGGAATGCTGCTTTTTTTGCCCAAGTATTACCTTAGCACCAACATCATTTTTGTAGTTGCATTTACTTTTTTTTTTTTTCCCACTGACTTTAATTTACTGCAGAGCCAAGCGTAATACATCCTAGGTAGTTTATAAGCCATAATTTCTTTCAGAAAAAATACACTAGACAAGGTTTCCATTAAATGTAGGCCTTTGCACTTTCTTTGTTTCCTCCAGGTCATTAACCTTTTCACCTATCTTAGCAGCAGGACTTAGGCAACTGCTACCTAACTGATCGTGAGCAAAACAGCCATGGCGGCAAAAAGAAATACTTTTCCTTTGTAACATATGATGAACATTTAATCTCAAGATTCATGCTTCAATTCTTAGTTGATTATTAAAAGACTCAAATTAATTTTCCCTTAAACTTAAAAAAATTATATATAGATTACACTTATTTAAAGTGCAGTCTCAGCAGTGAAAAATTGTTGGTGATATTCACATTCCATAATACCCAACTACAATGGTACAAATATTTCTTTTCTTACATTTTACATAGCTAGGAGAATGTCTATTTTTTGGAAGTACATGGCTGAAATATTTAGGGGTGAAGTATCATGATGTCTGTAACTCACTTTAAAAATGGTTCACGATATCTGCCTATCTTCTATACAACTAATGTATCTATAAGCAAACATGGCAACATGTTGGCTGTCGACTTTATGTCATAGGTAGCTTCATTATACTGTTCTACATTTCTGTATCTTTAAAATGTTCACGATAAACAGTCCACTAATTTATTCATAGTCTGGGAGAAGCCAAGTCTTATGACACCATTGTGCTTTCTAGGCTTTTTCTCACACGTGTAAGATCAAAAAGGCTGCACTGTAGATTCTTTAAGGCCCTCTTCCAGGTGCAAAGTCTGAATTCTTACAATTTGAAAGTTTTCTACTTGCTAGGAGGGTGAATTTCGGCAAGACCGTAAGGATAGGCTCACAAATTTTCGTCAGAACAATTAAATTGAGGTCTGTGAAAATGTGCCTAGACCAGAAAGTGTTAAGCTGCTTTAAGAACAACATACAGATTCACCTATTATTTTTCATTTCCATTCGTACAAGTAGGACATAGTCACTGCTGAGGCTAGGAAATTGTTCCCTTTCGCAGAACACGCTGCCCTAAGGTTAGAGGCCAAGAGCACATTAGGAAAGGCATCAAAAGAGCAAAGAGAAAGAAGTCAGGGAGCTGAAGAAGGCAGGGCCAGCATTAATTTCTTCTTGCTTTAAAGGGAAACGAAGTCGCATGTACTCACTTCTCCTCAATCATTTGCTTTTGATATTCCTCATATTCCTCTCTAGTCATCCCATGAGCTGCTGCAGGATCAGAGGTACCTCCTTCTTCTTTTTTTTCTTCAGACCCGCCACCAAATCCTAAATTCTTTACCTGGTTACTTATCATAGTTTTCATAAAGAAAGCCATTGTGTCTGCCCCCGAAAAATAAAACCAACGCAGACAAAACCTGAAGGAAAAAAAAAAGACAAAATCTCCAAATATCCTCAACGACAGCAACACATTTAAGAGCAAAGGACTTTGCACAGCCTCATCTATTCAAGGGCATAATGATAGAGAAGAGTGGTCTCTGGGCTGTAAGCTGGATTAGAGGAGAACTCCTTAGTACAGAGAGGCAGATGGTTCAGATTACTAAGGCATACAATCAGATGCGACTGACTACTTTCTGAATTAATACACTAAGCTAATTTCAGAGGGAAAAAAATCCCTCACATTATCTACTACTCTCCCTACCCATTTCTAAATTTTAAATTATAAGCACAGCAGGGCTTCATCAAGAGTCCTGTTTCAATTAAATTAACCAGAGTTGACTGATTATATGGCTGTAGTGGCATTTCCAAATTCCAGCCCTTGAGCACAACATCCTGTTGAAAACCGAGTCTAGTGAGAGTCAAACCCAAAATGCTTCATTAAGCAAAAATAATCCTTTGATCTATCATTTTATCTCATTGGACTCTAAGCACTAGGCAAGGATTTGCCTTTTGGTTTGTCTGAATTCTGTACTGGTTCAGTGGTTACCATGTCCCATACATAAATATCCAACGGAGGTAAGTGTGAAGGGCCAGCCAGCGGGTCCTTAATTTACACGTGGAAGATGACCTCAGCCTTCTCCTGCACTGACCTGCTACACTTCTGTGTGGAAATGATGCGCTGGACACTGTCAATGCTCCGCTCGAGAAGGTAAGAACAATGTGAGTTAAATCACCGATGTGTAATGGGGTCACCTTTTTCTCTTACATACAGTCCACCTCCTGGGAGCTCTCCTTAAGCTCACTGGTGTACTTGGATAAAGGTTTTGACAATGTTTTGCAATACAGCAGATTCTCAATTGCCGTGGTTTCCTTCAGGTCAAGGGAGGAATTGAGTATGGCTAAGACTTTAATCTACGTATCTTTCTAATTAAAGCACGCCAGGAGGGGGTGGGGCAGAGGGAAGAGATGTAGGCTACTGTAACCAATGCTTATTGTTTTATCTGTAGGCATAAGCCCTCTCAGAAGATGATGACTATCCCTCAGATTATACAGAACTATATAATCTGGATTTTTGCCTAAAATGCTAGTTTTATATATTTTAAGATCTGCCTTCTCTTTTACTAAACTATTTAAAAACATTGCTAAAATGGTCTCAGTCTGAACGACTGACAAAGATTTAGGGTGAAATAGAAACTACTCAGAGCTCTGGTTGAGAACGTACATTAATACTTAGCTCCTTTCACTTTTAGATGTGCTGCCTGGAACTTACTACATTCAAACCATTATCTCTCAATTACCATCTACAATCAACTATATTTCATCTCCACTGAGGAGGGTTACTAATAAGGTCTTATAGAACTTCTCAGATGATAAAGTAAAAGCTATAGCCTATGTTTCACTGTTGTTGTTTTGTTTTCTCAGTTCAGCACAACTCTCCTTTAGAAAATACTGCAGAGGTATTTCATGATATTAAAAAACACTTTTATTTGCCAAAGAAAAGGACAATCTGTTGAAGATCTGTCCTATATAATATTTTGGTCAGAAAGTGAAATCTCCAAGGCTACACTTACAGCCAACTTGGATTTGGCAGGTCTGAATCAGAGGATTAATATTATTTCTTAAAGAACAAAACAAAGTAACAAAAAACCAAATAAAAATAAAAATCCATTTTATTATGTTATTACTTAAATGATTTAGGTGTATTACAAAATCTATTACTAAAATTCCATTTTATTAGGAATTAGGAACTACTATTAATGGTGAGAGTGTCAATTCTAAACTCCAAAGCCAGTTTGTAAAGCAGCCTGTCCAGTCCTTTTCCGCATGTATGTGAGTGTGACTATGAGTGTGTGTATGTGTGTGTGTGTGGGGGGAGGATGTCAAGCATTACAGAGACTGTTAGGTGGTAACTACACCAGTGTGGCAACTGAATACTCCCTGATATTGCTTTGTTTTATGAAATCAAATCTCTCATCGTCTCCCCAACAGGTAATTCCATTGAAAATGGGATCATATCTTTAACAACTTTTTATTCCTCATTTATTACAATGGTCTTTCCACTTGGACATCCAGTAAACTATTTGCTGTTTTGTGTAGAATCTTTCATTCCTCCAGAAAGGGAAAATAAATACCCCACGATTTGTGAAATGGAACCACTAGGTGCTACCCCTCCAAACGCTTATCATACCTGAACAAAATCCCCAATCTTGACTACAGCCTGCAACGCCATGTCCCCACTGCCCCAAATGAACTTGATAACGTCCAACTAGTGTCTAGGGCCTAACTACCGTCTAGTTTTTAACACCCCTCCCCCAGCAGGCTCACTGATCAGGCTTTAAGTTTCCTCTGATTTCTTTCAAACTCATCTAATTTATTTAAATCTTTTATCCAGTTTTTGTGTGTTTATAGCAGAAGAGGGCTCCATTACCTTAGTCTACCATTCTCTGAAAACACTTTCTCTCTTTTACAATGCTACCAACCCCGTGAGGTAAGTATCATGACGAACCCGAAGGTCATCGTTAGTGAGCGGCAGAGCCAAGATTCAAACCCAGATTTGTCTGACACCAAAACTCTACTCTTTCCTTTTTATGCTACGTGTACTCTCAGAATTGGAATTACTTGGTTGAGTGGTGCTTGCCAAAGAGATTAAAAGATTTTTTTTAATTGCTATTAGTAATGACAAAGAGTTCCAGCTTAACTATACTTTTACCAGTATTTGGTTATTAAAGGTAAGAATATCAAATACATTGTTTTAATTAATTTGTATTTTTCATTATCAGCAAGGGTAAAGCATTCATCCCTATCATTTCTACTTCTCTTTTTATGCTTCCATGTGCTGACTCCACAGGTGGTAAGCCACCTAGGGCAGAGCACATAGCACGATAAATGAAATACTATCACAAATCCTGGCCTATTTGGAAAATAAACTATGTATTATCCAAGATCAATGAAGGAAAAAGGAAATTTACTAAAATATTTCTTTATTTGAATAAGGTCAATGTCATTTCTTGAATTCCAGCTAGCATCAAATAACAATCAGAAAAAAACACTTGACAAAATGTTGTCCAATTGAAATTAACAGTGGATAGAAAATCTTTTTAAACTTTTAAAAGAAATACATTAAACAGGCAACATACAGATCTAAAAAGTTGCAAGTGGTGATTTTACATTAGATCTTATAAATTAAAAAATCCCCAATATAATCATTTGTTCATGATCTCCCTGTGAAAAGCACATGGACAGGAAAAGATAAACACACCTTAATATTCACAACTGTTACTTATGTTCTTTGCAAAGACTGTATCTCCGCGATGCAGCGGGTCACGCAATCCCTTATTCAAGTAATTTCTGTTTTCCCCAAATTATCAAAAAGTACAACTGTCTGAGATAAAATGTCACAAAAATCACAATCAAGAAAGCAAAAGGCTTTAGCAGGCAGACTGGAAGATGGGAGTTTTTATGGCTTGACCATGATCTGGGATAATTTAGTAAGTTTAAAAGCCATCAATCCAAGTACCAAGAGTAGGCTATAGGCAACAATCTGGGTTTAGTTTGTAGTTGCTAATAAACATGAGTTTTAGTAAAAAGAACATTAAGTAAATTTTAAGTATGAAAGAATCAGTGCACATGTGCTAATGTCATTGACAATGAAAATGTTATATTATGCTCTCAGCTCAGCTTTAAACCAACAAAGCAAAACACTTTTTTCACTCCCCATCTTAGTGGTTCTCAAACATCAGTGTGCTCAGAACCACCTGAGGTGCCAGTTGAAAACTGATATTCTGAAGCCCCAGCCCTGAATTCTGACTTGGGTGGATGGGAATAGAGTCCAGAACCTGTCTTCTTAACAAGCACTCTGTGACCCAGCTGGTCTAGGACCACACTTTGAGAATCACTGATATCCCTTTAATACATAACAAAATATTGTTTATCGTTTGTGGCTTTACAGTCAAGTTTCAAGCTGAATCAAACATTCATACAATTAGAACACAAATAGGTACATTAAATAAGGGTGTTAGCCATTATGTAATTGCATTTCTTTTAAAAAGTGGCATCAAAAGCACAATGACTTACACTAAAATTTTAAAATCAATTTTGTTCTCATCCAAGGCACCTGTAAAATACTTGCTGGTGTGAGAGAAGTCAACAAATTCCATTATACAAAATAGTACAGAAATGAAAGAATCCTGGCAGTGATTGATTTTTCCACAGAGCAAACATTTTCTTCAGAAATGAGCTACTTAAATAACTTTGAGGAAAATAAATCAAAAGTCAAATGATATGATAAACACGCTATGCAAACTGCTTTACTGAGGGATTTTCACACAAATTAAATTACTAAGTAACAAAGGAAAAAGATTCATGCTCTTTCATAAGAGCCGAGATCTCCACTTGTACTAGGAATGATGAGAATGTTTCCTCTTGAATTTTAGCCTGAAAAAAGTACACTGTATAGATCTGGTATTCCTTTAATAAGGTCAGGCACACGTGACCTTGGGTTTTATAATAGTGGGTATTTTGCAGCCTTTTATCTCAAGAGGATTTTCCAAGTTTCATTGTTTACAACTTAAACATTTTTCTGAAGGTATTAATTTTTTTTCATAGATTAAGAGTAAATTCTGTGATGATGATGTCTCTGAAACACGAATTTCAAAATGTTAACACTACAAAAGAAAAATACCGGAGAAGTATTTTCTCTGTTGAAGTGACTGAAGTCGAGTAAGTAATCATTAGAATATTCTCGTTCAGTGTTCTAGGATAAACGCTAATGTTAAAAAGCAATGCTTGGACTGTTTGCATACATAGTACTAGTTAGGCATTGCTATAATGCAGAGTTCTTCATAGTCTTGGTATAGATTTTGGGCCATTAGCCCAATCTGTAAAGGATATTTGAGAGCAAATTCATCAAGGCTTGGAAGAATTAAACAGTACTATCTTATAAAACAGTATTATTTTGGATTCTATGACAAATGAAAGATAACTACTTTAGCCTTTTAAAAGAGGTAAGAGAGTATTTTGAAGCCAACAAAAATAAGTCTACATCAGCTGTGAAAACAAAATGAAGTCTGCATTTTTAAATGTCATTTACAGACTGTTGCTATAATACCTAGAACAACATGTACAAAGACTATAACAACTCCTTCCAGTCTGACATTTCAAGGTTAAGCTTACTAGCAAGTCCTTCACAATATCCTTAGTTCTAGCATTAAAAGAAAAATCAGAAGTATTAACTCTATTTTTCAAATTTCGCCTTCAAAAATCCTAACACTGCTTCTACTGCAGCCTCCTTGATTTAAACGAGTATGCAGTCACAACACCAGGTCGCATGGAGTGATGTAAAGCAGAAGGTAGTGGTAGGTTTTGAGAACCTAAAATATCCTCAGAACATGCAACCTGAGCTGAATTTACATGCTGCACAAAATGGAAGAAATAAGTTCCTTAAATTACAAATATAAATGCAAAAATTATTTTCATAATATTGAACTGACACTGTTGGAATGAAGACATTCAAGAATATGAGCAATCATGACATAAGTACATTACGAGGCAAAATACCCATAAAAACCATTATCAGAGGAATGTTTTCACCTAAATGGTTTTTTAGGCAAAGAGCAGCTCTTAATTTTCCCCCAAAATTTCCTTTAAAAGTGAAATATATCACTGATAATCAGAGGGAAAAAATACTTCAATAAACATTCTGAAGTCTGTTTTCCAGATCCTTATGCTCTCAGACAAAATATTCTTTGATTTCAAAGGGAGTTATATTAAAGGATTGCAGGATTAGGTCTTAGAGTAGGAAATTCTGACCTCTCAAAAAACACTTTGGTTACAAAATAAGCATGATGGGGAGCTTTAGATGTCAGATTTTTGGTGGCAGGAGGGCAAGTGTTTATGTTGCATAAAGAAACCTCCAACATCAAAGACTTAGGGGTAAATTTCACATCTGGGGGTGGCCCCCACTTTCTATTATTTACCCTCTTATTTATCAATATTCTGTTCAGTGGCTATATTTTACTGGCCAGAAATTCACTGAAATTTAAATAGATTTATGTACTATGCACAAATTTACATGTGGCTGTCTTCAAGGTTTATTCTCACTGCAAATCAATGTTTAGACAGTTCTTTTATACAAAATTTAATAATTTAGACTATGAAGCAATTTAAATACTTAAATTCCCTCAAAAAGACAACATTTTGTACATACATACATGATGTACACATACGAAAATGGTGGTCAAAAGAATTTTTTGGCAGCTGCTTCTTGCTGAGACCTAAGGGAAAAGAGAAAGAAAAAGTCTGAAAGAAGCCCTATAGACTTTACTTCAGAAAGAAAACAGGATTGCTTAAAATTAAAATATGCAATGCCTTTTGAAGTATAAAACACATTAAGATAAGCATACATTCTATACATCCACTCCTGTGTCAACTGACAGAGACTAGAAATAATATTTGCTTTGTATAAACCTAATTTTATATGTACCAAAAGTTCTATTATGGACATAGATAACTCACTGAGTATTTAAAATTAAATACAGAAAAATGTTGGGTTAAATTTTAGAGACTTACCTATACATGACATAACCAATGAATAACACCGTTTGTACCACTACAAATATAACAAAGTGCACCGTAGATAGACATGATGGAAATGGTGGTAGTTCTGGGCATCTCGCTCTCTCATTTGATGGCTGTAAGGCAAAGAACTTTCTATTACAAATAGTCAAATCAGTATTTTAGAAAAAGAAATAAATGTGAAATCTTTATAAAACTCACGGTCTATTGTCTAAACTCAAGCATTTTCATTTATTCATCCCATAAATATCTTCCACCCCCTTAAACTTTTACTACCAAACTTTTTGAAAGAGTAGTTGACACTGGAAAGCCTCCACCTTTTCACTGTCCAGTCACTAACTCATTGTCATCTGGCTCCTATCTTCACCAGTGACAATGATTTTAGTGTCACTGAAGGTCACAGACCATGAATTCCCTGGACACTTCCAGTTTACACTTGCTGTATTAGAGTAATTATTATTAATAGCATCACTTTCACTCTCAAAAGCGTTCTGGTGCAGCCAACTACATGGTTACCCTACCAATGAACTACATGACAAATATAATGGCTTTTTCTCAGCTCTCATCCTCCCCAATCTCCCAGCATTCAACATTGGTAATTAGCTTTTTTTTTTTTTAAGCCTTTCTAATTAACAAACTCGAACCTTTTTTGTCGAGGAAGATTGGCCCTGAGCTAACATCTGTTGCCAATCTTCCTCTTTTTTTTTTTTTCTCCCCAAAGCCCCAGTACATAGTTGTATATCATAGTTGTAGAGTTGTAGCTCTTCTACGTGGGATGCTGCCTCAGCATGGGTTGATGAGAGGTGAGTAGGTCAGCACCCAGGATCCGAAATAGTGAACCCCAGGCCGGCAAAGCAGAGCTCGAGAACTTTACCTTTACACCACTGGGCTGGCCCCCGGTAATGAGTATTTTCAAAAATGTTTCTTTTCCTATTTCCATGAGTATTCCTTCTACTACAAGGAGGCAATTAAATACCAAGGACAAAGATTTTTATCAAGGTATCCAGACAGAATGGCTTTTAAGACCAAGTTCTTCAGGACATATATACCACCCACAGCATCAACTTGGCCATTGCAACAAAGGCTGATGTTGGGGGGAAATAACCTCAAACAGAACTAAGGGAATAAGTTAAGGAAAAACTTAAAACTTAAAAAATTTAAAAGTATCAGGAGTCTGTCTTCTAATACTGCCTCTTACGCATGTTAAACTTTGAAAAAATGTTACCTATTTTTAATATTTATCACCAATCTCCAAAAATGTAGATAGGGCTTACACTAAAAAGAAGACCTACTAAAGTCAAAAAACAGATAAACAAAAAACACTTTTTAAAAAAATGAACCAAGTGAGACAGGAAAAGTAGCTGGAAAAAAGAATATTGCCTAAAGAAAGCTGCTATCAGTCAGCACAGTTAGATCTGCCCTTCCTTAACAGCCTAGACAGAAATATGAGTTACCCAGCGTTTATTTAACAAAAGGGTTTGTCAAGAGAGACGTTTACCTTTTTCAAAGCTGTTTAAAGATATCATTACTAATAACAAGAGCCATGTTTGTTTGTTTTTTTTTGAAGAAAACTTAGAGAAAAGAATCAAGGGAGGGCTGGCCCGGTGGCTTAGCGGTTAAGTGCACACACTCCACTACTGGCAGCCCAGGTTCAGATCCTGGGCGTGCACCGACGCACCGCTTGTCCGGCCATGCTGAGGCTGCGTCCCACATACAGCAACTAGAAGGATGTGCAACTATGACATACAACTATCTATTGGGGCTTTGGGGGAAAAAAAGGAGGAGGATTGGCAATAGATGTTAGCTCAGGGCCAGTCTTCCTCAGCAAAAAGAGGATTAGCATGGATGTTAGCTCAGGGCTGATCTTCCTCACAAAAAAATAAAAATAAAAATAAAAAAAATAAATAAAAAGTTAAAAAAGAAAGAATCAAGGGGAAAAAAAGTCTGAGACTGTGATAGCTCCACTAATTGGCATAACAATTAAAAAAAAATCTATTCAACAGACTATGGAAGCATGATGGGGAACATACAGACATTTGGATCATATGGAATAATTCTACCTTGAATATTAAAAATGAGCATTAGGATTAACTAAAAAATCACAATATTGTCAGTACAATATGTGTTCTTCCTTTCCTAAAGAAGACAGTGATAACCAGAAAACTAGAGGGAAAAGCTCACCAGATTCCGCTGCACTAAGTTATCTATGTCCCGCTTCACTAAGTGAAGGTGCTCCTTGATGTCGTTGAAGTGCTGGGTTGTCTCATAAACTCCCCCTACAGAGCCGGGATGCTGTATGCCACTGACCAGTCTGACAGTTTCACTCATGGAATTCCTGAAATAGGAAATCCCTTTAGACAATGGAATCACCAGAAGGATGATTTTTTCAGTCACAGATTTCAAATGGTTAGATACATTTCTAAGCCCAATATATCAGATCATAAAAAAAAGATAAAGAAAATCTATATTTTAAAAAACTGAATTGTCTTCAAGATTGGAAAATAATTGATAAAACTACAACTTAACATTATGCTTTTATCTTTCACTAAAGGTCATCTAACTACATAAGAATAACCACATAAGAAAATAACGTTAAATAATTTGTGTTAAAACCGACATTATAAACGGATATTGAATAACATAATGGATGATACTATCAATGAACTTAAACCTTTCTAGGTGTTTAATGAAGTACAATAAAGGATTAACCCATTAGGCCTGGGATGCCCAAACCCTGCACATTCCAAAGGTTTTCAGGACTGGCCCTTGACCCCTTGGAGGTAAACTCGAAGCCCCTGAAATACCCCACCTGTTAAGAGTGTCTTTGTCTACATAGGGCCTTGGGCCACACCAGACCGTTTACGCTAACAATGTGACATATGTTTTTGTTTGGCTGGGGCCGAGGGTGCTGTATCAGTTTGACCTCTAGGGGGACTGGAGACTGAGTAGTTAAGGACAGTCACATGGGTGCTCCATGCCTGTGTGACTGACCCCTGATAAATCCCAGGAACTAAGGCTTGGGTGTGCTTCCTTGGTTGGCAACACTGCGCATGTTGTCACACATGACTGCTGAGAGGAACTAGGACTATGTGAGCGACTCCACTGGGAGGGACTACTGGAAGCTTGGGCCTGGTTCTCCAACTCCACCCCGTGCACTTTTTTCTCTGCTGATTTTATTCTATATCCTTTTTTGGGTAATAAACCATAACTGTGAGTGTAGCAGCTTTTGAGATTTGTGAGTACTTCTAGCAAATCACAGAACCCAGGGGTGGTCTTGAGGACCCCTAAGACAAATGTAATTCTATTTCTCCTTGCAGTTCTATCAGATAGCCCCTATATACAAACCTAGTGCTTCAACTAGAACCCAACTAAAGAAGCATCTATCCATTGCAAATATGAAGGAAAAACTGGTTGGTTGTCATACTGAGCAATGGTGTGGAAGTCTCCAAGGTGGTATCTTTCTGAAGAGTAATTTTGACATTATACAACGTTTTACCTTACACACTGACTTCAGAACATAATCTGCACGTCAAGTGTGATTCCACGATTCAGATGAAAGAATAAAGAGCTCTAGCCTGAGTATGCCCTTTGGAGATGAGTCTGTAAGCATGACAGTAAGAGACTACTCATATTTTTTTGTTGTTTTTTTTTGAGGAAGATCAGCCCTGAGCTAACATCCATGCCAATCCTCCTCTTTTTTTGCTGAGGAAGACTGGCCCTGGGCTAACATCCGTGCCCATCTTCCTCTACTTTATATGGGATGCCGTCGCAGCATGGCCTGACAAGCGGGGCATCAGTGCGCGCCCAGGACCTGAACCCAGGCTGCCAGCAGTGGAGCGCACACACTTAACCGTTACACACCGGTCCAGCCCCACAAATATTTTTTTAAATAATGGTAGACGGGCCGGCCCTGTGGCTTGGTGGTTAAGTGCGCGCGCTGCAATGCTGGTGGCCCGGGTTCGGATCCCGGGTGTGCATCGAGGCACCACTTCTCCGTCCATCCTGAGGCCGAGTCCCACATACAGCAACTAGAAGGATGTGCAGCTATGACATACAACTATCTACTGGGGCTTTGGGGGGAAAAAATCAAATAAATAAAATCTTTAAATAATGGTAGAAAAATAACCTTAAGAAAGAAAGGAATGTATCTGAATTTCAATTTACCTGAAAATGTCAGGTTATTTTACCTAGGAGTACTTAAAAAAAAAGCTCTATAAATGGCAAATAGTTTACGTTATTAACATTTATATTATGAAATATCTTCAAGTCTGGGGATTTTTTGGCGAGGTAGATAAAATAAGATGGACTGGTAAAAAGTTCACAAGTGTTAAGTGACTGATGGATAAGCAGAGGTTCACTATACTATTCTCTCTACTTCTGTTTCTGTTTGAAAATGGCGACAGGTCTTTAAAAATCCTAAGGGTCTCCATAATCTCTTTGCAGCTCATCTTTCTAACTCTGTCTCCTACTACTCTCTTTTATCTGTCTTGGCTCCTACCATTCCCTGAAAATATCCTTCACTTTAAGCCTCTGTGTCTGTGATGTTCCTTCTGGTCCCGACCCCTGCTTCCAAGAGCAATGGTCTAAAATGGAAAGCCCAGTTCAAATGGCTGCCCTTCCTCTACATTTTCCTTTCCCTAAGCCTCTCCTGCCAAAAGCAACCACTCCCTAAACATACATACACACACGAATACACACTTTTCTCCTTGGTATCTGTACATATGGAGTATCTCCCTCATAGAACATAAGCTCCCGGAGAATGGGGATGTCTCTGATTTCCTGACAGTGCCTTCAACAGTTATAGTTCAATTCTATGAATGAATAAATAAGTTATCTAACTTATTTCCTTACAGTAAAATTTAGCTTAAAAAGTAAAAGCTTTGCTGGAAGAAAACAAAAAAAGGAACTCAAATATTAGAATTACTTAGAAATAACAGTATGTCAGGCCGAATGTTAAGTATAATAAAAGTTTTAAAAAATTATATTTGAGTCATATGAGCAATGAATATTTTAAAATTTGCTACAAAATATCTCAAGTGCTGTCTGAATAAACGACCTGTGTTGATTGAAGTTTCTTTTAATGGCGCACATGCTCAAAACAATTCATGCGAGTCTAAGCTTTTCCACCACAATCCAAATTAAGAATTACATTTTAATATACCTAAAATACTTACCAAGAATGAAGCATCCCAGAATATATAACTTTCTCACATATCTGCATTTAAAAATATTGCTTCCCAGAAGCATGAACTTGCTTAATTATAAATGTCTTTTTAATATATAAAGATTGAGTCACTTAAAGAGTGCCTATTAATTAATTTATTCATTTGCCTGTTGATTCTGCTAACATTTATCTGGTACATGTTACGAGCCAGGCAACTTTTAGGGATATAAACAGTGTGAGAAAAATATAATTCCTGCCCCGCTGAAACTAATAAATAGTCCAGCAGGAGAGCAATGTGATAGAGGCACATGTAGAGTTCTACAAAGAAAGATGCATTTCACTTAGCCAGGCCCCGAGAGCTGAGCTGTTCAAGAATAAGGAGGGTCCTACAGGGATGGGATTGTGGTGGAAAGAGGGGATACCTAGCTTAGGGAATAGGTCAAGTGAAAAGAGGGCTGGAGAGAACCCTAGAGAAAAACACCTTTTAAGGGATGATGGAAGGAAGAGCAATAAATGAAGAAAACGCAATTGAAGCTGAGAGGCCAAAGAGCACTAACGGTGTAAGGTATGCTCGAAGCCTTGAAAGGAAAATGTCTCAAGACAGGGGGAGTGAGGACAAGTGTCAACTGTTACAGAAAGTCCAGAAAGATGAGGACTGAAAGGTATTCATTACTAGGGCACGAGTGACTACACAAAGAATGGTTTAGTGGTATGAGGACAAATTACAGTGATCTGGAAGTGGAGAGAGGTAGTTTGGTCTACCTTTTTAGAAACTTAGCTAAAAAGGAAAGAAAAAGAGAAGCAACAGGAAAAGGAATATAAAGGGTCTGTTAAAGGTTGGTGTGTTTTGATTAGTTTTAAATAACGGAAGAGCAAGCCCTTTTATAAATGGAAGAAGTAGCACTGAAGGATAAGTTTAGGTAGAAGATGGAGAGAGCACCACTGACAGAGCAAGGGTCAGAGAAGCAGAGAGAATCTGATCCAGAGCTCAGGACTGGCCTGGACACAGCTGAGTGGATGGAGACAGTGTGGGGAGGGAGGGTGGAGCACAGAACGGAGAGGAGGAGACAAGGTCATCTCCCAGGCAGACTGGCACTGGTGGGCTGGGTTATGGGGCTTGAGGAGAGTGTTGTATATTTTGAATGATATAAGTGATGATCAAGAGTGAATAAAAATTGCTAAGCAGCTTAAATATTACATTACAGGGATAGGCTGGAGGTACAGAAGAGGATTACTAAGAGCAAGGTCCCAGAAGAATATGAAAATATTCATGTGAAAATGCCTCGCACAGTACCTAGAATGCAATAGGTACTCATTAATTAGGTGAAGGTAAACATGAAATGCTAAATGCTGCCTACTCACCAAAAAGAACATTTATACTTTGAATTCAACATTTAAAAAATATAACCAATTAACAAACGACACAAGCCAACATATACGAATGGCAAAGCTCAAACAGCATCTGTAACTCTGCCCACTGAAAAGGCCTAGAAGCAATGACAATCCAGTAGCAATAAGCACTAGACTGTCTACAAATACCGTTTCCCACTAGAAGATCAGGGTCCAAAGAAAAATGCCTTTTGCCACGTGTGGGACAGAAATGTACAAGAGAAGCCTGAAAAATCTCACACCTGAGAGGAAGGAAGCTGCCAGCGACTACTGGCGTTGTGTCAAAAGGGCACATAAGCTAACTGGTAGGGGCTGCTAGAGGCCAAAGAGCAAACAACTTGAACATCAATTATAAAGACTAGTGGATCAAAATAGCAAAATACATTAAAATCCATGAGTTGAAAAAAAAAAAATCACCTCTCACTACCTCATCATTTAACACTGGAGGTTGCCAGGGGCCCAACTCATTATTCTGAAAAACAAGGAGAAAGAATCAAGTATTTATTCTGCCTTTCCTGAACTATTTAGGGATAACAGACAAGTAATGAGAGAAATTCTTCTTTTTAAACGGAGAGGGAATTTTATTTTTTTTATTTATTTATTTATTTTTTTGTGAGGGAGATCAGCCCTGAGCTAACATCCGTGCTAATCCTCCTCTTTTTGCTGAGGAAGACTGGCTCTGAGCTAACATCTATTGCCAATCCTCCTCCTTTTTTCCTTCCCCAAAGCCCCAGTAGATAGTTGTATGTCATAGGTGCACATCCTTCTAGTTGCTGTATGTGGGACACGGCCTCAGCATGGCCAGAGAAGTGGTGTATCTGTGCGCGCCCGGGATCCGAACCTGGGCCGCCAGCAGTGGAGCGCGCGCACTTAACCACTAAGCCACGGGGCCGGCCCTGGAGAGGGAATTTTAGAAAGAGAGTGTCAACTCTTCTTCAACCTCTAACGAAATGGATTCAGGCATGGCCATCATGGGCTACTAAAACTTGGAGAGACTGATGGGGGCACTTTATAATGAACGGTTCAGGCTGACAACATCTGGTTACTAATAACTGTTGAAAGTGGGCGATGGGGATATGAGGGAGGGCTCTTATATCATTCTCAACTTTTTTGTATGTTTGAAAATTGCTATAATGAAAACCAAAACTGGCAAGGCTTTATGGTTTGCTAGAAACAGCCCTGAAAGTGAGGAGATAATGAGAACTAGTTCTGACTGTTTTCATATTGTGATCTTTTATCATTCAGGGCCTTTTTTTTTCTCTTTTTGTAAACTGAAGGGGATTGAACTACATGTTTCTGCTAAAAAAAATTCTATGATTCCCTAAGAATATGAAAATTCATAAAGACACAAACCACCTTTTCCATCAAAGGCAAATATTTCTTATCTTTTTACATTTTTTTCTGAAGCTTAATCCTGAAGAAAAAGTTCTAGAGGATAAATTCAGAAATGTGAGTTCAGTTTTTACACTAACTTATTGTATGCATGACATTTGTTCTCAATTAATAAGTGGGAGCTTACAAGGATTGCTAACTACCCTAAGTAACTGCTTTCACGGATAATGCAACTGGATAGCTAGGATTTACTAACCACTAACTGAATCTTAAGATGTTCTGGTATTACTGTTAAGAGAAACAAGAAAGCACAAAAGAGCATCTAGAGCATGCTGCCATTCACATGAGAAAGAAGGGATCTAAGAAAATACACGTGTGCAGAATAAATACAGGAAGAACAAACCAGAAATTAATGGGATGGGTTACCATGGGAATGGGGTAGTAGTTATGAAGGAGTAATACTTCAATGAATATACATATTTTGGCTCTTAGAACCACAGTATTCACACACCCTTCATATACCCAAAATATCAACAATCAAAATCAACTGGGATGTAGGAGGAATACAAACACTAACAAAGAACCTAACTGTATTATAAATGAATACCCTAACCAGACTGAAATGAGTGGGGAAGAAGAGAACTAAACTATCTGCAAAATGGTGTCTGAGCTAGATATTGTAAGGCTAGAGGCAAAAGAAACTTTACAAAAAGGAACTTTACATAAATCTGTCAGTAAACGTGTTTCTCACAGGAATACAGGTTAACAATTTGAAACCACTTTGTGTGTACTTTATTTGCACACTAAAATTGAACCAATAAGTAAATACATTATAGATAATAAAAACCAGGTTTGACCCTGTTGGAGAAAGAATTTTCAAATAGGGAAAGGAGTAAGGCTAAAATCAACCCTGTAGTGTTCAGTCCAGCCCAGTCCAACTGGAATCCAAAGTATCTGGATAAATCATGGTTTTTTAATACAAATGTAGATTGAGGGCTACAAAAATATAAATATGTGTGGGTTAGTATACATTCATGTATTCCCCAGGTCTGTCCACTGAGAGGGCCTAGAAGCAGTGGCACCCCAGTAGTAAGGAGCAGATCTAGTGCCCAGATCTTGGTTTCTTAACACCTTTCTCCAATAAAAGGAATGAGGGCTCACTGGAGAAGTGGTTGATTCTAGAGGGAAGGCAGAGAAAATACAAGATGAGACTGAACCATAGGGTAGTACCAGAAAGTAAAGAAATGTTTAAAAAAAGATGGGGCTTGCCGAAAGAACACAGAAGCCACCCTGGAGGAGTTCCTAATGACCAGAGCTGGAACGATTTGAGCAACAAAATACATAACGACAGTATTGGACTGTAACTCATATAATAAATATCCGTGAGTCCACACTGATAGGGGAGAAGGGATAGCTGATCCTTATAGAATTACAATAAATAAATGTAGAAGGAATGGAAAATAAGCATTTGGTAAACACTATATTCTTGTTTCAGAAAAGACATGAATGGATGCTAAAAATTAGTGAGCAAAAGTTTAAAGTGAAACAGGATATTTACATAGTCTCAAAGTATCCTTCCCAAAATATTTATTAACCACCAAGGGAAAGACAGTAACTTTAAAGTACAGAAACAACAAAGAAACCACCATAACCAAGTGATCACAGCCAACATCACCTGTAACAAGACATATCGACATCATGAACACGATACACTGTTGTACTCGTGATAAGAGCAAACACCAGACAAACCCAAATTGAGAGACACTGGACCAAATAACTGATCAGCACTCTTGGAAATTGTCATGGTCATGAAAGACAAGGAAAGATTTCAGACTGCAGAAGTCTCACGAGAAATAACTAAATGCAATGTGTGATCCTGGATAGGATCTTGGAACAGAAAAAACGCACTGGTAGAAAACTGGTGAAATCTGAATAAGATCTTTAGCTTAATTAATAGTCCTATACCAATGTTAATTACTTGTTTCCGACAATCGTACTATGGTTATGTAAGATGTTAACATTAGGGAAAGATGAGTGAGGGATATATGGAAACTGTACTGTTTTTACAACATCTGAAGTCTAAAATTAGATCAAAATAAAGATTTAAAAAAATAATGTTACAAGATCCAGGCTATTTCTAAAAGAATTTAACTATTCATTTAGTATCATAAATATTTTAATCATGAGTTTACAACCTTAAGACTTTTAAATATGCCAAACAGTACAACTGAAAGAAATAGAAATTTGCAGTTACAAGTTGGCTTGCCTTAATCACTAGGTGTTACATATTATCACCTTCTGTTTAACCTAATGCTGTTTAATATTCCAGTCCTAAAGAACTCACCTTGACGTTCTTATTTGTCAAGGGTTGTATTGGTTGGGCAGTGCTCTCAAGTATTAGCTTATGAAATGTGACACTTGGGCTGTTTCTCTGCTCCAGGCATTGAAAGCTGTTAATTATCTGCATAATTGAAGCCTTTTTAGAAACTTATCAATGTTCCAAGGACATAGTATCTCCTCTCTGCTCCAATTCTTTGTCTCAGTCTCTCTTGGGGTATAAGATGGAATGAAAAGGAGATAGTCACACATAGTCTATTTCCTTCAAAATGATTTCATTCCATCAAAAAGAAGTTCCTGCATCAGGTATGCTTGTATTACACTCCTACAACGCTATGCACGCTTATTCTCCTAGTATTTTTTATAGAATTGTTATATATTATCCACATTCTTTTTATATTTAAGAAATGTATGAATATTCCTGGCTGTCAAGTAACTGTGACAAACCTATTTTCTTAAAGATGCTAAAGCATTTTTTTCTTTTATAGTTTAGAACAATTAAAAAATTTAGACATGTTTGCAGTTTCTAAATTATCAAAAGTTCCTGTACTTTATATTCCCCTATTTATAAAATGATTCTAGAACGTGATTCTTACTCTCATGCAGGAATCTTATAAGAACATGCTTGCATATCTACAGAAGTCATGAATTTAGGAGAAAGATATCACATAACAGACACTACTTTTGTATACTTACTTCATTTCATTTACTTGTCTCAGAATCTCATGCTGAGTGTTCACAACAGTATCCAGCTCTTGTTGAGTGATCTGGAGGAAAAACAAAAGATGACATTCAATAATTCACACTCTACAGGAACATTTAGCACAGTACCTATTCTTTTCTACTTCTTCTCCATCAAAGGCTAACTAAGGCATATTTTCACATTTCAAAACTCACCTGTCCATGCTGCCCTGGGATTCCTGCTCCTCTTTTAGAGATTTCCTCTGTCAAGGAAGACACATATCTTCGCTGTTCATCAAGAATCATATCTAACTGTCGGTTCAGCTGCTTGATTTCAAGATGAATACGATTCTGTCCTTCAAAGATTTGTCTCAGCTCACGATCTCCTACACTCTCAAATATTTCATCCGCTGAAATGGAAATTACAAATTAAAATTTTTAGAATCATCTACACATATGTAGCTTTTGAAATACCATAAGTGACCAAAGTATTAACATATACTAAAATTAGAAAATCATCAACACAGTGCCATGATCTCCCCAAGAGTAAACATGCAAATAATTAATTCAATCATGATTAAATTACTGGATTTTTAAAAATTATTTTATTAAGGTCATATTGGCTTATAACATTGCGCAAATTTCAGGTGGACATTATTATATATCATTTTCTGTATAGACTGCATTGTGTTCACCACCAATAGTCTAGTTTATATCTGTCACCATACATATGCGCCCCTTTACTCCTTCTGCCCTACCCCCACCAAATTACTGTTTGTTTTTGCCATCTCTGGTGGCTGAACACTTATGATAAATTAGGTCTGAATTTTTTCACCTAAAAATCATTTTCTCCTCCAAATATATTCTACTTATATGAACTCTATGAACTAGTCTATGGTAATAGAAATCAGAATAGTTGTTGCCTCTGTGGAGGGGGGCTTGACTTGAAAGAGGTGTGAGGGAACTTTGTGGGGTGATAAAAATATTCTGTGTACTGATCTGAGTGATGGTTTAAATGGGTATACACATTTGTCAAAATTCATCAAACTATACTCTTAAAATTTGTGCATTTTACTTACGTAAAAGACTAAGAAATGGAGTTGAGAACAGCTGATTTTCTTTTTATACCTGACCACGCTGAAAATAGAGCATTTCATTCAAACACTTACTGCAATAAACTTCAGGATATATTCACAAATCATACGTGATGTTTAAAACAAATCAAAGAATGAAACTTATCTTTCATTTTTATCTTCATTAACTCTGAATCAGACTGTTGATAATTTAGAGAATCACGTACTACACGGAGAGTTCGAAAGCTAGCCCCAGGCTCATGAAGTACAGCCCTGAACACTGTGCTGATGGGAAACGACCCGGACAATAAAAGTTAGCAGATGATATAAAGTCACTCCATTTGGCCTTAACAGGTTTTATTTTTGACACGTAGCACCCTTACGTTCCTAATTACACTGGCTTAAACTAATATTTTAAAATTTTCAACCTTTAAAGTCCAGAATTCTATTGAGTAGTAAGAGAAGGAGAGCCAGACAATCACTTCACATTACTCTCACGATAGTCTGATAGTTTTCAAGTATTAACTCTACATTAATAAGGTAACTGTGTGCCACTAAAAGGAAAGAAATAAGCCTTGAATGATTTCATTGAAAAAAATATTTACTAAGTCTCAACTCCTAGGTTAGCACTGTTGTTGTTCTCTTTTTTTTTCTTTTTTTTTTTTAGGTTTAGGGGACATAGCAGTAAACACAACAAACAAAATCCCCATCCTAACAGAGCTCACCCTCCAGTGGTCCACTGTTCACCCACGGTACTCATCACTGCACACAGCACTAAGCCACTCTCTTACTGCTAAAAACATCAATCTCCAAGCCCTTTAAAGACTGAAGATTTGCTCCTACATTGTTTCCAGAAGGGACTTGGAACGTGCCAGGTAAGAGAGCGAGGATGAGATGAATGAAAGTGACACACAAAGGCCACGACTACTGCTGCTGCTCTGAGGGCAGCTTTCTACAACTCACCAGGATGCCCCTGAAGGTCAGGGTGGTCCTTCTGGAACTCCTCTTTTTTTTTATCCAGTTCTTGTTGAAAGTGCTCAAATTCCTCCTGATACTTTTCTTTTTCTTTTACTGAAATTTCTATATCCATTGTAGGCTTTTTTGGAGTTTAAGAATAGATCATTAAAAAAAAAATTAAAAAAGTAAGAAAACAATAAACCTCAATATATGTTCTTTTTCTCATTTTAACTACTCCATCACGAGTTGAAAGGTTAACATAAAAATGTTACTTCTTATTTAAATCATAGCCAATTTACTCTTGCTACTAATAATTACAACAAAAAATAACAGCAGCCACTACCATTTTTTGAGGGCTTGTTAGAAGTGCACGTCTCATTTAAGGCTTACAATGTCAAGAGGGGGCCAGTACAAACATCTCAGTTTTACCACTGAAGAGATGGAGCGTTACAGAGGTTAAGTAACTTGCACAAGGTCACGCGGCAGGAACTGGCAGAAACGAGATCCGAATCTAAGTCAGTCTTCCCAAGTTTTCAACTATGAGGCAATACCACTGAATTGAAAATATATTATTTGAAAAAAATGTGTATACTTACTGGCTCTTTCCCAGGCTCAGTCAATTGGAAAGTCAGAAAAGAAAGGACATCATGGTCATCTACAAATTAAAAAAAAAATCTGAAAAAGTTCCATAATAGATTATTTTTATGGTTGTGAATTTACTTTATAGATATCTACTGCTTTAAAAAATAATAATCACTAAGAGAAATAACAAAAATTAGCTCTAATTTAGTAAAGGCAATGGTGTTCTGCGGGCTTAGGGATAAAAATTCATCTAAAAGATTTACATTAGAAATAAGCTAAAATTCACTTACTTAAATTCTAAACCAGAACACTTAGCAATGTTTAACATGTAACAGATGTTTAATAAATGTCTGATAAGGGAATGAACAAACAAATGAAGGGTCAAAACAAGCCCAAACTCCTAATCCTGGAACCAAGATGCTCCCACGTTTTCTCACAAATCTTCAGGGACTATGTCCCAGCCAAATAAGACAAAACCTTCTCCTTCATGTACTTCCTGTACCGATGTGTATCTAAACCTCTCTTATAGCACTTATCACTTCTTGCCTTACTTTCTTGTTACAAATACGACACTGCTCTGTCCTGGCTTAGCAGGACAGTCCTGATTTACCCATGTTGTCCTGCCATTTCTAGCAACTTCTCCTTTTACTCCCAAAGCATCCTGATTTCGATAATATGATTACTTTATCTATACATTATTCATATTTATTCCCCTCACACAGTAGACATTAACAGTTTTATCTAAAATCATATTAAAAAACAAAGTTAATTTCAAGCTGTTTAAGCTGAAAACAGGGACCTACCAGTTCAAACCTCATAACATTGAACCAAAATACCAATCCCGGCTAGTCACATCCACAAAGCAAGAGCAATTAATTTCAACTGTGCGGCAATCTCTGTGCTTTCTGTCACTATTATAGAGATCTATATATGTAGCCAGATTAAAGAGAAAACTGTATTACTACAGTGTTGGTTAAGTAACTTTAGGAAAAGTCATGCAGTATAAAAGAGCACTGAACCCAGGAGTCAGAAACCTAAACCAAGTCCTGCCTGGTCTGACCATTACTGGCCTGTGATCTTTAGAAAGTCCAGATTTGGCAAACTCATCTAAGAATAGGGTAAATACAATCTATCCTCTTTCCCTCCCACCCTGTGTTGCTGTAATGAACAATTCATATATTTGAAAATAATAAAAATATACAATGCATCATATAAACACAAGATGGTATTAATACCAAATATAAGTTCATTTATCATCACATATGGAAAAAAAGAGTAAATATATCTGGTTTAAAGTTTAGTCCCCAGTAATATTTCCTCAGGCTACCACATTCATTTAAATGTGCTGTGATAAATCTTAGGATCCTAAAACACTTGGCAATGAACCATTTACAGCCTTGACTTTAAATATGTCTCCACTATGAAGCAGCAGCCAAACGGAAGCTCTAATTGACATAACTGTATGCAGCCCCAGGCAACTGTATACAGCCCCAGCCAACTTTCTGTAGTTCTAGCCAGCTGTATACCTACAGAATATAAGTAGAGAATTAGCAGTCCCAAGAGACCAAATGACCTGCGCCACAGACTAGGGGAAGGTTACAACTAGTTTTAAAAGGTTAAAAGTAAACAAGTCTACACAGCTCCAAAATATACTATTCCCAATAAAACTCAATTCACAAACTCAATATTAAAATATAGCAAGATTTACCTGCAAGACCCCCAGTTGCAGCAGATATTCCAAAATGCCCTTGTGCGGGGATAATCATATTTTCCACTTTGGCACAAAACTCATAATCATTTTTATCTGGTGTGAAGCCATTATTGATCATTACCTAGAAAGACATACTGTAGCTATAGCTTTTACAACAGACACTGTAAAATGAATTCCAAATAGTCAATGTATGACTAATACTATCTGATCTTTATATTTGGTCTAATATCCAACTGTCAAAAAGCTATCAGCTTTCTCTCGTTATTATAAAGGGTAATCCTTTGTCCATTAAATAACCTCACTTATTCAGTATCATTATACTACAAGTTATTTCACTTATGAAAATGGTTTTTGCCTTACTATGTGTCAAAGCTTTAAAGAGAAAAATCTGATACCTTTCCATGAAAATCTTTCTAAAATAGAATATGGTTCACCTTCTCTCAAGAAGACTCAGGGAACCATGATTACTTTCTCTGAATGGTTCATACAGAAGAGGGACCAGACTTGTTCTGAAATCTCAGTGACAGAGCTAAAACCAGTAGGTTGAATTTACAATTTTCACTACAGCTAGTTGAAAATTAAATAGAGTGCCTTAACAAGTAGTGAGCTTCTCTTTATTAAATTAATGAGGTAACTCATTAATTACAGGGACAACGGACTGGGCAAACAAAGACTAGAATTATTAAGTCACAGTCATGCGTCCTGCCAAGTCTCTCTAAAATGTATCCTTCAGAACACTAGCTCTACAGACATTCATAGACACTAGGTGAAAAAAGAACTCCATGGTCAAGTAAGTTTGAAGAACATGGAATTTAATAAAGGTTTCTTTATTTCAGGACTCCTCACAATCTTTAATGTGCTAATATGCAGTCATGCCCAATCTCATCCGACTACGGAACTCCCCTGGGAGTACGTTTTGCAGGACTATTATTTTGGGAACTGCCAGTAGGGCTCAAGGCCTCACTGCAATCTGTGAACTCAAGTGTGTGTCTGCACTCTCCATGGCTGGTGTCTGCATTCTGCTACATGAAGGCAAGTTGGATTTACTGATGACTCTGATGAAACTGTACAAGATGTATCATTACAGTGGAGTTCAAATCCAAGTCAATCATACTAGACTGGACACTTCCTCTATTCTGAGCTCTCTAAATTAGCGTGGAATTTAAGAATGAGCCAATACAAACTTTTCCAAAGAACTGTTTTTTTGTTTTTTTTTTTTTAAGATTTTATTTATTTATCTTTTTCCCCCCAAAACCCCAGTAGATAGTCACATGTCATAGCTGCACATCCTTCTAGTTGCTGTATGTGGGACGCGGCCTCAGCATGGCCGGAGAGGCGGTGCGTCGGTGTGCACCCGGGATCCGAACCCGGGCCCCCAGCAGCGGAGCACGCGCACTTAACTGCTAAGCCGGGGGGCCAGCCCCAAAGAACTGGTTTTTTCAGAGTTTTATACATAGGAGTACAATGCTAGCTCATGATTTAGGGGAAATATAAAAACTCACACAAAATATTTTTTACTTATAAATATTGTATAACCAGGTATGGATGGTGTCTTTAAAAAGCAAAGTTGACACTGCATTAGTGATCTTAGTTATTCTAACTGCCAGCTGGATATATCTACCTACATATTACCCTAAACTCAATCTGTCTACAACTAAACTCATTATCAACCTTCTGCTTTCCCACTCCTCCCTCAAACAAACAAAAACAAATGTGCTGCTTCTTGGCTAGTTAATGGAACCACTTAGCTGTACAACTGGCCAGAAATTCATAAACTATCTTTGACTCCACATCTGTATTCACCCTCCCACCCCCAAACAAACTAGAACTAAGTCCTGTAGTCTCCACATCCTAATCACCTCTCCTCTATCTTTCCTCTACCTTAGTTCAGACCACAAGTGGAGTCTTGCAGTTAAATTAGTGCTGAGTTCAAATCACAGTTCTGTTACTTATTTGGTATGATTCTGTCCAAGTTACTTCAAATCTCCCATATTCACTTTTCCTGTGTATAAAATGGCACTGCCTACCCCACAAGGCTGTTGGAAAGAAAAAATGAGAAACTGCATATAAGTACCAGGCACAGGGTGTAGCCCATTAAGAGTCAAGGAGTCTAAATCACCTTACCCTTTGCTCCTTTCACAAATACCATTATAAAAACACTGCTGCCTAAGCCATCTTCCTAAATTGCAAATCTGACCATTTCACTTTCCTGCTTAAAACTCTTTTAACAGTTCCTTATAGAATAAACTACATGGGGCCTGCAAGACCCACTACTGCCAACCTTTCAACCTCACTTCCCATGATCTCCTCTATCCTCCAGCCATACCAGACTTCTTGCCTGTCCCAAATCTTTCAACTTCTCTCTAGTCCCTATGCCTGTTTCTTCTGCCTGGAATATGCACTCCATTGAGGAAATTCCTACTTCTCCTTCAAGGTGCAGCTCAACTCTAAGAACTTCCTGACCTTCCCCTTTCCCACCTGTTAGAATTACAGGATTCTAAACCCTTGATCCCTTAGTATTATCTGTGTTGTAGCATTTATCACAAAGCACAGTAATATAACATAAATGTCTCCTCCATCACACTACAGCTCTTTGGAGAAAATGACCTCTGTCTTAGTCGTATTTGTATGTTGAAGGCTTGGATAAGTACATAATGTATGGCATTTAGCAGGATGCTTAAACATTTACTGACTAAATGCAAACCTACTGGCAAGGTTTTACCATATACTACCACTTACATGGAGCTCTGAAGCCACTTCGGTTCTCTGAAACTAACACTGATGAACAATATCCAAATTTAAATGCATTTAATTTCTATTAAGGATTCAAAATGAAAAGTCTTTCTAGAATATTGTTCATTTGATTATCTCTAAATGCATGTTACTTACTGTCAATGTTTTCTGGTAATAGATAACCTTTGCCCGGACAGGATAGGGTTTATTACGAAAGTCCCTCTGGCAACTTGCTAAAGCTTGATTAGCACCATCACTACAGTAAGAGGGAAAAGGAAAACAAACAAGAAACTTAAGAAAACTTTTCAGTATTTAAAAACTCACTATTTAAAATTATTAATGTTCAGGAAGATTAAAATAATATCAAGTTGTGACACAGTCTTGGGATATCTGAAGTTATTTATTCAGAAGATACAAAGTTGACCCACGAGTTTTCCCTGTGACTCCTGTAAGGACCCTGGATAACAGCAGGAGCCCGATGTTAAAATGCACTGATGGCAGGGAAAGTTATACTCTTCTACATGAGACTAGGGCAGTGGTCCTCTATGCCACGGCAGAATCAGAATCAATATATGGAGCTTTTAAAAATGCAGATTCCTAGATCCCACCCTGAATCAACTGAAGCAGAATCACAAAGAGGCCTAGGCACCTCTATTTTAAACAGCTCCACAGGTAGTTGTGATGAACTACCAGAGTAGAAAAATCACTAAGGTAGGAAACAGTAAAAGGAGTGTGGATAAGTAATTTTTTTACAGTTCACTGATTGGCTAAAATGTAATTCCTCCCACAACAAACATGTAAAAATAAGAATTATACATACCTAATTCATACACATTATAAATAAACTAAACACTGAGAAGCTTTGTAGCCCACTGAGCATCTTTAAGTAAAGCAATACTAAGGTTGGGTAGGTGGCATAAACTGCTTAGTCATTAGTTTGGTCAAGGCTCCGAACTTTTTGAAAGATCCCTTTTAATAAAGACGAAAAAACATGACTAGTGGCATCACTAAAAGCCTGGAATGTTTGTTTGTTTTGTTTTGTTTTTGGTGAGGAAGATTAGTCCCGAGCTAACATCTGTTGCCAAGCCTCCTCTTTCTGCTGAGGAAGATTGGCCCTGAGCTAAAAGCTGTGCCCATCTTCCTCTATTTTATATGGGACGCCTGCCACTGTATGGCTTGACAAGCGGTGCATAGGTCCGCGCCAGGGATCTGAACCTGCGAACCCCGGGCCACTGATGCGCAGTGCGCGAACTTAACCACTACACCACTGGACCAGCCACCAGGAATGTTTTATAAGCCTTCACAAGTCTTATATAATTTTAGATTAAATAAAACAACACATTTTTATTTTTGAAATCTGAGGTGGTTCACAGAAAGAACTTTAAAACAGAACCAAATTAAAATAAGACTTTTCCACCAACTTACAAAATACATCTCAAGAAAAGGAATAATCTTATTTCATCTGGAAAATGATCAGATCTGAAACAATATATTTTATAAGGTTTCCAAAAAGAAGCTGAAATCAGGAATAATGTAAAAAAACACATACTTACTTTTGATGGTCATAATGGATTTGTCCATTGTTGCCTATAATTACTACAGCAGGATTATTTTTCTAAAAACAAAAAGAATGTATTTGTTCTAAAGTCCTTAGATCAAAGAATTCTAGATCATTCTGGATGATTACTTCTCTAGAAGAGACTTCTACTTATTTAGAAAATATTTAGTAAACTCTTATAATCATTCAAAAACAGTTACTTAACACCTCAATAAAGACTGATGCTCCCTGTCTTTGAATCATCAACCTCAACAAATATCTGAGGACACACCGAGAACACGGCACAAGTGTGGGCTTATGGGAGCTTAGGAACAGGACTAACACGGCCTCAGCATTCACAGAGTTATTACAGTTCCCCTTTAAATTATTAATGACCTCTGACAGTCAGTAGAGAAACAACCAACTGAAACAAAGATCATCATTCTTAAGGCTACTAAAGCACAAGTTAATGTTTCCAATTTGTAAGCACATTTTGTTCTTAACTGTTTTAGGAGAGATCATTAGAGAAACTGGCTGATCAAAAAAAGTGATTCACATATGAAAAGATATTAATAAGTGAGCTGGCAGTAGTAATGCACACGGTTATTTTCATGAAAATTGTTAAAGTTTTCTTAACACTACTGGTTTTACTGCGTACATCTAAACGACTCACACTTTTCCATCAAAGTTACTAAGCACATACGGTGGGGGCGGGGGGGGTCACTGCCAAATTGTCAGAGTTAGGGCTGCACTATGGCCTCAAGTTGGTGTATGACAGATCATGTACTCGTAGCTTTATATTTGTAAATTCCCAGCTACATCAAGACTAACCATCATACTAAAAATATAGCTTGGAGAGTTCTCTACTATTAAACTGACAAAAGTGTTAAATAAGCTCTATTTCTCAAGCCTAACCTTGTTAGCAAGTATATTAAAGTGAGTAATAGTGCTAACAACAAATATACCTTTCCATCATTGTCAAAAGAATCAAAAAATACTCCAACACCATTCCACATATCAGCTGATCCAAACACAGGACCCTCCAAGCCTTGATTTTCTGTATACCAAATTGCCTGTAAATATATAAGAGGGAACATTTAGAGGCTAGTGGTATATGCATTTATATACATTTTCTAAGTTACAGAAATTATCATACCAGGCCATCAGCTCCAATTCGACCTCTTCCAGTCACTCGAAATGTCACCTCAACTTCCCAGTTCTCAAAAGCTGCTTTTGTCTTTGTCCACACTGATCCTCTTTGGCTTTTTAAAGATGGTGTTATTCGAATTTGATCTGAACTTGGAATAGCATCTAGAACAAAAATCAGGGAAGCAAGTTACAATTAGGTAAAACTCAATAAATCATCATTAAACTGTTACACAAACCTATAGAGATCTAATTTTAACCCAGTAACCTGTATAATAATTTTGCTAGGAAAAAATTTCATGTTGATAGTTTCAACTCTAAATTTTAGGGCTTTCTAACACCCTCCCCTCTTATCTTTTGAATAGTGAAATACTGCAAAAAAAATTAAAGCTGAAACCATACACTAAAAATTCAAGGGGAGGAAGAAGGAAATTATGGCTTAACAGGCAAACCAATTATTTGTTTCCCTCATAGTATTCTTTTTCAAATACATCAAAAATTTGCATGTTATTTTTTTAAAACTGTGATTTATTTTACCAGTTAACAAATGTTAGAAAGCTCAAACAGTGTGAAAAGAACATACCACTGGAAATCAAGAGACTTATTCCTAGTCTCAGTTCAGCTGTGTGACTTTGAGCAAATAACTTTCTTACTCTCTTGGGTTCACCATATGTTTACCTGTAACATGAAGGAGCTGGCTCTATGGAAAACAGTATGGAGATTCCTCAAAAAATTAAAAATAGAAATACCCTATGATCCAGCTATCCCACTACTAGGAATCTATCCAACGAACCTGAAACCAACAATCCAAAGAGGCTTATGCAGCCCTATGTTCACTGAAGCATTATTCACTATAGCCAAGAAGTGGAAGCAACCCAAATGTCCCTCGACTGATGACTGGATAAAGAAGATGTGGTATATATATACAATGGACTACTACTCAGCCACAAGAAAAGAAAAAATCGTCCCATTTGCAACAACATGGATGGACCTGGAGGGTACTATGTTAAGTGAAATAAGCCAGAGAGAGAAAGACAAACACCGCAGGATCCCACTCATATGTGGAATAAAAACCAACACGTGGACAGAGAAAACTGTATTGTGGTTACCAGAGGCAATGGGGGTGGGGGGTGGGCACAAGGGGTGAAGGGAGACATGTATATGGTGATTGGGAAACAACAATGTACAACCAAAATTTCACAATGTTATAAACTATTAAGACAGCAATAAAAAAATAAAATAAAATAAAATAATAAAAAATGAAGGGGCTGGGCTCAATCACTTCTATAAACACCCCAAAAGTTATATGCAAAATTTTGTGCATATATACATTCTTTTAGGAAGAGGGTCCACTGAATTTTAAGTCGATAAACAGTTCTTCAGGATCAGCAGATTCTCAGAGAGAATGGTGGTTTCCATTTCCAAACTAGGTTCAAGACCCAGCTCCACCACTTAGTAGCTGTTTGTTGACGTTAATCTACTTCTCTAACAACCTCACAGGCATATATGGGCCTATATAAGCGCACATAAATGTTTAAATAAATGTCAGCTATTCCTATTACTGGACTAGATAATTATTAAAGGTGTAAATAGGAACAATTTTAGCACCCTCTCAGATATTAACCAGTTCTGACATCCACACTGGGAAACAACTGTATTATCTCTTTAGGTAGGAAAAACTGACAAAAAGACAAGTTAAGATACTTTAGTAAGATCAGCTACTATTTGTCATCATCACTTTCAAACACTTAAAGGTTGGGGGCAGGTATCATGGAAAGAGTACTAGACAGGGCCGGCCCCGTGGCTTAGCGGTTAAGTGCGCGCACTCCGCTGCTGGCGGCCCGGGTTCGGATCCCGGGCGCGCACCGATGCACTGCTTCTCCGGCCATGCTGAGGCCGCGTCCCACATACAGCAACTAGAAGGATGTGCAGCTATGACATACAACTATCTACTGGGGCTTTGGGGGAAAAATAAATATAAAAATAAAATTGAAAAAAAAAAGAAAAAAAAAAAAAAAGAAAGAGTACTAGACACAGAATCAGAAGACCTGGATTTGAGTTCTAGTCTACTGACACTAGCTATGTAACCTTTTCCAAGAAGCTTAACCTTTCTGAACATTAGTTTTTCCATCTATAAAATAGATAATGCTTGCCTTGCCTACTAAGGATCAAACCAGAGAATGAAGGTGAAAGAGATCTGAGAGCTAAAAAGAGTTGCAAATTGTTATCATCTTTTGCCTTTAACCACCCAAGGATGTACAGTGACAGTATAAAAGGACATTAGAGGTAAGAAAAAGAAACACCATAGATTTCGTCTTAATTTGGGTATGAATGTAAAGGGACATGTTTAAACTAAATCTTAAATTTCCCTATTTTTAAAAACTGTTTTATATAATGGATCTCAGGGCAAAACGAAAAGGAAAAAAACGATCAATGGAGTAAAGAAAACAGTGAGGGTGTAAAAATTACAGTGATAATGAAAGCAAGGGATACCCACAGCAGTGATTCCCAGAGTCAGCAGGTAGAAAAGTCACAGCTAAAATAGTAATCCTAAACCAGCCCCATGGCCTAGCTGTTTAAGTTCAGTGCTCTCCGTTTTGGCCACCCAGGTTCGGTTCCGGGTCATGGAACCACATCACTCGTCTGTGAGTAGCCATGCTGTGGCAGCAGCTCACATAGAAGAACTAGAAGGACCTACAACTAGAATATACAACTATGTATTGGCACTTTGGGGAGGAAAAAATGAAGACTGGTAACAGACGTTAGCTTAAGGCGAATCTTCCCCACCAAAAAAAAAGAAAAGAGAACCCTAATAAATAAATAATAAAAAATTTAAAAAAAAAAATAGTAATCCTTTTATTTCAAATTCAGTCTAGCCATGAAACTTTAATTCACCCAGGTATGTTATCTGACATTTCTGCAGCAGACAAGCTGAGCTGCTTATAGGCTCTATAAAGAAAGTCAAAGTAACTAATTTGGGTAATTGATTAATATTGCTAACTGGCTGAGGTATGCGGTGTTAAGTGTAAGAAAAAGACAGAAGAGCAAGCAAGCAATGGAGAGATGCAGAAGTGAAAAAGTGTGAATAAATTCATCACCACTGCTGAAAATTTCATCATCGTTCCAAAAAGAAAAACAAAAAACCCCAAAACTTGTGTTTGGTATATCTGCATCACCTTTGTGTATTAAAAACAATGTTACCTTGATAACAAATACCCAGCAATACACCCTTGATGAGTGGGCACATAATAAATGTCTGCTGAGTAACAAAATAATTGCACCCTATTTCAAATACCTAGTAACTTGGTCATTAACTCAAATTGAAATTTATACCTTTTAATTATATATTAATTTCAGTGAAATGGCCCTTCCTAAAAGTGTGCTTTCTATTCCATAATTACTTTCTAGAAATGGAACATTTTGTTTCAAGCATCAGACAATCTAAAATGACGTATACAAACCTAATATAACTGACTGCTTACACATAAAGATGGAATTCAAATTGCCAGAGCTTCTCACCCCATATAAAGGCATTTGCCACTGCTTCAAAGGGTGCACCTGATGGTCACTGAACAGAGCTTACAGCATGCCAAGTGCTATGGCCGATTCCTTAGTCAGCAGTGACACATCAGCACTAAAGTACAGATACGTTTTCTTTCACATATGTAAATGTCTAGCAAGGCTCTCTTATCAACTAACAGTGCCAAACACACAGAGTGACTAAAACATGGAGCACAGATTATTCTAACTTTTCAAAAAAACTAAAAAAGAGAAAAGCTGCAGATATAATGCTATTCTTAGCCTCAAGTTCTGAAACAATACCAAAAACTATATCGCTTCTTCTACTAAAGGAACGAGTGTGACTATTACATAATGTGTTAATACAAGAGAAAAGATCAAAGACCACACGAAGTTACTGAGAGAGGCAAATTTAAGATACAGTTCCAATAGGGTGAGAAGAATGTCCTCTGACATAGACTTAAAAACTACTCTAAAACCAACATGTGCCATCTCTGGATCCGTCAGGGGGCATCAGGTACAAACTGGAGCATTAACTTACATTGCTAACACTGGAGGGAAAAAAGCAGGGGAGAGCCGAGGGGAAGCGGGAAAGGAAATAGGGGGGCTGCTTTAACAGGTCTCAGGTTGGGATGGCTGGGGGTGGGGGGTGCGGGAGGTCTCCTCTTGAGACGTGGCGTTAGGGTGAAACGTGATGCCTAGAAGCGAGTTGAAGTGAGTGCTTGGAAGTGTAGGAAGTAACAAAACACCTCTAGATCAAACAGAAAGAACCGATGAGATCAAAGGAGGGAGGACAGCAGGAAGGGCAGGTAGACAGAATGGGGGGCAAGGCTCAGGGGCAGGCGGAGGGAACCTTGCGGACCAGAGGCGACCTGCAGGCGGGACTGCTGAGAAGCGTCCCCACCCCCGCGCATATGGCGTGCAGCGGAGAGAAGGTGAAGAGGAGGAGGCACAAGGCGGGGAGGGGACCCGGGCCCCCCGCCCTCCGCCCCGGCTTACTCCCCGCGTGGGCCCAGAAGGGCACGGTCCCGTCGCTCTGCACCAGGTGCGGCCCTTTGAAGCTGTATTTGTATTCGAAACGGCGATGTGGCAGCGCCGCTGGGGTGCCTGCGGCCGCGGGGTCGCCTCCCATGCCGTCGCCCCCGACGAAGCGACTAAGCGAGAGCAGCAAAGCGCAGAAGAGCCGCCGAGCTCTGGCCTGAGCACCCCTTTGCCTGGATCCCGCCATCTTGGATTCTGGGAAGCGGAGGCCGGCGCCAGGGGGCGGGGCGCGGGGCCCCGCGGACAGCCAACAGGGCGCTCGCTGATTGGCGGAGCCCGAGGGACCCCGAGGGCAAGGGTGAGCCCCTCCCCCAGCCTTTGCTATCCTGGCAGCCGCTGGACCCCGAGCATCTATGGGCGGGGCCACGCGAGAGGGGGCGGGGCCTGGAGGCGGCAAGGGTCGCGCGCTCCTCCAGTCCTTTCCCAGGGCGGGAAAGGGACTCGAACATTCCGTCCCCACGTGACGTGGAGCGTTAGAGGAGCCGACCCAATGTCCTCCTGCCAGAAGCTTTCTCCTGCCTCTTAACATACCTTATTGGTGGAATTCGCTAGCCCTAACACCTGTGGACCCACCATATCAATTCTCCCTGGCTGTAGTAAAGCTCTCCAGTATTAGAAGAAAGGCATTTCTTTTGATGTGATACTGATTATTCAGTAGCTAGTTTTCATTAGGTGGACTTTGCAGAAACAAGCCTTTCCAGAAACAAGGCGTCATCACAAATACTAAGGGTACCAGCCCACTGAGCTCTACCAACCTGTGTTAGGGCATTTCAAACTGGGAACCAGCAATCCACAGGGCGGTACAGCCCTAAGATCTTTTTGTTGTTGTTGAATCGGGGGTTTCGATGCATTTGTCACTCAACTTTTACCTCTCTCAAAATTTACTTCCAAGAGCTTTCCAAATTTTGAAACCATAGCAATAGTGCCTTCAAATGAAACCGAGTTTTGTTTAGTTTTGGTAAGAGGGATTATGTGCTATGGAGGAAGGAGTCAATAGAACCTGGACATTTGAGGTAGTATTGGTCTTTGACTCAACAAATAAGTTCTGCATTTTAAAAGCGAATCTTCTTTCCCTTAGGAAAAATATTGTCAAAATATTCATGGTCATCCAGAGTTTTTTTCCTCATAAATGTCTTATAATGAATTTTTTAAAAATCTGATAATAATCAGTATGATTTATTTCATTAGCTCTGTTCATCTGGGCTATGAGCACCACATTATTTTAACATATTTTTCATCGACCTCTCGACTTCTTATCTCCAAACTCATGGACCTTTACTGTTGTCAATGCAAATAATTTGTAATCAATCTATAAATCAAAATTGGGGTGAGTTTATTATGAGCCAGTTTGAGGACTATAGCCCTGGAGAACTTTTCCACAAGGAAGGAAGCTCTCCAAAGAAGCGGGGTATACAGAGTGGTTATATATTGGTTATACATGTATTCTTTGTCTTGGAACAAAGAACGTACATCACGTATAACTGGAATATCTCTTTTACTGCTGTCATGAGATGGTTTGCTAGCACAGTAGGTAGGTGGTCACAAGGTGAGCACAGCACGTCGGTGGTCAGCAGGTCAGTGGTCGTGAGATGAATTAAAGCAGGTCTCTAATTAATCCTTAGTTTCTGAGAAGAAATGCTTATCCTTAAAGAATTGCTGATATGGGGGAGGCTATCTTTAAGGACATCATTCTTGGCTTTGGGACATTGTAAATGTTTAAAGCAGATGTACAATGCATGCTTAACAGGCCATGTCAGGCCTTTCTGCAAGAACAAGTTCGAGCCAAATTAGTTTTCAACCAAATGGCTCCCTCATGTACTCCAATATATCATATTGCTCTTCATTTATTCATCACTGTTAAATCTCTAGTGCTCAAATCAAATCTTTAAGTCAAATATGAATTTATGGCTCTCTACCTGCCAGTCTCCAGATGTAACATAAATGAAAGTACAATACTCATTACCATCTGAGCAACAGCAGTAATAAACATTTATCCACTGTATAATATGTGTGGGTCATTGCCCTAGGCTCTCCAGGGTTTTCTTTTTTTTTTTTTTAAGATTTTATTTATTTATTTCCCCCCCCAAAGCCCCAGTAGATAGTTGTATGTCATAGCTGCACATCCTTCCAGTTGCTGTATGTGGGACACGGCCCCAGCATGGCCGGAGAAGCGGTGCGCGCCGGGGATCCGAACCCGGGCTGCCAGCAGCGGAGCACGTGCACTCAACCGCCAAGCCATGGGGCCGGCCCTCTCCAGGGTTTTCAACCATAGGATTTAATCGCTTTATCTTCTTCAGTTCTTTTATCTCTGAGGGAACTAACTTTATGCCTTGCACAGAGTAAGGAATCAGTAAATATCTGTTAAAGAAACATTAATGTTAATAATAATGGCAAACACACATTGGCTGCTTACTGTGTGCTAGAAACTGTACTAAGCTCTCTATAAATATTAGCTTATTGAATTCTCATAGCTGTCTTTTAAGGTAGGTGCCATTATTAGCATCTCCATTTTTCAGATGAGCAAACAGAGGTATAGAAAGGTTAAGTAATTCGCCCAATGTCACACAGATTAAGTGTGTGGCAGAGATGGGTTTCAGTTCTAGGCATATATTACTAAAGCCCTCAATCTTAAGAACTATTCCATATTAGACAATAAGTACAGTGAATATTTTCTATTTATTACTCTATTTATATGGTTTCGATTCTTCATGAGAGACTTGGATTTCAAGTACAAGTAATAGTTTGTCATTTTGCTGAACCATAGCTATAAATCCTTGTGTTCTGTGAGGCTTTTCCTTCAAAAAATTTATTGAATCATAATATAAACATAGAAAAGTACCCAAGCCCCAAGAATACAGCACAATGAGTTCTTCACAAATGAATACATCCCATGTTACTTGTATGCAGACAAAAAAAAATTGAACACATTTCTGTTGGGTGTATACCTAGGAGTAGAGCTGCTGGGTCATAGTAGATACCGGTGATCAACTTTTCAAAGTGGTTGTGCTAATTTATATTCCAATCAGCAGTGTGTGAGAGCTCCCGCTGTCTGACTTTTTCTTACTAATTGATAGAAATTCTTTATTCTGGATACCAGTCCTGGTTGGGTATATGTATGTATTGTGAATGTTTTCTACCATTCCGTGGGATGACTTTTCACTCTCTTAATGTTGTCTTTTAATAAATAGAAGTTTATAATTTTAGTATAGTTCAATTTATCATTTTTCCCCCTTTGTGGTTAGGGCTTTGTCTCCTGTTTTGGAAATCTTTGCCTATTCTGAAGTCACAACAATGTTCTCCTTTGAAAGTTTTATTGTTTTACCCTTAACATTTAAATCTGCAATCTGTGTAAATTGATTTTCTGTGTAATATGAAGTAGACATCAAGGTACACTTTTTTTTCTGTATGGATAGTCAGTTGACTCAGCATCATTTACTGAAAATACCATCCTTTCCTCATTGCTTTGTCTTCTTTGTCATAAATCAGGTGACAGAGTGTCTTAACATGAGTACAGCCATGTTTGTAATTTTATTTATTTATTCATTTTTCCCCCCAAAGCCCCAGTAGATAGTTGTATGTCATAGCTGCACATCCTTCTAGTTGCTGTATGTGGGACGCGGCCTCAGCATGGCCGGAGAAGCGGTGCGTCAGAGCGCGCCCGGGATCCAAACCCAGGCTGCCAGCAGCAGAGCGCACGCACTTAACTGCTAAGCCACGGGGCCGGCCCAAGTACAGCCGTGTTTGGCCATTCCATTGACCTATGGCCACCAGCACACAAAGAAATATAAAGCTGCTTTCTGTGTGGTGGGAACTGGCCTTTTCCCCGGGAACTGGCCTTTCTCCCACGGAGAGAGTTGCAAGTTGTAACATTTCAAGGCTCTTGGAGCGTCGTAGCACGGGATGGACTGGCCATCTGTGCCGGGCTAGGACGATAACCAGAGAGAACAATGCACGTACACAATTACTGGGCTGGGACATTAGCCAGGGGGCTCAATGCACGTACGCCACTGATAACCATTTGTGCATGGAAACACTAAATGCTTGCTCTGCAAACTCTGTAATTGCTTACTCTGAAAATTATTGATGGTATAAAAACTGCTGGAAACTGAGACCTGGTGAGAGTTCCACCTATGGAAGGGACACCTTGCCCAAGATGTGTGATCCTTACCCAGCCGCGTCGATTGACAGGACTCTCCCAGCAGTGGGGTGTGGATATTGTGAGTCATTGATCTGATGTGAAGTAATTGATTTGATGTGTTCTCTTTTCGGTCAACCTGGTATTTCTCTTTCCGGTTGATTTGTGTCATTTCCCTTCAGTCGATGTGGATGTTTTCCCTTTCCAGTCAAGCTGATGTTTTTTCCCTCTTAATATTTGACCTATTCGGATCTATTTGCAGACTATCACCTTTACTATCCTCTATATAATAAAATATACCTTCAGTTCATTTGTTTGGAATGCAGAGTGTCTTTTACGTCTCCGATCGAATCCCCGAACCTCTCGTAACATAGAGATGTGTGGGTCTATTTCTGAACTCCTTATTCAGTTCTGTGGGTCATTTTGTCTATCCTTGTACCAATACTGCATCTTAACTACTGAAGTGTTATAAAAGGCTATGATATGTGATAGTGGAAAGACTCCAGTCTATCCCTTTTCCTTCTGCCTAGGCTATTCTTGGCCCTTTAATTTCCATATGAATTTTAGAATCAGTTTGTCAACTTCTGGGGGAACAAAAAACCTAGTCAGTTTGAGATGGGGATTGCATTAAATTTCTAGGTCAATTGAGTAAAAACTGACATCTTTACAAGATAGAATGTTCTGATCCATGAGTATGATAGATCCCTCCATTTATTTGGGTTTTCTTTAAAATTTTCAGGAGCTGGCCTGGTGGCGTAGTGTTTAAGTTCGCATGCTCCGCTTCAGTGGCCTGGGGTTCAGATCCTGGGCGCAGCCCTATGCACCTCTCATTAAGCCACGCTGTGGCAGGTGTCTCGCATATAAAGTAGAGGAAGATGGGCACGGATGTTAGCCCAGGGCCAATCTTCCTCAGCAAAAGAGGAGGATTGGCAACAGATGTTAGCTCAGTGCTAATCTTCCTCACCAAAAAAAAAAAGTTTTTCAGTAATGTTTTGTAGTTTTCCATGTAGAGATCTTGTACATCTTTTGTTAGATTTATTCCCAGTTATTTGATGTTTCTTTATGCTAATGTAAATGATTTCTTTTTGCTTATTTTTGTTTCTTTTATATTTGTTTGTTGCTGGTATATCGAAATGCAATTGATTTTTGAATATTGATATTATATCCAGCAATCTTCTGACATAATTTATTAATTCTAATAGTCTATAGATTCTTTAGATTTTCTACATATACAATCTCATATTTTCTGTGAATAATGACAGTGTAATATGTTTGCTTTTTATTTTTTTATATTTCTTTATGATTTTATTTCTCTTATGCTTTTATTTCTTTTTCTTGCTTTAATGCAGTGGCTAAGACTTCCAGTATAATGTTGAATAGAAGTAATAATCATGATTATCATTATCTTATATCTGATTTCTGGGGAGAAGCTTTCAATATTTCACCATTGAGTATGATGTTTGCTGTAGGTTTTTGAAGATTTTTAAAAATCAGATTGAAGGATTGCACTTAGATTCCTAGTTTGCTAAGAAGTTTTTAAAAACATTATGAATAAGTGTTAACTCTTGTTAAATTTCTCTCGGTATCTATTGACATGATCTCCTTATTTTTCTCATTTTTTCCTGTCCATTTGGTGAATTCCATTGGTTGATTTTTAAATGTTAAGCCAACTTTGCATTCTGAATAAACCCAATTGGTTGGAATGTATTGTCTTTTTTTTTAAATAGATCTCTGGATTTCATTTGCTAATATTTTATTTAGGAGTTTTGCATCTAGGTTCATGGGAGAAATTAGTCTGTAATTTTTCCTTTCTTGTAAAGTTCTTGCCAGGTTTTGGAATCCTGGTTATGCTTGCATAATAAAAATAGTTCCAAAATGGTCCCTCCATGTCTGTTTCAGACTGAGTTTTGAGAGCAAACCACTTAACATAAGTGTAGCTATCTGTCCAGTATACACACTAACATTCCTTTTTGATTTCCTTATTGTCAAATATTCATAAAGGTGATTTATGCAGGGAAGTATTCCAGAACGTGGGGACTGGAGAACCTCTCAGGATTCATCCTAGAGAAATGTCAGAACTTCAGTACTTCTGAAATCTGAGGTCAGGAAAAATTACAAAACTCAGTGGTTTGATAAGGCTTCTTAGGTGCTGTGAGATGTTAGTTGTGCCTTGAGGGGAAAGTTTTTATAAAGGTGGACAAGGCTTTCTCTGCATTAGTAATGTCCTGAACATGGCGGCAGGAAAGCACAATTTCTTTCTAGGGAACAATGAGAAGACGAATTTGACTGGATCCCACGATCCGTGTAGGGGAACAGTAGGAGGAAAATGTGGATGGCTAGGAAGGAGTGAGATTCCAGAGGGCCATGAATACTAACCTAAGGAGTTTGGATAGTGCCCTAAAAAATAAGAAGTGTCTATAGTAGTCTCAAAGGAGAAAAAACGGGGCAGGTTCTTGTTGAAAGAGAACACGTAGGTGACAGGTGATTGGTACTTGGAGTGAGACAGGAGCTGGGGCAATAGAGAGAAAAGAAAAGAGAACTCAACACAGTAAAATAACTTCAAAATGTGAGGCATTACCTTCTCTTGTCTCTCCCCTCATCCCACCACATCCCATCCTCCATCTTTTATTTCCTTAGGCTTGACTTTCAGTTGAGGTAATGATGGCCTGAGTGGATATAGCTAAACACCCACGCAATATCCATTCCTCCTTCTGTCCCAATGAACAGAACCCCATTTTGGTCAGGGTGGCAACGTGTCCAACTGAAATATGCGTTTCTCCAGCCTGCTGGGCATCTAATGAGAGGTAGGTAGAAATGCCTGAGGAGGGAGTCGCTCACCAAATAAAAAAGTGAAACCTCACTAGGTGAAGGCTTTTCTTTTCCTTGTTTGTCTTTCTTCCTGCCTGAAATGCGTATGCAATGCCTGGAGAGTGGCAGCCATCTTGTGACCACTAAGAATGATGGCCCAGGAAGCCAGAGGAGCTCCTATCTTTAATGATTTCCTTGAAACCCTCTGGCAAGCCAGGTCAGCCTATCTCCAGATTTCTGTTTTCTGAGATAAGCCTCTCACTCATTTAAGCCATTGTTTCCAGATTTTGTCACCTGCAATCCTGATACGATAGCTCACATGTGTGAGTGCTACTATGTATCAGGCACTGTTCTGGGTGATAAACACACATTCGCTTATTTAAGAGGAAATTAACCCAATGTTTCATTTAACATAAAGGCTTTGCTCTAGCTGTTTCGTTTTCAAGAAACAGTCCTCTTTCTCAAACCACACGTCTACTCTCCCTAAAATAATATGTTGGACATCTTAAAAGCTCTTCTCCAAGTTTTCACCAATTATAAATTAGTGATGAAGCACGAAAACTTTGGAGTCAACTGGCTGGGGGTGACTCCTGGTTTTCCCAGCGTGTGGTCTTGGGTAAGGCATTAACCTCTCTATAGCTGCTTTCCTCATCTAGATAAGGGAGATTAATAATAGTACCTATGCCATTCCATTTTAGAAAGAATTCAGTCCCCGGTACCCAGTAAGCTCCCAATAAACATGAGCTATTCTAGTGACATTTCTTCACTCTTCCACTGATGGCAAAGAGAAGCCTATCTCAGCCCCAATAAATCAGTCACATCGTGGTTGCACTCATCAGAACACATAGTCCATCTGTTCTTCCCATCTCCTATTTTCTCCTTAAGATAAGAAAACATGCCCAGTGCAGTCAGATTTGGACAGTGAACTCCGAAGTTATTTGCTGACTTTATGTTAACAAAACCTGCCCAGCTTCTTTTAGGTAAGTAGCAGACATTTTATGAATAGGCTAAGGGTCATCCCACAGATTTGGAAAGAGCAGAACTAATATGATTAGTTTGGTATATTTTAATGATATTATATATGTTATGGTAGTTAGTGCTAAAGAATTTGCCAATTATAACTAAATTTGCAATTTAATTTCTTCATGTTTACCTTTTAGTCAATGAATAAAATATAGGTAAGATTAGTTTGGATGCATTTTAGGTTAGGAAGGAGAAGGGAGAATGATGCTATATTTGACACAGTAGGTATTACTATCGGTTGCCTATGTACCAACGTGTTGTATGTGGGTTAGGTATCCATAAGCTATCAAATAATATTTGTCTTATGTAGTCAATGTAGGTGAAGATACTTTTCTTGGTCTTGCTATGTTGAGATAGACTAATTGACCCCATTCCAATCTTTAATATATTTTTTAAATTTGGAATTTTCCCAAAATGTAAAGTGTTGGTAAAATGTAAATTACGTTTACATTTGGTAAATGTAAAATTAGGGCTGACATTTGAAAGAGGATTTGTTGTTTACTATAAAAAAGAATTGTTTAACTTTTTGTCATATGAGAGGTCAGCAATGACCCTTTATACCTCCATCGGGACAAAACATTATCTTTCATCCTTTGACAAATTCAAGGCACAGTTAGGAGGGGAAAAAAAGGAAATAAAAGTAGGCAGGAGAACAGAAAGCAAAATAAGAGAGAAAGAAGTGTTTGGAGAGCGGCAGAAAATGTTCTTATCTGAGCTGTGATATCCTGCACCATTTGACCACAGAATAAATATTTGTAGATATTGATTTCCCAACGCAAAATGACAAAGGACAGTCAAAGGGAAAGTACGCAAAACGTTTAAACTGAGAATCAAAGGTAGATCTAAAGAAAGAGGACGTGCACATAGATAGGGAACAGTCGCTCCCCTCCACTATGTTAAAGAAGAATTGCATCAGAGCTTTTAGGAGCTTTTTCATCCATTTCCTAGAGACAACATCTTTTGCACATATTTGGAATGCTGGAGCATTTTCAATATGGAAGCTCAAAGAAATCTCGGTGACATGAGGCAATAATAAAAACTTCTTGTCAGCTACTGGCTAGCTCAGTAAGCAAAGGATTTTTCTATCGAATTCTTTCAGAATGTTCCAAGTTGTGACACTCATGGCAAGATGACTCTGGAAAGAGAGCAATTTGTCAACAATGAACCTCCAGCAATGTGAATCTCTCATCAGACAAATAATGCTTCAAGCAATTTAGGTCAGAATTAGGGGTTTCTTCCTCTCCTCTCCCCAAAACAGCAAGCATACAGTAAAACTCTAATAACTTGGAACAGCGGATATTTTGCTCGAATCGGAGTTGGGCTGAAGTTGACCACTATATAATTTAAGGGGGAAAGGTTTGCTAAGCAAAATCATAGCCGTACATGAAAGCTTCAAAAAGCAAAAGTTTTTAGAGATTTTAGCTCATTAATTATTCAAGAGAAATATATGCTGCTAATTACAGATTAGTTGGCTTGGTTGTTAAAACAACATTGTACTTGCACTTGTTATCACAGTTACAGTATGTAATTGAAGTAAATAAAACTTTATTAAAAAAAAAATCCCTGACAGTGCTGACCAATGTGTAAATTAATATTTCATGAGAAACGATGCTGCTTTAACCTTTCCACTAAATCAAAGTGGTTTTCACCCAATTTGTTATGCTGAGTAAAGTTTTACTATGAGTTTTAAAGCATGAGTATAAATCATTTATGAAATCATCTATGTCATCTCAGAATTCAAGGATGCTTCAATATTAGGAAATTTGTTAATGTAATACACCACATCAAATAATGATAATATTTCAGTAGATGCAGAAAAGAATTCTATAAAATAATATTCATTAATGGCAAGAAGTTTTAGCGATTTAAGAATAAAAGAGAATTCCTTAACCTGATAAAATTGATCAAAAATCTACAGCAAACACTATTCTTAATGATAAAATTTTAGAAGCCATTTTTACGAAAGTCAGAAATAATATTCTTATATTACTTTTATTAATTAATATTATTTAGTATTGTACTGATGGTCTTAGCTAATGCAATAGTCCAAGAAAATGAAAAAAAAAAAAAGAATTGGAATGAGAGGGACAAAACTGTCTGTATTTGCACATTATACTATTATATTATTGTCGTCACAGACAATCCAAGAGAATTCAGAGACAAACTATCAGAAGAAATATGAGAGTTGCCTTCCTTTACACCCAGTAATAACCAATTAGAAAATACGAAAAAATGCCATTTGTAATAAGAACAAAAACTGTAAGTTCCCAAATAATAAATATTACTATGAAAATAAGAATTCTGTAAGCAAATAAATTTAGGAGACTTGAATTTTCATATGCACATTAAAGTGTTGAAAGTTCATAGAAGTTGTCTAGTGGTGAAGCCCAATTAATTTTAACACAACATTTCCCAAGGTTATTTGATCACAGAATCCTTTTTGCACAACATTTATTAATAGACTGCAGGACTTCTGTCTTGTGGAACACACTTCAAGAAATGTTGAACAAAACTACTTTAAAACACTGTCAAAGAAAATCTCAGTTTCCCTTGGTAACCACTCCAAGATGTACCAAACTTCTCTCTAAACACAATTCACTCTGATAGCTAATCTAAGCGTATCATAAAGTCAATTTCCTGTTGTTTCACACAAACCATAATTAGCTATGAACAAATGTAACAAAATGATTTTCATATAACTTCTCTGCGAATTCCTACCCTGGCCACCACAGTTGAACAGAATGAAGGCTGCACAGTGCCTTATATACATAGATACTTAAATATTTTTAAAGGTGGTACACAGCTGAGGAATATAATCATGAATACAGACAGCTTTATATGTAACCAGTCAAGCATTCTGATTCAACAGGACTTGAGCAATTTGCCAACAACTCCTTCAGAAATCTCAATGAATAATTTGAGATGTTGAATCACCAATGGTGTTTATTTCTAACACATTCAATTCAGTTCAGTTTCCTAACTACTTTTTGGATGGGAGCCTATGAGATTCTAGGCTCTCTATTATTTCTAGTTTGATCCTTTAATGTTGAGAACTATTCATAATATTTAAAATTTTAAGAGTTCTTTTTTTTAACTTCTGGAACTACACTCAATAATTTCATCATAGTCTAGATGAATAAAAACCTAGTAATGCTAAATGTCTGCTCTCATGATAATTCTCCTTTACTCATATTTTACTTACTTGCAAAAACCATTTGAAGAGGCATCTCATTAGATGCATTCTCAGAGTCCCTCCTTCCCACTAATCTCCCTTTGAGGCCTATCTAATGTTAGGGAGGACACTCTGGTGCTCAAACTTTTTCCCCCAAAGTGTTTACTTTCTGGTTTTTTAAATAGTTTCTTCAGTTCCTTTGCTTGTTCAAAATTGGTACATGAAGCCTTGTAATTGAGTAAATGCATAGAGCAAAATCCTGCAATTACGATAAAAAATATGTACTTAAATTTAAAGCAGTTAGTTATCAAAGACAAATGGATGCAGGATCCTGCACCAGAATGAATCTGCTCCATGTTGACATAGTGAATTGTCCTGAGAGGATTAAACCGCAACTAGAAAAGCAGGCGGAGGAACAGTGAGTGACAGGGCCTTTATGGGGGGGCAGTGCCTCCCAGGGGGAGAGTTCATCTTCTTACTCAAAGAGACGCCTTCAGGGATCATGTAACTTGAATTCCCTGTGAATTCAGTGTCATCTTAGCTTGACCAGCTCTGGAAGAACATATTAACCTCCGCTTGTGATTTTCAGAAAACCATTCTAATTTAGCAAGTAATTAAGGGTCACATGCAGGATAAAGAGCTAGATAATCTTGGATTACCCACAGGAAGCTTTGTCTCCAAGGCAACCCCTGATGGAGGGGCTGTTAATGCGAAGGCCAGTCGGTTAATGAACTGGGAATGGTAACTGGCTCCCAGGCCTGTTCGAGCCAGGGAGATGGAAATAACAATTATATTGTTATTGAATGATTCAGTGATAGAAAATAAATGCTTCCAAAGCCAGCAGAGGCAAAACATTTAGAAAAAGGATATAATTGTCACTGTTCTGCTACCAAGCCTATGGATCTAAAATTAGCTTATCCTGAATTCAAGCTCTGCCAATCTTTATGAGTTTAGCCTAGTCTCCAGCTGAATCCTCTGGTTTCAGTGCTTCCTATGACCTATTACCCCACAGCCTAGTTTCTCCTGAACTGCAGCCTCAGTAACCACACCAGGCTAGGAGGTTGGCCCAAGAGACCTTTGGAAGGGGACACAAAAGTGGCATTGTCCATCAGTCTTTGATATCTCACGCTGGGCTAAAAAGTAAGATAAGGTTGCACAGATAAGCAGCATAAGAGGATTTTAGGCCAGGTTGGTAAAGGTGGAAGCGTAGAGTGCAGACGACCTAAAGAGCCATTGCTGGGATGAGATGAGAAGAAAACAAAGGCAGCCCCGCGTGGAAACCTAAGAGGGACAGGTGGAAAATTCAAGCACCCTTGCTGATTCCTTAATGCTTCTCTTTTTTTCCAGTGGCCAAGTTTGGGTCTTACATTCTCCACAAAGCTTTCTACGACTCTATGAGCACCCTTATTCACTTCCCTTCTTTGAACACTGACTGAAACGCATTTCACACTCAGCTGTATGTTCTCGTTCAGTGTTCATTAATAGTCTCACCCGCCTTGGTTTTGTGTCTCTTGGTTTGTAAGTCACGGTATATTTATTCAGTATTCTATACACATTTACTACGAATCAATTGTGAGGTGGGCACTGTGCTAGATGCTGGAGACACAAAGATGAACAACTATGGTGTCTGACAGCAGGAGCTCAGACTGGTGAAGGAGACAGTTAAGCAAGCAGAGACGTGCCATAAAACCCAGAGAGATACAAACACAGCTGGACACACGTCTGGTGCCATATGTTCTTGGATATTCAGTAAAAAGAAAGAGAGCTAGTAATAAGAAAGATGAGTTATCACCAAGGCCAATGGCGTGGTTGACTAAAACACAGCACTAGAAGACAGATTTTTAGGAAATATTGGTAGTGAAAATTTTTAGCTCATAATCACCAAGTCAAGAAACAGATGAAAAGCAGAGGGTAGTGAACTTCTGGGTTAAGGTAGGAAAGGATAAAAAGCAAGGATATTTTGGTAAAGATCTACTGCAACCTCCTTACCAGGAAAATAAGACCAGCAGGATGTGTTTTTAGCATCTGCCAAGGTAGACACCCTTCCGAGGTAATTCTTCCATCAGGACAGATTTGAGTGTGTGAGAGAGGAAAGTGATCCAAAAGTGATCAGGTTTAGATAACAGGAAATGGAAAGATAATTCACTTTAAACATGACACTAAATTGGAAAAGGACAGATTTCACAGTCTTAGGGAAATAGTCTTAATAGTCCGTGAGACAGAGACGTAAAGGCTGATGGGATTTATGAAGATTGGATGTCTATTTAGGAAACTGTGTTAATGATAAAGGAACAAATGCCTAATGTTAACAACAACAACAACAACAAAAAAACAAAAAACCCCGAGAAAGACAAAAGGAAACCTATCTGAGAGACTAAAGCTCAAAATGCTCTGGGGAGTTGAGACCCAAATAAGATCACCAAGTGTGAAGCTGGGCGCAGAAGAAGGTCTGAAGAGTCTTCACGCCCAAAGGCAAAAAAAGAAAATGACATGCCAGCTTCACCCAGGAAAACTCAAAACACTTCCTTGTATAGTGAAGGCACTCGAGCCAGGAAAACGGGCCATTTTATTAGACGGGGAAGGGAAAGCTCATATTGGAGATAGATGACACTCGGCTGAGATGTTCACACTGCTGCGTGCGTTTACAAAGGGAACTGGAGCAGGCAGAGGTAAGGGGACATCTTATTTCCTTTCTCTGAGTGTTTGTAAACAGATATGAAAGTACAGGGGTGGGGAGGGCAGTAGATTTGGGAGCAGAGACAATGAACAAGCCAATCCGGAGGCAGAGATAAACTGAAGCCTTTTGTCTGATGACTGTTGAAATGGTCTGGAAGTAGGCAGGAAGGTGCTCCGTGCCTATGATAATGGTAGTAATTTACAACCTTCTCTGGGTTAAATTTCAGATATGCATGGCCACATCTGAAAACCACAGAGATGTGCGAGGAGGGCCTAAAAGTGTAATCAACTCATGAATTCATTTAATAAGCAGTTATTATGCACCTATATGTGCCGAGCACTGCTCTAAGCGTTAGTGATGGGACAATGAACCAGACGGAGGAGGCCTTGGTCTCACAGTGTTTTATGTGCTATTGGGGGGGAGATAAGCGATAAAACTATCAACAAATTTTTAAAGAGAAAATTTCAAATTGTGATGTTGATAAATGCTGCAAAAACAAACAACAACAAAACAAACAGAGAGATGGGATTGAAAGTGACTGGTGGGGTTGGGTGGGCAGGGGGACCTGGCACTTTGGTGAGAGAGCTCTGGAAAAGCGTCCCTATGGGGGAGGCATTTGATCTGAGGCCTGTGAGATAAAGAGGCAGCCAAGTAAGGATCAGGGGCAGAGCGTCCCAGGCAGAGGAGACAGAAAGTGCAAAGTCCCTGGGGCAGGAAAGCCGTGGCTTGTTTAAGGAGGAGAAGAGAAACTCAGAATAACTGGAATGTGGTCAGAAGTTGGAGAACAGTAGACGAGGAGGCTGGAAGGATTGCAGGGGACTTCTGAACATGGCGAGGAGTTTAAATTTTATTCTAATCATAGATGGCAGCTACTGGAGAGTTTCCAGCAAGTGACTACTGTAATCCTTCTCTGTGATCTCTGCCAATAAATGAATCTCATGGACCAGCAGCACCAGCGTCCTCTGGGAGTTTGTTAGAAACACAGATCTCAGATCCCACTCCAGACCAACTGGATCAGAAAATATATTTTAACAAGATCCCCAAGTGCTGCAGGTGTAACGAAACTTTGAGAAGCACTGCTATAATCACATTTGGGCTTTAAAAAGACTCGAAGGAACACCTACTAAGATGGTTATAATTTTTTTTTAAAAGGAAAGTAAGTATTGGTGAGGATGTGGAGAAATAGGAACCCTCGTACATTGCTGATGGGAATGTGAAACAGTGCAGTCGCTGTGGAAACCAGTTTGGCTATTCTTCAATAACTTAAACATAAGTTATCGCATGACCCAGCAATTCCACCCCCAGGTACACACCCAAAAGAATTGGAAATAGGTGTTCAAAGAAGAACTTGTACATGAATGTTCATAGCAGCACTATTCACAATAGCCAAAGGTGGGAACAACTCAAATCTCCACTAACTGATAAGGGTAAACAAAATGTGGTATGTCCATATAATGGGACATTAGTCATAAAAGGAATGAAGTACTGATACATGTTATAATATGGATGAAACCTGAAAACACATACTCAGTGAAAGAAGCCAGACACAAAAGGTCACATATTGCGTGATTCCATTTATACGTAATATCCAGAATAGGTTAATCTACAGAGACAGAAACCAGATTGGTGGTCGCCAGGGGCAGGGGGAGGGAGAAGGGAGAGTGACTGCTTAATGGGTGCAGCGTTTCCTTTAGGAATGATGAAAACACTCAGGAACCAGATAGTGGTGATGGTTGTAAAACGTTATAAATGTACTAACTGTCACTAATCGTTAACTTTATATGTGTATTGTATCATAATTACAAAAAAAAAATTGTAAAGGAGAAGAGTGGCAAATACACCAAATGGTATTTCCTCAAGGGATATTTGTGGGTTTAGTGGGTGGTTGCTAATTGTGTTTTAATTTTGTAACATTTCATCAATGACCTGGATACTAAAACTTGAAAATGCACATACATTGCTTTGAGACCCAGTAGTACCTTGTTGAAAGCTAAAATTAAAATGATCTTGGCTAAATTAGGTCAGAATCAAGTAGAATGCAGTTCAACAAGGTCAAGCAGAGGAAATGAACAGTTGCTAAGGTCTGGAAGCTGAAAAAAGGTACAAGAGAAAAATCGAGGGTCAGAGAGCGAGGCCAGAGGGAACACGGTGGACAGAAAGTCCATTTTGGTAACTGGATTCATATATTCGTGAACCGAAGATGAGATAGAAACCACCGGGTCCCTTACCATTCCATTCAGCATCACTCAGACACATTCTCAAATTGTGCTTCCAATTCTGGGGTTGGTAACTTGGGAAACATAGGAAAACCATGAATTGTTAGATTTAGATTACAAACACCTATGAAGAGAAGTTATTGTATATTCGTTCATTTGTTCATCCCAGCTCCCCATCCCCCAACTCGAGTCGAGTCTCCTGGTCACCCACCACTATCCCATGTCCTCAGAGGCAGTAGAGCATGAGAGCTCTGGGTTGAGAGTGGTCTTGAATCATGCCACCACCATTTATTATGTGTGATACTAAGCAAATCACTTAACCTTTCATGCCTCTGTTTTTTCATCTGTAAAATGGGGATAATGATAGAGAGTTGTGAGAATTAACTGAGTCAATACATGGAAAAGACTTGTAACAATGCTTGGAATTTAGGAATCACTCAATCCAATTAGCTGCTATTATTATTACTCTACTGGGCACTGGGATTATGGAGAGAGTAAGACGTCTTCCCTGTGATGGCAGAGCTCACGTCTGCTGGGGAATCATCTGCAATGCTGCCTGCAAACATGAAGGAAGAGGTGGGCACAAAGTGCTTTGAGGTCCAGAAGGACTTTAAGTCTGCTCAGGAGAAAGTGGGAGGCTCCAAAGATCAGGGGGTATCTGAGGAGATCAGGAGACCGATGACAGTTATTGTAGCCAAATGGAACAATATGTGAAAGGTTGGAGGTGTGCAAGACCTGGCTCCCTTGAGGAGCTGTGACTGGTTTGGTGCAGTTGACATAGGGTGTGAGGGAGGGATCTCTGCAGATGAGCTGCAAAGGCTGCTCTCCTAGCTTCTGGTGGTTGCTAGTAATCCTTGGCATTTCTTGGCATGCAGATACATCACTCCAGTTTCTTTTTTTTTTTTTTTATAATTTTTATTTATTTATTTTTTTCCCCCAAAGCCCCAGCAGATAGTTGTATGTCATAGCTGCACATCCTTCTAGTTGCTGTATGTGGGACGCGGCCTCAGCATGGCCGGAGAAGCGGTGCGTCGGTGCTCGCCTGGGATCTGAACCCGGGCCACCTGCAGCAGAGCGCGCGCACTTAACCGCTAAGCCACGGGGCTGGCCCTATCACTCCAATTTCTGTCTCTGTGTTCACACCTTCCCTCTGTGTTTCTGTGTCTAAATTTTCTTCTTCTTTTAAAGACACTAGTCATTGATTAGGGTTTACTTTAATCCAGTGTGACCTCATCTTAACTAATTACATCCGCAAAGACCCTATTTCCAAGTCAGGTCACGTACTTAGGTACTGGAGGTTAGGAGTAGAACATATCTTTTGGGGGGATACAATTCAACCCACAACAGGGACTGACCAGTTAAAGCAGAGGAGAGATGCACACAAATATACATTTTACATGGATCACTTGGGAGGTTTGAAGTGAGGAGACTGGAGGACCATGGGATGCTAGAGGATCAGTTAGGATTTTATTGCAAAAGAGTAAGTGAGAACTGCTGGGGCCTGAACACAGGCCATGTCTGAGAATGCTGAGCCATCAGAAGCACTGGCCAACCCAGCCAGAACTGTTGGCAAGAATAGTTCATGGGCAGTGGGGAATGTGTACGTCCTTTAGGAGACACATAATATCTGGTTCTGAGCATTCAATGACGATCATTTCCTAGATCCATTATTGCATTAGGTTTGATAAAAGGGCAATATTCTAATTCCATTGTTTATTCTTCGTTTATTAGTTGGATGATTCTATAAAAAGAAGCTTCCTCTCATCAACTATCTATTTACTTTGATCTACAGTTCTCACAGGGCAGGGAAAAAACACTTGATTCTTTTTTTTTTTTAACCCAGTTTTAAACTGAAGAGTTAGTTCCCAGGCATCCTCCAAAAGTGACCTATATGTTTTTGTTGTTGGCTACCATTGTTTTTCTATTTGTTTGTTTGCTTGTTATCATTTATAACTCATGGCTTTGAACATATTTGATGCGTTTTAATCCACTTGAATATCATCTTCAACGATGCTCAAATCATTCCTGTGGGAGCCTCTTCAAGTTGCCTCCTGAGTCCTATTGATACAATCCCAGTAATCTTTGATAGTTTTCTTGCCTTCTAATGAGATCTTTTAGATATTTCCAATCCAATAGGTGAGAAGTGGTACCTCATAGAGCCTTAATTTGCATTTCTTTCATTAGTAGTAACGTGTAGCTTTTCATGTGTTTAATTGGGTGTATTTTACGTTTGCAGCTGACCAATACATGGGCCAGGCAGGTGGCAGGATGTACTCAAGAGGCACTGAGTTGTAAACCAGGAGCCCTCTTCTCTAATCTTGCCATTGGCATGAACTCTAAGGAAGTCACTTATCTTTCTTGATCTTCACTTCCTCCCGAACAAAATAGGGGGTGTGCCTCTAAAATCTTCAAATTCCCCACTCAAGCTAAAATGCTAAGATCTTAATTCCTGGTTCTCATATGCCGCAGACCTCGTGTAAAGGTATTTTTCCAATAAAGTCAATTAAATAATTGTGTAACTAGGTTCAATTCAATTTTGGTGTCTGTGCAAGTTATTTTATCAAATTAATTTGTAAGACAAAAAAATTGTTAGAGTACCTGTTCTGGTTTTTTAAAATTATTATTTAAAAAATATGGTCACTAAACTGATAGACGCCACATTGATGAACCCTTCTGCTTGCTCTTTCCGAAGCTGCAGCCAACTGGCAAACAGCATCCCCAGCCTCCTGCTGAAGCATCTGCTAAGGCTCTGCAGATTGCCGTGTGCCCCGCCTCCCCCAACGTAGTCGCCATCCATCCTCAGACTGCTCATTAACTCATTAGAAGCTCCTTTAATGGCAGCTGTGGGGGAGGTGCTGCTGTCTGCTGACTGTAGCTCAGGGTTTTTGAAGCACCTGGCTCAGCGTCACCTGGAGATCTTGGTAAATGACTGTGTCCTACAAGGTCCATCTACTCTGGCATCACACACTGTACTTTTCCTCCATAGCATTCATCACAGCATTAGCAATCAAAGCATTCCTTGTGTAAATCTTCGTGTAATGCCTGCCTCCTGCACTGGACAATAAGCTCCATGAGGGTAGGCTGTGTCCGATTTCGCTCACTGTCGTATCCCCATCACTCAGCTCAGGGTATGTATGGCAATTTGCAGGCATCCCAGTATTTGCTGGATGCTGAATGCATGGGTGCATGAGTGACTGAATGCGTCAGTTTGAGGGGGAGCCACCCAGACATGTGGAGACTTTCCTCTTGATGTTCAAATTGTCAGTGTAAGATTAAAGAAGGATTTTTCCCCAAATTGGGGCTGACTTGTAGATCTAGGTGTCAGTGTACAGGTATAAATGCATGCGTGTGTACGCAAAGGACAGCAGAGCTCTTCTGTTCTAATCTAACATGCTCAGGAGCTTCGGAGGAGAAGCCTGGCCAGTTCCTGGTCCTGTGGGGGTGCATGTTATTAGGGAAAAAAAGCACCGACCTGGTAGATCTAAGATCTGGAGTCTGGTGCAGACTTGGCCACTCTCGCTGACCTGAGTGATTGTGAGCACATCATGTCTTCATCTGCAGAACAGTGGCACCTGTAAGGCTGTTTCCAGCACTGCGATCCTAAGATTCTCCCCGTGGGGAGTCTTGTCTCACTGACCTAGAGCCAAGATACTACTGGCAGGCTGCCTTCTCAGCCCATAAATAACACAAATGATGTTAATTCTACATATCTCCCCCCAAACAAACTCTTCCTCCCAACCAAACTCTTCCTCCCACTTACAGTTTTCGAACCAATTGCTGCATCTCTTTCCTTGCATAATCATTTTTGCCTTGTAGGACTCTGTCTGCTTCCCAGGTTTACCTCTCTCATTCTCGGTCTCCTTGTGTTGACTTTCAATTACTGGCCCCTAACTGCGTGCCAGGCAGTGTTCCAAGCACTTGACGTGTATCAACTCATTTCACAAGGATAAAATGCGATCCCACTAGGTTTTGCACACATCACATGCTCCTATTTACAGGCCGACCTGTGGCATGCCAATTTCATATTTCTTTGACTGATAGGCTATAGCGGGGCTGGATTTTACATTAAGGCAGCCTGGAAAAGGTAACCCGCACATGAATACTTAGGAGGGAATGGAAGACAAACTGCAGGGTCACTGCCCTAAAGTAAGATACAATGTGTCAGGAAATTAATCTTCGAGAAGTGTTTGACAACAACATGAGATGATATATAAAGTGCTCAATCCTTGGTATACTTTATAAATCCTCCAAGAGGTCAGGGAAGGAAGAGTTGAATGGGAGCCTTGTAACCCACTTGCTTGAGGCTTATTTCCAAATCTCCATGGCGTCCTTACTTTCCGCAGAGTCCTGTTACACAGCAAGAGCAGGCGAGCCAGGCCAGTGCTCTCGGGAAGGTGTTTCTGGAAGCCCACCCTTCCACAGCAAGCCTCGCCTCCCTGCCACACACTCCGTTCTGATTCCTTTGCTACCTAAAAATTTAAACAGTTACCTTGAATGAAGATATTAAAATGTTACTTTTCTGATGATAAAAGTTATACGAGCTTATTCTAAAGATTTGGAAAGCGCAAAAAAGTATACAGGAGAAGCCCCCTCCCCCCAAATAATCAGAATACATTCAACTCTTAGAAGCACTGTTGGTAAGTCAATTCTGCCTTCTTTTCCCCAAGTCATAGTCCTTGAAGACATTTTCATAACCGTGTTTCAGTCCATGCCTGTGATATAGAGGACAGTCTGAATTGAAGCGTCCTCTCCAAAGCCAAAAGAAATGGCAAATCTCATCCAATGGGCTCGAGAACTGTCACTCTGAACTCTGAGAGGAGGGACGAAGATTAGCACGACACATGCCTGTCTCTGTACAATCTCTCCCTTCAGTTTTGAAAAGGAGCCAGAGAGTGGGAACATAAAGGGTTCAGCCTGAATATAGGCCCAATATGGGAATTAAAGGGCAGAAATAGCTGGACTAACCGGATTATTCTACTCTAGCTAACCTGGGAAGATGCTCTGGAAAGATTTTAAAATAAAATATCTCAGTCACTCCGCTTTCTCTCCCATCAAACCCTTCCCTTTCAGCCTCCTGGACACACACAAATGACAGCTTTATTTTTTGTCAAGCTACACTTATATTCTTTCTTTCTTTCTTTTTTTTTTTGTCTCATTAACTCCACTCTCTCAGTCTCCCCAGATTTTCCAATGATTAAAGTAGTGGGCTTTTAAAAAAGGCCTCCAATTAGCACCTCATCAGCTCCAATTAGGGGAGACAAAAGCAGTGTAAAGATAACTCAATGAGAGAGGCCGGCACAACCTCACGTAATCACTTAAGACAAGCATTGAGCATTCTCTTTGCTGGGCCTATTCACCTTTCTTTCTTCCTTTTGGGTGCATTTAAGACTGTTTTGCTGGGAAGACGGGCCTCCCAGGAGTCTCATAATTCCTTATTCAGAGGCTACCTGTTTACGCTCACAGAGCCCAGCACCTAAACAATCCTATATTGTCTGCCCAGTGCTTCCTTCAACTTCAGCCTCCCTAATGGCGAGTTCTCTGGGACCAGCCAAAGCGGTTAAAGGCCGGCTTTATACTCACAGCGTTCTTCTTGGACTGTCTTCTAATTACACGAGAGGGCAACAATGTATTTTTTTTCAATGAGAGTTCTTTGGAGCAGTTAATTTGGTGCCTGTACTAAATGCCCCCAAACATTAATTAGGGTGGAAGGAACCCTAATTTCCTCCCCCGCCTTCCTCTCCACTTCCCTCGCTTTCACACAGGCCTGGATGAGTCTCCATAATGAAATTACCTCATTAATGCCTTTATTCTTCATAGTAACTCATTCAAAACCGACCATTTAGCTTTAATTTAATGCTGTCAAAAGGAAAAAGGTGCATTCATGGCTTTGATTAGCAAAAAATTTTCCCCCCTAAGGGGCGGACAGATTTAAATTATGAAGATGGTAAGTAGTGAGTTATAATTGGGCACAAGCAGCTCTTCAGGGAAGCTTAAATGCTTTCAAAGCCGTGCCTGGCCGCTCTGCAGACTATTAACTGTGTCCAGTGCCTTGTTCTCTCTATTTGAATTGATGGCAACTTAACTATAAAAAAGAAAATGGGGTTTAATTTTTGTTTAATACACAGTGGGGTTGTATTTACCCACAGAGCAATAGCTTTTTGATGAGCTCAGCCTTTGTTCCCTTAATAATTTATTATTCGTGCTTTCTAACATGAGTTTTGAAGGGCACCAGGCTTGTCCCTGTTTCTAGGGGAAAATAAACCGTTAAGTGCATGGACGGAGCAAGCGCGTGGTTGACCTAACACCTCGGCTAGGGCAGCACCAGATCCGTGAGCTCTAATAACACACTTCCTAAGGATTTTTAAAGTGACAGCATTTTGGGGATTTAATCTCTAAATATTCTTTCCTTGACATTTTCTCATTTGATAACAACAATCCTATGAGATAAGACTCAGATGTAAAGTGCCTGGTGAAAAAGCGGAGGTTCAGCGAGTCTGAGGAATTTACTCAAAAGTCGCGGTTAGCAGCGAGTGCAGGACCAGCGGCCACTATCCTGCGAGCTTAGGCAACACACAGTACTGCGGTTTCGAGGACAGACCTGCTTTTTGGTGACATCCAGAGCATCAAGTGTGTTTACATTGGCTCAGTATCAATCTGTATATAAGGAAGACAGTCTGCATCACCAGGCCATACTAAATCCTATCCTAGCTGGAGTATATATCTATAGGTATGTAGAATCATATAGTACATGGTTCATTACATGTCAGTGACTCACAAATGGACGAAGCAGGCCTTCCTGGATGCAAAGTGGTGTTCAATCATTAAGCACAAGTAACGAGAGAGAGAGAGAGAGACCCAAATGAGACCACGTAGTTTGTTCTTCAAAACTTGAAATTATGTGAAACAACCCTCAGAACAACATCGAGGCTCCATGGAAAGAGTATGGGACTTGGGGTCAGATAGATCTGCTTTAAAAATCCCACCTCTGCTATGAACAGGTTACTTCCATTTTCTCAGTGTGACTTCCCTCATTTGTTCAATGAGGATAATAAAGCCCATTTGTGAGGATGAGATAACACATGAAAACAATAAACATATAAACAGTGCCTTGCAAGTTTCAGAGAGTAAGTGTTGAGAAGGAAAAACTTTTCTTCTACCCTCTTAGGTTCTGTCATTGAGGCCTGCAAATAAAACTGACAAAAGATAGATGAGCATGAGAAAAGACAGATTTTTATTCACAGAAAATTGCCTCAAGTAGGAATCGGGGACTTATATACCATTTTAATAGGGGCTGGGGAGGGGTAATTTTGGGAAAACAAATGAGTTCTTAGAAACAGGTTCGGGGAAGAACGAGAGAGGGCATTTAAGAAAAACAAATGACTTTTTGGAAAGATAAATGGGTCCTTAGGAGAATAGATAGGAGGTGTGATAGTGTCGTGGCGTTTGAGTGCGATGTAGACTTCTCTCCAAGAGGAGATTAGAGTTGCTCCAGGGAAAAGGATTTAGGACAACTGAGTTCTTTTAGAAGACTCTACTTTCAGGCAAACAAAGGATTTCAGGAACTTAAATGCTCTCAGCTCAAAATAATTTTTATGCCACTGTGGCTTATTCTGGACCTCTTCATAAGGAAAGGATGGTATTATTAATAACCATTTATTGAACCAAGCTAAATGCCTTCCATACCTTGGAAAAGTCCCAAGATGCATCAATTCATATATTTTGCATTAATTCATATATTTAATATTTGATATTAAAGATTTTAATATTAATATCACCACCAGATTTTAAGCGTGCTATTATAATACTTTATACATTTCTGAGCCCTTGAGATTACAAAATATTTGGGCAACAAATATCAAATACAAGTAGTTCTGACCTTGTAGAAAATACCAGGAATGGGGAAAAAAATGTGTTTTCTACATCAGCTCTATGTAACTCCATCAGATAATTTGTACATATTCAACCTCAGCTTTGTTGTCACAGCCAAGCATGTTATTTGTAAGAAAATTTTTTTCTTCATCAACAAAGCAAATATCTCCCTTAATTAATACATTAGTTGTTTTAGTAAATACTTCGTCATGCCAATATGACAACCAATATTTTTCTGGCCTTTCATTATAATTTACTGGGCTTGGTTGTTGTTGAAATGGCCACTGTGTGTTCTTGATCAAGACCTTTATTTTTTTGACTTGAAAACATGAAACACACTCAGGTTTTGGAATAGCTGGGGAACACCAGATCTTCTATGCTAACTTCTCAGGGAAAGTTTCTCCTGTGTTGGCTGCTGAATTCTTTTACTTAAATCAGCAGTGTGTCCTGCTCCTTCCCTATTTATGGTTACAGAGTCTGTGTGTGTGTGTGTGTGTGTGTGTGTGTGTGTGTGTGTGTGAGAGAGAGAGAGAGAGAGATACTGAAAAAGGTTACAGCCTCAGCTGGCTCAGCTTGTGAGCCCTCCTGTCCTCCTGACATGTCAGACACAGTGATGTGGACAACACGCGTCATTAAATGCAGTGTTATGTGTAACAGCACCTCCGTGAGTCCTGCTCGCCTTGCCTCCCTCCAATGGCGCAGCTTTTAGACATGGCCTTGGGCTTTTGAAACTAAAGGAGAAAGATTTGTGAAGAATCTTTTTATGCACTCCCTCTTAATTTGGGACTGTCTGTTGTCACATCACTAATATCAATAAATTATTACACCAGTGGGATTTAGTTCCAGAATTATAAACATATATTGGCAATGCATGCCACATAAGATTTCAAATTGCTTGAAGGCCATTGGAAAATAGGCACTGTTGTGAGTTGATTTGTGTTACCTCCCCAAAAGATATGTTGAAGTCCTAACCTCCAGTATCTCAGAATATGACCTTATTTGGAAACAGGGTTATTGCAGACATAACTAGTTAAGATGAGGTATAGGGCCTGGGCCTCGCTTGCTCAGCAAGAGCCCACAAGCCCACTGCAACCATGTGTCCTTCTGGCTTCCTTCTGGGCAGGACGCCCAGCTGCTGGGATGTGTAACAATCCGTGGCCTGGCCAGCCCGGATCTTAACTTATCTCACTCAAAGAACATCATGTCTTAACGGGACACAGAGCCCCTCCACGTGAGCCACTCTTCCTGGGAATGCTGGTTGTACCAGGGACAGCCCCTCCCTGCAAGCATATAGCCTTTGTGTCCCCCGCCTACATAAGCAACCCCCTCCCCGCCCATGGTTGGCGGGCGCATGTTGCTGTCCAGCCGGCTGCCACTGGACCTCCTTGTTAAGTAACTCCCAATAAACCTACATGTCTCGTTCGCCGTCTCCGGGGCTTCTCTTCGGTCTCTCAGCAACCTATCTCGCGCTGTTCACCCACCTGGGCGTGCGGCCAGGCATGAGGTCATACCAGAATAGGGTGGGCCTTAATCCAATATGACCGTGCCCTTATAAAAAGGAGAAATTAGGGCATAGAGACAGACATGCGTGCAGGGAAGACGACGTGAAGACATATAGGGAGAACGTCATGTGAAGACGGAGGATTAGAGTGATGCATCTATAAGCACCAAAGATTGGGGGCAAACAACCAGAAGCTAGGAAAGAGACCTATAGCCCTCAGAGGGAGCACGGCCCTGCCAACACATTGATTTTGGACTTCTAGCCTCCAGAACTGCAAGATAATAAGTTTCTGTTTTATAAGCTGCATATTTTGTGGTACTTTGTTTTGGCAGCCGTAGGAAACTAACACAGGTGTGATACAAATATTTTCCGAATTGATTATTTAACCTCGTTGTAAGTAATGAGCCTTACTCTTATGCAATCATGATTATTAGTAATATAGTGACTTATTATATGTCATGCTAATATGCTCTTATTAGAGCAATATTTATTTTTTATTTATACATATGATCCCTTTCTTCCGAAGATCTTCAAGCAATAACAGTTTCATCATTGTTAGATATTTATTAGAAAAAAATGTTTCTGAGACACTCCTCTGACACTCTCCCCTTCCCCACCTCCCGCCCCCAAATCCAATGTCAAACATACAGCCTCGTTCAACGTCTTGCCTATAGTCTGCGGTGTTCTTGACCATAGAGAAACACCAGATGTCAAGACGACCTCACTAACAGGAAGCCATTTTCATCTCTCATTGTTAAAATGAAGCTAATACATACATTTCAAAAATTACAGAAGGAATTACATATTTACAACATTGACAGAACCAAGAACCAAAGAGTAAGTGAAAATCTTCTTCATCATCAAGTGAGAAACAAAGTTGGAAGTGTCTAGTTCAATGAGTGGTACGTAAGTACCCACGTCCCTCCCTCCGGCTCCTCTTTTATATAAGAGGGCATTTCAATCAGCGTATTAGAAACAGAGGAGTAAAGCAGCAAATCCACCTGTAATCAAAGTGCTACGTGGGACAGGCTTAAAGAATTTTGGAAACTCTTTAGCTAAATTGAACATACACACGGTGTGAGCTTGCAGGTACGTCAGAGCCATGAGCTTCAAGCAAGGCTTTAGAGAAAAAAGCTTAGACATACCCAGTGCACTTGGACTCGACCTCGTCCAGCTCTGAATACCCATGTCACCTGTTGTTCCTGTAAGCACACAGTCTGCCTTGGACACTATCTATTTGTGTCCATGAATTATCTCCTCCAGCGGACTGTAGCTCCCAGAGGGCGGGGGCCCTTTTGTTCATATTTTGTTTTGGTCCATAATTACAATTAATTCACGTGGTATCTTGCCTCAGGTATTCTCATTCCTACCTTTTCTACACTGTTCACACATCTGCCTTCTCCAACGACCTATGAACTCCTCAAGGGCGAGCACAAACACACAGGTGCATTCTTATTACCACATCCTGTTCTGGGGCACTGCCCAAACTCATGTCCATCTCAAATCCACTCTCGTTTCTGACAAAATCTGCCTGGACCTCTGCTGGTTTCCTCCCTTGGATCAAGGCCAAGAACTTTAACTCTTATTTCACATGCAGTGTTTCTTAAGCCACTCAGTACCGGGCACATTGTAGGTCGACACATGATTGTATGAATTACGGTTCAGTGTATTATAGTTATAAATTGTGCAGTCCTGTGACATTTAACCCTCATAAAAGGTCAGGTTGTATAGGAAGAAACTTGCCCTCGTTGTGACACTATAGAGAGTGATTAATGGAGGGCAAGTGATGTGTGCGGCTTTATTACATTTCTTGTGTCCTCATCTAAACAATGAAAATAAGAGTGTTAGCTGCCATTAAAAAAATACCATATTCATACACAGGAGATAATTATCTAATGAAAAAACAAAATTGTGAGCCTTAAGGGATATCTTTTGATTACTGGCCCATTTGATTCATCCAGACTAAGTGTCCGTTTTGAAGAATATGGAGACGGTCTGTAATTATGCCCTGGAAAGCGCACAATTTCATTTTCCTCCCCATGGCTGCACTGGAAGGAAAACTGAACACAAACCCCTTCTTCTCTCCCCTTCCTTCCCTGTTGCATCTGGTCAATTCTAACAACTACTAATGACCAGGCTATATCGGCATTACCTAGTCAAGTAGCCTATTCAGTTTGCTCAAAAGAACACAGACATAATCAAGCGCTTGGCTGAATGCACAATTCACACTGAATAGGGCAAATATTTGGATTCAAGTATAGGTCAGCAGCAACCAATTGAAATATTGATAAAGAAAGCCTGTGGGAACTAAATGTGCATAAAAGAAGGAAAGAGAAGAAAGGAGGTCCTCAAGGGGTGAGCCAGGGCAACAAGACCCCCGGGGCGCCTTGTCTCTTCCACAAGGGGGTAGGTGGCTCAGCTCAGGAGGTGAGCAAAGCCAGCACTGGCAGCCTGTTATCCTAGCTTCAGAAAGCCGTAGGTTCAAACTGTTTTGTTTGGTTCCAAAGTGAAATTCATAATTCACTATGAAAGTGCCATGAAACTTACTAATAGGAATTCCCCTGCCTCTGCCCACCCAACTTTACTTAAAAAGAGAATTAGGCCTGGAATCTGGCCTGGTTTTTTATATTGTCCTGTTCAGCCATCAGATGACCCTGCGGTAGTTTTTATTAACTTGAAAACACTCCAGAGCACTGAGGCTCCCCTGGAAACCTCCTTGGCTCCAACCCCCGGCGTCCACTCACCCATGACGCTCAGCAAGTCCAGACCTCTGTGGCCCAAAGTAAATGCTGGCCACAGTCACAGCCCATTTATAATGCCTTGCTTCATGGATGGTTTAATTCTCAAGCATCCACTCTGCATGTGGGCATTAATGTGTCTTAGTGCCACTCTCAGCCACATCCTCTTCCTCCTAAAAGGGTCAGAAACCCCCATCTCCGACTTCACCAAAAAACTTAGCTTTCTTCGCATTGCCCCCCAAATCCCTCTGCAGGTCTAGCCCACTCTCCCCCAAGCTCTTCTGTGAAAACCCCCAGTGAGCTGTGACTGGGCAAAGAGCCCTCTGCTGTTCCCACGGTCTTTCCCGGGCTTGCTCCCCTACCCTTGGAATTGCAGGGGCCAGCGGTAAGACGGAGCAACAGCTTGTGCCCCAGTACTCAGAGCTTAGCTGAACTTGGGGGAGCTGGAGAGGATCATTGGGCACCCAGGGTTCACTCCTTGGACATGAAGAGTCTGCCTCCAGCCTGCAATCCTGAGGATGGTAATGTGCTTCATGGAGGAGGGGCATGCGGCTGTCCTGAGTGTGGTCAGCTTCATGGAGAGCAGGCTAAGGCAAACGACTTGGCCTCATGTCATTTTTAGAGGGGATATAAAGCCCGAAACCAGTGAAAGGCACACTGAATATACAATTAACCTGTCAGGAATTTGAAAAACCCAGTTATGAACTGTTGGTTTATTTGGCATTCTGTTTAACCGGGCCTCTTGATGAAACCTGGAGTTTTAACCCTATTGGATGAAGACAATTGCTGTTCAGAACAAAGAACATCCTGCAGTGCTAAGTTGTTCTCAGAATAGTGTCCTGTGTAGTTCTCTGTATATTTTTTAAATCTGTTTGCAGTGTGTATGATATTTATCTAATAATCAAAATATTTATCTAAGTTGACTGCCTCACACTCAGTCACTTCAGATAACTTATTGCCCTTGCCTTATATTGAATGATTATTTAAATGCTAAATCTAAGTATCTTACCCCAAACCATAGGCCAGTCAAGGGGGAGGGTCTGAATGGTTGCTGTAGAGCACGCACGCAGATCTCTCACCCAGAAGATTCTTGCTCCCTCCCTACCACCGCATGTGTATCTTGTGCTGTTAGAAGCCTGGACAAGAGGGTGTGGGTGAGTCAGTAAAACTCATGATCACACCTTGAGAAAGAAGCTAAGTCTGAACTGGAGAAGCAGCCTAATGGGTGGGGATATGCACGCAGCAATCGTGCCTTAGCAACACAGTTATGATTGTACGAGGCAGAACCCAATCAGCAAGGAAAGTAAAAAAGGTGGGGTGAGTTATTACCAGGACAAAAGGGTGTCTCAGAGCAGGAGGAGCAGCTAGGCCTTGCAAGGAAGAGGAACCATGAAAGGCAAAGCCATCAGGAAGGCAGGCAGAGGGCCCTCGTCCACCCACCACTCCTTCTGGGGCGCCGTGGTCTATAACTGTGCCTCTCATGTGGTCTTTGGATATCCATGTGACTTCAGAACAGAGACAACACTCACATTACGCTGATTTCACTTATTTTCTTTAAGAAAGAGAAAATACCATGTTACATTATAAGACCCACCATTAATTTAACTACCACTAAAAAAGAAAAACCACCGCCCTTTAAGCCCTGACACCATCTTAACAATAGTCCTTTGCAATGCGTGAATTGATGTCACTGGCCTCTCATTGCTTTGACATTTCTTTCATCCATTCTGAGGCATTTCATCCTTTCTTCTGCCTTCTGCTGCATTTCTTGGAGCCTGGTAGGCAATCCTTTTTCATGTATCTCAGTAAACAAAAGGTGACACTGCTTCACTTGCTTGTGGGTATCTACGTTTCTTAAATCTTTTAAAGTGATTTGCAAGAAAATATAGACGTCATACTACCATCAAAGAATATTGGCTTTACTAATAGCAAATTCATGCCCAGCTGTTCTAGTTCTGTGCCTTTTTGTGGACACAATAATTTTTTGTTTCAGTGTTGAATCAGAGTGGAATTTTTTTGAAGCCATCTTAAAAGGCATGTGAGTACCAAGAATTCATATAGCTCAATGGAAGTGAAGATGATATGAACAGCTATGAGTAAGTTGGCAGATGCACAGGTGATGACAAATACATGAAGACTGTCACCTGGTTGACAGCAGTTATAAAATACTTTTGATTTGTAACACATCCAATTTTGTAGATGTTGAAGTGGGAAATAATGTGTATGTCATTAAAGAGTTGATTAAATATGGTATTTGCACGATGAGTGTTGAGAATAGAGGTCTACAAAGGGGACAATGACCAAGGTTCTTCCAGAACACAACTTTGCAGTGCTGTGAGGATTCAACTAGCTGGGAGGGAGTGTCCACTGCTGGCGTCCAGTGTAACCCAGGAGCTTTAATGACCTGTCTCCTCTGAGCCTCATGACAAGACCTCAAAGTGGGTATTAGGACCTTTATTTAGAGCTGAGGAGCTGGAGCCTCAGGTAGGCAAAGGGCTTGCCCAGACCACACTGCCCGTGGGCGGCAGGCAGAGGTGGTGGAGCTTAGAGCTGTGTGGCTTCAGAGCGTATGCTTTCCCCATGCCACCCTGGGGGGGGGCAGTTAAGGGTTTGCAGGCAATTCTGCATAAATAAATTAACCACACAAAATCCTGGGTTGAAGGTGAATTAATCAAATTTTCAAACTAATGCTTCCTTCAGCAGAGAGCTGAAATGTAATGTAGGTGATAGCTGAATAATCCCTAGCATGTCTTGGGTAGAGGGTAGGTGGGAGAGTATAAGAACCCTTTGACTGATCTCTATCTCTTGGGGTCTAGATATTTAGGCCATTTACTATATATAGGTCTGTAAATTATAGATGTGAAATCAAAGTAGGCCATCTATGATTTTGTCCAAGTTCTAAAACCATTCTTAACAACTATTTATGGAACGAAAGGACCTAACCATGATCTTAAATTGACCTTCACATACTCTCTCCTTCCTAGGCACATCTTGTTCTTCATTATCTCACATGTAAAAATTAGTGGTAAATGCAGTTGCACTGTGTTTAACAAATGTGGAAGCCTCCCATGGTCGGAGTAGCTGGCTGATTAGTTGAGACAGTCCATTAAATCATAGACCTAAAAAGTAAACATTTTCATTTCGCTTAAAGCATGGAAATGTATATTCACACCAATCTTATGATGTAAAACTATCGTCTTTTCTTTCCATAGGATCCATTGATTAGAGCTCTTTATCATTTGTTTTGCACAAATCACATCCTTAACGCATTGACAATGATTTTCAGTTTTGCTTTCTTTAAACTGAAGAGACGCTACAACACCATAGAAGTGTAGGATGCTATTAAATATTAACAAATTTCCCTTAAACTTTTATAGTGATCTTACCCATATCTGATTTGGTTAAAAATAGGTTTTAGTGACTATTTGTTTTTACCAAGTCTCTTCAAAGTATTCAATTTGTTTTCTTTTTTCGTGTAGTCAGTTGTGCAGAGATTTAGTGAATATTTAGTTAGTTACACAGTTACACCAACAGGTACTTGGGATTACACTTACAGCTCTCGCCCGGTCCTGGCTCCTGCCCACTTTCTCTCTCAGGCCTTTCCTCCAGTGGAATTTATGGATGTAGAATTCCATTTTTGCATCTGCTTCTTGGAAGACTCCCAACCGACACAGAACACAATACATTTATTGTAGAAAAAAAGTTACTGTAATAGAAAAACACATAGCAACTGAAACAAAAAATCAATTAAGCTTTCAGGAGATTTCCTGAGATCAGAATCCACATTAAACACAATCTGATGCCTACACAGGCACCTTTCGTGATGAACACTGTTCAGACAGAGGAACCTGAAATGTTGCAGTATTCTTAAACATAAAACAAAAACTCAGTTCTCTAGTATGTACTATTTATTAAACCAGGAAACTGGACTTGTGTGTTTACTAAATGCATTTCTATTAAATAGAAATATTATAACCTCATTACGGGAAAATGGAAAAGAGAGGAAAGAAAAACAAATCTTGCCTACTAACTAAACCATTGTTTGGGTGAAGGGTGAATTTATGAATTTTAGAAAAGTTTTATAAGGATCAAAGCAAATAGGATTGTGAATTATCTGTCAAGGAACCAGAACATTCAATTAACTAGAGACCAAACCAGGAGCCCCTATACACCCCAGATTGCCAAATAATCCCGGAGGCTGGTGCAGAGCTGGGCCAGCCTTGTTCTGTGGGGCTCTGCTGTGGGCCTAGCTTCCGGGCCTTCCTTAGGTAGCCCGGCAGGAGGGGTGGGGTGGAAGGTGGCTCGGGGGAATGAACCAGGCATCCTTTTTCGCCTGCATTTCCCAAGCTAGTTGTGGTGGGCTGCAGTGTTGTTCCATCCGAGGTCGGAGATGATAGTGGCATCATCATACAGAAATCTAAGGCAGAGCCACCAGCGATAGGTCTCTACTCTGTGTTGTAATCAAATCTGGTACCAGGTGTGTAAAAGTCTTGGAGTTGGCAGTTGGGAGAGGTGTTAGGTAATTACCTGGGGAATCTGATGCTTCCTAGGGATTCTGGAAGGCAGCTAAAGGCATTCCCCAGGCCACTCCCTGGCCTCCGACACCAGTAGTTCCCAACAGTGGCAATACTGCCCCCTAAGGGTTGTTTAGGAAATTGTTTGCGTGTGTGTGTGTGTGTGTGTGTGTGATGGACGGGTTGTTGTCACAAAGAATGAGGAGCCTAGAGCCTAACTCTGTTTTACAAAAAAACCACAATTTATCTTTTATGGCTGTAATCTACAATAATTCTATGTAAATTAAGGAATGATTATACTTAACATTTGGTTGGAACTTTAGTGAGAGTTCTTCACCAATATAACACAGCTTGTGGTATTTGAGTCACCAGCTCTAACTCTGTGTTTGTGCCGTCATATTTAGGGCAATTCTATGAACAGACACAAGCGTCGGACTACTTTCTCTCTTCTAGCTGTAGCTGTCTGAGTATTCACATATTGAAATACATATTAATTTATTATAATGACTTCACCTTTATTCTTTATATCACTGTTAGGACATTAGAGTGACTAAAATAATAATCGTGTAGATAAGTTATATCTGTACATTTCACTTTAGGAGAGTATAGGGGAGAGTTACAAAATATTTGTTATAAAAGAGGGGCATTGCGTCTGATAGGGTTGAGATGTGCTGTTCATATGGCACTTGTGGCCCCCACAATTCTGCTGTGCTGGAATAATGTGGAAATTAATTGTGCTCTGGGATGTTACTGCTATGGGCTCTGCCCTGGCTCGCTTTGGTGACTGCTCACATGCTGGACATTCTGCTGCTGTAACACAGGTGCCCTGACCTCAGTCCCCCACTCATTATGTCGGTCCAGCGCTAACCCGGCTTCTCGGAGCAGGGCAGACCAGGTGATGTTTGTTGGATCCTGGAAAGTCAGGTGCTGGATTCAAGCTCACAAACTTCTGAAGATTGGCGTAGGAAAGGTGGCCCCATATAAGAAGCTGCCTCCGAATATCCTATTCCAGTCTTGTACCCAACCTAGAACATCAAAGTCCCCTCCCCCAAGCAGACCAAAAATGGAGAGTCAACATATTTTCCTTGTTTCCAAAAGCTGAAAAAAAAACTTCATTAAACCCAGGTAATTAACAAAGTGTCCCTTATAGACAGAATATTAATTGATAAGAAGTTGGCCCCTAAGAAAGTGCCTCTAAAGCATGCCCAAGAGCCAGCAGAAAAGTAATAGATATTTGGCTTAACTGCAGTAGGCATGAAAAATGACAGACTTTGCATCTGTTGTGGCCTCCAGGTGGCTTGGTGTTAAGTGAAACCTTAGAGTATTGCGACACCACTGTCGCCGCCTCCTGCCAGGACCGCTGCCCTCGTCTGACGAACAGTCAAGAAGGAATGTAGGTTTGCCCCAACGAAAGCAGCACAGGGCAGCTGCTTCATGGGGATGTGACTCAGGCCAGCTGCGCTGAGGGTCACTGTGCAATTCAATTGCTCCATCTGCCGAGTCAGCCAGGAAATGCAGATGACGCTTGGGAAGGAAGAGGCAGAGAGGAAGGGAAGCAAAGACTGACATGACAACTACTATGGTCCACGTGTTGAGCTTGTTGTTCACTACATTTATGATTCAGAGAAGCACGTACAAGGAAAATGTTGTTATGCCCATTTCACAGATGAGGAAACTGAGACTCAGAGAGGCTGAATCACTTTGCTCACGTTCACAGTTGCTAGGCGGCATGCTTTGACTTTTCAAGGCCTTCCACTGACTACAGTAGGAAAGCTGATGTTGCTGGTCAGGCACTGCGTTAAATAATTTCACATTTTCTGTCTTATTTCGTACAGCAAGCTGTTGAAGCAGGTGTTATTCTGAGTTTTAGAAAAGTGGAACCTGAAACTTAGGACATTAGGTAATTTATGCGAGGTCCCAAAGTCAATGAATGGCAGAATTCTGCCTGGTTCCAAAGCTTGCCCCTCATAAACAGAGAGTTGAAGGTGGACAAAGAGAGCTAGAATAATATTACACCTGTAAACAAGGAGCACACCACTATATTAATGCTGGATTTACTGCCATTCTCACCATTTCTAGTGCGCTGATATACTTTGTTTTGCACAGCACAGAGAGATGAGCAAAGATGCATGAATAGAATCTTGGTAAACTGAACACTTTGGAAAGGAAGCTCCTGACCAAAATAGATTTCATTGCAAATTCTTTTGTTGCAGAGAAGAATAAATCTGTAATTTAGCTTTTTGTAAGGAATGGGTTTTCATACGTTGCATTTGCTTCCAATTAAAAGATAATTAAAAACATAAATTAAATTAAATTAAAAAGATAAATTGGATAAATTCCAATTAAAAAGACAAATTTCACATTAACTCATGTATATGTTCTCCTTATACAAATGAAAAAATGACAGATAAAGTCATTTGACTCACTTCTCCAACTTTTCCCTCCATGCGTTCCAAGTACACTCCCCAGAAGTAAATGGTGTGTATCTGTCAAGAACTTTTCCTGTGTATTTGCTTTCCTCTCTTGAAAATATGTAATTGTATTATGTGTATCTTTACATAAACAATACAAAGTCTTCAAATTGCTTTCTCTCCCTCTGCCCCAACTTAACAACATAATTTAATGTCAGAGTATATAGATCAGCCTCAGTGTTTTTTTAAAGTATTCTGCGGAATGGATATATCATAGTTTACGCAATTGTTTCCTTATTAGCGGACATTTGGTTTGTTTCCAGTTTTTTTTCTATTAAAAACAATGCCACAATGAAAATCCTTGTATATACCTTTTAGTGCACACGTGGAAGGTTCTAGAGGATAGATACTAGGACATCGAATTGCCAGGTAGTAGGTATGCACATTAAAAATATACTTACCAGCAACATCTTCCTTTCTCATTATCTTTGCCAACTCTTGTTATTATCACTTTTAAACTTTGGCATTCTTTTGGGTGAGATTATCTCAATTAAAAAAATTAGCATTTCTTTGATTCTTAGTGAGTCTGGGCATCTCATGTTCATCAAACGGTCCTGTCCCGAATTGCCCATTATGCCCTTCTTTCTATAAAATTGTTTGTCTTCTTTCCTATTGTTATATAGAAATTTTCCCGTTTAAATAAAAGTATTACATTTTGATGCAGTCAAATTTAAATCTTTTCCTTTATGGCTTTTAATTTTTTATGGGTTGATTAAAAAGGCTTCACAGACAGTAAGGTCACTACATATAGATTCTTATATAACATTTTCTTCTAATTCTTTTGCGTTTTTATGTTTATATTTAATCTAATTGGATTTAACTTGTGTTAGCTGCATTTTGTTTGGCTTTCTGAACCTGAGAAACACAGTCTTTAACAATTTAGGAAAATTTCTCAGCCATTTGCTCTTCAACTATTGCCCTGTGCGAAGTGAGGACAAAACTTGGTTTTTCCAAATGGAAAGCCTATATTCTAACAATATTTATTAACCTTCTACCCAACAATTTGAAGTGCCAGTTTGATTATGTACTAAATTTCGATATATACGTTAAGTCCATTTCTGATACCTAGTCTCTCCTTGTTTAGTTTTTTCATTTAATCACCTATTAGTGTAAAAAATACTATGCCTTTTTAATTATGGTGGCTTTATAATATGTTTTAATATTTGATTGGGCAAATTTTTCTTTTTTGTTTTGTTTTCAAAATTGGCATGGCTAATTTTGTGCTTTTACTTTTCTTTAGGAATTTTAGGATGAGCTTCTCAAGTTCAAAGAAAATCCTATTAAAATGTTGTTTGGGGTTGTTGTGAATCTATATATTAATTTTTGGAAAATAGAAAACCATACAATATTGAGTCTTCCTATCCATGAACATGGTATTTATCACTATTTGTCCATTTGTTTTTATTTTATTTTATTTATTTAATTTATTTTTTGGTGAGGAAGATTGTCCCTGAACTAACATCTGTGCCCATCTTCCTTTCTTTTGTATATGGGATGCTGCCACAGCATGATTTGATGAGCGGTGTGTAGGTCTGCACCCAGGATCCGAACCTGGGAACCCTGGGCTGCCGAAGCAGAGTGTGAGAACTTAACCACTATGACACCCGGCCAGGCCCTGTCCGTTTGTTTTTAAATGTTTGTTAGGAAAGTTTTATAGTTTCTACACAAAGGCCACATACCTTTCTTGTTAGGTTTATTCCTGAATCCTTTACAGTGTTGGTTGCTATGATGAACAGAATCTTTTAAAAATGATGTTCTAATTGCTTATGGCTGGCACATGGCAAAGCTACTGATGCTTGTATTTTGATCTGTACCTGCTCACCTTATTGAGACCTCTTATTAGTCGTGTTTGTTATGATCTCTTGGGTTTTTTGAATAGATTATTATATATTCTGCAAATAATGGTAGTTTTGTCTAGTCTTTCTTATATTTGTATTTTTGGATCTCCTGGTGTTCTTCAGTTTTACTATGGTGAATATAAGGGGGAGTTTCTTTTCTATTTAATTGCATTTTGTTTGGCTTCCTGAATCTGAGAAACACCATCTTTCAACAATTTAGGAAAATTTCTCAGCTATTTGCTCTTCAACTATTGTCCTGTCACTTTCTTTCTAACACCTTGATCTAGAATTCCAATTTGTCGTATCTTAGTCTTTGTCGTATTGCCTCATACATCTCTTCCCTCATATTCTCCACATCTTTGTCTTTTTGTCTACATTCTGTGTAACTTCTTCAGATCTCTCTTCCAGTTCCTCAGATCTGCTGTATCTTACCTGTTGTTTAAACCATTCATTTCGTTTTAAAAATAATGACTATACTTTTCATTTGTAGAAGTTTTTGGGGTTCTTTTCCAAATCTCCCTGATCAGATTTGACAGGCTCATGTTCCTCCTCCTACTTTCAGTGACTTTTTCTTAAATCATACAAATACTTATTTTATACTTTGCATCTAAAATGTCCATATCTGTGTTCTCTGCAGTTTTCTTTCAGTACTTTTCTGTTTCCATCAACCCTCACTCTTATTTCCTTATGTGTTTAATGATTTTTGACCAGGGGTTCACGTTTCTTGGAAAGCTATCCGTGGGATTTTTCTTTGAGGTCTGGGTTGAAAGTATCTTCATCCAGAGGGATTTGTGTTTGCTTCTGCCAGGTGCCCGGGAACACTACCAACCTGGGATCATTTCAAACAAAATTTTCAGAGTATTTCCCATCTCAGGAGTAGTGTCGAGCCAGGTTTGTGGTGCCTACATCTTGACTGGTTTCTCTGTGGGTGTTTTCTCCCTTTCTTTTGCCTACTGAGCATGTCACACTTTGTGTGTCCAGGCTTTGGGTGGGGGCATCCAATCCAGTTGCCTCCCCCACCCCAACCTCTTGTATTAGTTTGTTAGGGCTGCCATAACAAATCCCACAGACTGGGTGGCTTAAATAGCAGAAATTGATTCTCTCACAATTCTGGAGGATACAAGCCCAAAATCAAGGCATTGGAGGATTGGTTCCTTCTGAGGGCTGTGAGGGAGAGTCTGTTCCACATCTCTCCCCTAGCTTCCAGTGGTTTGCTGACAATCTTTGGCATTTCTGGGTTTGTAGAAGCATCACCCTGATCTCTGCCTTCATCTCCATTTGGCATTCTCCCTTGTGTGCGTGTCTGTGTCCTAATTTCTCTTTTTTATGAGAACACCAGTCATATTGGAGTAGGGCTCATCCTAATGACCTCATCTTAAAACTTAACTATTTACATCTGCAAAGACCCTATTTCCAAATAAGGTTACATTCTGGTGTCACAAGGGTTAGCACTGCAACATATGAATTTTGAGGGGACACGATTAAAGTACTCCTCTATTTTGTCCCAGACTTTGTTTGTATTCCACACGTGCATGGTCCATTAAAATGGAGTTTCCAGGTGACCAGGGACTAGCAGATACCCAGGGGTAAATGCCAACTCAAATTCCCACTTGCCTCTCTGGATTTGTCACTTTTGACCTCCAGATAATTCCCTTAGTTTCCCACCAGGTCAATCAGGCATTGAAAAAGATGTTTTAAAAATTTTATCCAACATGTTAAGGTTCACAAAAGGAGTGGTTTTTCTGAACATCTACTCCAAAATATTCCTGGGAATGGGAACTCCTTTTGGTGTAAGATGAATGCAGAAGTCCTACATGACTTCTCCTTGGAAAGAAAGAAAATTTTCAAGTGACTAAATTTAATGTGACCAACAGTTTTGAATAAACCTTCCAAACATGTCTCATCTTGAAATAGCACAAGATATGAAAGAAATGAAAACTAAGCAAAATATCATCCTGGCAGGAATTCTATGTTTAGACAAAGAAAATATTTAGCAGTACTCTGTATCCTTGCCTGAACTAATGAGATGCTAATATAAATTTGGAACTAGTCAAATTAGTTTTGTTTGCTCTGATACATTTAAAAAAAAGTTGGAAGTAATCCTCCAACAACTCTCTATCTTACCAGCAAAGTGTAGGGCTACAGATTGAAGACGATCTGCCCACACATCATATCCAATTATAATAATAAACTTTACTTAAGTAGTTTGATGCTTATAAAGTCTTGATGCACATGCTAATTTTCTGAGTGGTGTATATTACAGAGGATTTGTGTTTGCTTTTGCCGAAACAGTTTCATAGTAACTCTGTTCTTAAAAAAAATTGATTTGTTTCCCACCCACCTCTTTCACAATAGGATAGCTAAACCTTAGCCTTTTCCCCCATACTCCTTCTTCCCCACCCAACCCCACTGCCTGGCCTTCACCGGAACTGCCCTGTCCCTCTGCAGAGCCTCCTTGAAAGGATCTTTTTCCTCCCACTCTCACTGTTTTTTAAAGTGAGATGCATTCTGAAGGATTCTTTCTCTTTTCATTCACCCTTCTCTTCTTCAATTCTGTTTTTTGGGTAGAGTACCTTGATACATGTTAATTATTTTTTTCTGGTTATACTTCTCCTGGTCAAAGAGAAGACCAATATCGAAAGGAGCCACCTATATATTATTTCTATTTATGGTGTAATGCAGGGGTTCTGCAAGCGTGGTTCATAGAACTTGCTAGAAATGCAAATGTTCTGGCCCCATTTCAAACCTACTGAATCACAAGCTCTGGGCATGGGGTCCAGTCACCTGCTTTAACAAGTCCTCCAGGTGGTTCTGATGCACACTCCGGTTGAGAACCAGAGGGCTAGTGTCTCTCTTCTCTACTTTCCTTCTGTTATTAGGGGTGTGTGCAGTCCCTTTCAGACGCCCCTGGAGGTGCTAACAAGTGTTGGAGTCTCTTCTTACAAACGCTGGGACTGGGGAAAGCAGATTCCCCAAGAGCAAGCCTGCAAACATGTAAGTTGTAGCATTGAACTGCCTCCCTTGCAAGGTTAGAGTCTTTGGATGGGAAGAAAAGCCCGAGAGCAAGCAGCCACTCAAAGCTACTCAACGCCACAGCCAAAGAAAGTAAAATATCTCCAGTTCCCATCTTTTCAGAATCTGTCTCACCAACCCTGGGGCAAAAGGCAAGAGGCTGAACAACTGTCTCCTCTTCACTGAAACACCTCATGGAATGTTGTCCCTCCCAGACCTGAGGCAGAGTTTTGGAGGGTCTCCTAACTGGGTGTGAGGATTTGCCAGTTTTCACTTGCAGAGAATTTGTCTGTTGAGGGTTTTGTCAGTTCAGATTAAGTTTGACTGCATATTCCAGAAAACTGAAAAATATCAGTAATTCCAGCAGTTAAAAGAGATGGAAGTTCATTTTTCTCTCACATACAAGGCCAGAGGTAGGCAGCCAAGTGTTGGTGCAATGGCTCCATGACCATCAAGAACTCTGGCTCTATTTTCTTTCTGCTTTACCATCCTTAATGGTCCAATTCATGGTATAAAATGGCTGCTTAAGTTCTCAACATTACATCTAAATGCCAGCCAGCAGGAAGGAGGACAGGAGCATGTTCCCTTCCTTTAAGGGCACGTTCTGGAAGTTAAACAGAAAATCTTACATTCATTGACTGGGACCTGGTCACATGACATCTCCAGTTGCAAAAGAGGCTGGGAAGTGTAGTCTTTACTTTGGATGGTCATGAGCCTGGCTAAAAACCAGTAGTTTTATGACTAAAGGGGAAGGTTAAGGACATTTAGCAGTCTCTGCCTCAAAGGTCCAAGTTTAAGGATGTGTTCCAGGGAATTGAGGCAGTTCTGCACAGAAGCTTCCATCTTTGTGCCTTATGTCCAAAAACAACTCTTAATGTGAGGCCTTGTGAACTTTCATGTAGCTTAGCATCATCACTCTGTCCCTGAGCCTACCCATTCTTGAACTGTCTCTGGGGTATAGTCTCACCACTACCGAAAGCCTTTTTTCTGGACCATTACGTCTCACAAATATTACGTCTCACAAATGTCTCAAATTTCTGATGGCAGCGTATATTAGAGGTTCTAAACACTGCTTAACTGTAAGTTCTACAGCCTTTATGGACCCTTTGTTAATGATCATTCAGTCTTGAGCTGAGCATCGTAAGGCTTCATGACTTGACAGCCTAAGTTATGCTGCACTAACCAACAATTCCAACAGAAGTCCAGCTTAAACTATCTTTTAGACAGCAGGGGAAATCACTGGCTTACACAACTGAAAAATCTTGGGGTAGGTCTCACTTTGGTCACGTTCCAGGTGTTCAAATCATCTTGTTTGGGTCCTTTTTTCTTTCTTGGCTTTGCTTTCCTCTGCGTTGACTTCGCTCTCAGGCCAGCTTTCTCCACGCAGCAGAAAAGATGACTTGCTGCCATAAATGATAGTTCTTTGGGGTTCTCCATAGCAGTTAAAAGTATAAAAGTGTGCTTAGATCAAAAAGCTTGAGACTTGCTGAGATACACACTTACTAATGAGTCAATCACTGTAGCCAAGATTTCTTTCACTAACAACAGAAAGTCTCATTCATCCATTCATTTCATAACCATTCACCTACTGTGTTCTAGGCACCGCTTGGCAGCAGAGATACCAGGTGGTGCCTAGAACACAGTAGGTGAATAGTTCACCTTTGTGGTGGAAGTGGGGTCAGCCATACCCAACCACATCAAATGGGTTCTCCAAGGGGAAGCAGATTCTGTTACCAGAAAGAGGAAGAATTGCTGGGTGATCACCAATGACAGAAATACCCTTCCACCACGGTGGGTGCTGTGTTTGTTTGCAGAAAATCAAAGTTCCAAATTCATTTAAATTAGAATTTACTAGGTTGACCAATGGGACAGGAAAAAAAATGGAAAATCTTTTCCCATGAGATCCAGAGTCCCCTCCACCCTGTTGTCCAGGGCTAAAGGGAGTGGACAAAAGCTGGTAAAAATTTGTAGGGCCCGGCAGTGTGGAAGGAGGCCTGAAGCAAATTCCATGTAAGGGTTTTTAGCTTGTTGGGGCTTGAAAAATTCTTTTCACTAGGGACTGAACCTAATCTTAGTGCTTTTGCCTATGGCCATGGGGATGGTCAGGAAATGACTGTGACAAATCCCCAAATAAATAGAAGATTAGCCCACTAGGGATTTCTAGGGGAAGAATCTTGCTCAGAATGGTAGTGAAGGGTGGGCAACTCGGCTTCTTCTGCAAATATTGGGCCCACTATGTAAGGAAGGAAAACAGAGAGATGGGATTTCATCCCAAGTGTATGGCTCTGATTCCTCTGGGACAGAGCCAATTCTGTAAAATGGGGACTCCTCTAGAAAGGGACACAGCGCAGAGCTTCCCCTCAAGGGACAGGCACCTGCAGCCTGGGTGGATGCTGGACCGTGGTCTCCACCCTAGGATAGATAATGCTGCCATTTGATAGCAAGCCTATGATTTTTTTAAGCTACTAAATCTTCATGCAAATTTGAAAGACTTTTTATTACACATATTTTCATTTTCAAACATACACAAAAGTAGAGGGAATATTATAATGAATATCCATGTGCCCCCCAGTCAGCTTTCACAATTATCAATCCACGGACAATCTTGTTTTATCTATATTGCTACTCATTCCTTCTACCCTCTGAGATTATTTTAAAGATTATCATATAATAGACATCATACTATTTTAAATAAATAATTTTAAAAGATTTAAAAAGTCATAAAATCCATATAAAATGTTTCAATGGTGTCACAGACTAACCTCCACCAACTCACAAATCAGAATTAGATAAACCTGGTCAAACCTGGTCATTTTGCTTTTATTCTTCCTACCTCTACATCCACTTTCCACCAAAGCGAGTCACCTCAATTAAGAATAATTATGGAGGGGCTGGCCTGGTGGCATGGTGGTTAAGTTCGCGCGTTCCGCTTCGGCAGCCTGAGGTTCCCCAGTTGAGATCCTGGGCGCGGACCTACTCACCACTCATTAAGCCATGCTGAGGCAGCGTCCCACATAGAAGAGCTATAACTCTACAACTATGGTATACAACTATGTACTGGGGCTTTGGGGAGAAAAAAGAAAAAAAGAGGAAGATTGGCAGCAGATGTTAGCACAGGGCCAATCTTCCTCAAAAAAAAAAAAAGAATAATTATGGAGATACTTGGACACATCCTATGCCAACAGCATAATCTCAATTATGGGCCTGAGGCCCAAGAATTGTGAATCTTTGCAGGCAAATCGGTGCATGCATGTGTTTCTCCCTCCCATTTTGAAACCAAATGACCTCAACATTTGGTTTGCCATGCACATCTTTCATTTTTCACTCCTCCCACCCCTAGGCACTTGAAGGAAATCTCCACCTACATCTGGATTTCCTCACATATTCCCCAAGGCAACATCAGTTGTGAAATACCAGAACAGATGCAGCAGAGATGTCTCTCTTCTTCTGAACACAGAATGCAGAGTTCTGAAGGACAGTGTTGATGGTGATAGGATGCTGTATCTCACAAAGATGAGGGACCATGTCTAAATGTCCAGATCCACAGCTTCTGGGGCACTTGGGTTGGACCGTGATTGGACCTTTGCAGACTTAAAAGATAAAAAAAGATGATCTCCATGTATAAATAAAAATAACTGAAGTAGAACCCCGAGTAAGCACCTATAAAGTGGACTTGAAAGTACTAATTAAAAAATGCATCTCATCTATACCCGGTTTATTGAAAAGTTTAAATTTGTTGGGGATAAAAAGTGGTTTTTAACTTTTGGTGAATCTCCTCTTTTTTGGTCGTGGCTCCTTTTGTTAAATCCTGACCAAATTCTACCTTTCTAGTCACCTTTGGGAATTAAGACAAAATCCCGTTCATTTAAAACACTTTAACCTTGAACTTGATTTAAATCTTGGTTTTTCTCTGTTCCCCGACTCCAGTGGAGGCTAGGGCTGTGGGCCCAGCTGCTTGGAAGGGAGCAGGGGTCTCATGCCGAGTCCTCTACCCTCTGCCTCTACTAACTCAAGCTCCGGAGGGCTGGAGAGAGGCAGAGGTGTGAGGGCCGGCTTTGGTCACCACCACATGTCAGATGGGGAGGGATCCCTGGCATTGGGCTCCCACCCCTCCTCTCACCTCTGTGCTCCTTCACATGGAGGCAGGCCCCTTTGTACACAGCTGGGGGAGGCTGTCCCCATCTTCTTCCCAGGGACAGTTAACCATGATCCCTTAAGCTGTGCGGGAGAGGCTATCCCACCAGGCCTCTGACTTCACTATGTACAGGTATGTCCCCTCTCTTCAGGGCACCCATGCCAACCACCCCTCTCTTCTTCCCCATGGTGATGGGGGGTGTAGGTGGCAAAGGAAAGCAAACCTCACTGCTAGACTCCTAGAGCACCCTCCCAAGAACCCTTGTGCTTGGCTTGCTCGAGTGGCAGTAATGACGCAGGCCAGTGAGTTCTGTAGCTCAGCACACATCCAACCAGAGAACACGCTGCCCTCTTACACCCTTAGAAGCACCCCACACTGTTATGGGTAATCCTCCTAGAGCTCCCTCTCACTTGGCTTTGGGGATGGGAAACTCCTCTCCTCATCCCCATGGGTAGGGAATAACTTGGCATCAAGAACACCGTGTTCTCTACAAAGCTGTCTACACCTCCTTCTCCCCAGTCCTCTCCTCCCGCAGCTTGCGGGTGCGGGGAGAGGTGCTGGGGGAGGAAGCACAATTCTGCACAGGAGCCACTCACTAAGCCCCGTGGGGAGGTGGCTGCTGCCTATTTTATGATGCTCACTTGAGAAAGTGGGGGTTCCTAGTGCGTTGCGTCCTCAGCTTTGGGTCAAAATGCAATTTTGGTCCAATAGGAAAATTCCATTTCCTGGGCAGGCTAAACCCACCTGTAAATATACATTTAGTGCGGAAGAGGCAGCAGGAGGAAAAGTCCACTAGAGGCCTTGTCTTACTGCCCGGTGTGTATAGGTGGCTTTTCCTTAAAGGGGTGAAAGTTGGAACAAGTGGTATTATCTAGGATGAAGAATCCAGTTTTGAACCATAGAATAAAGATTCTTGGGGAAATTCTGTATACAGAAAAATTCAAAAGGTGATGGGGCTTCAGGAGGTATCGACACAGGCCTGTGACTTCATTCACTAGACTCTAATCCTATCCACACAGGGACCAGGGCTGGTCCAGATATCTATTATATTTCCAGGGTTCAGCACAGTGTACTTCACATAGGGGACAGTCAACACATATTTGTTGATTAATTGAATGAATGGAAGTATTGAGGGGCCACTAGTGGCTGTATCTTTAGCAATTGGTTGCTTCCTGCTAACATTTTCTGAACTCTTATTGTGCACCAAGTACTGTTCTAGGTCCCCCAGAGGCTATGAAGATGGTTAATTCCTGTCCTCAAGAAGTTTATGATTAGGGGTGGGAGACAGATTGGCACAACTATATACCCATAAAGCCTCCAGATTCAATTTGGGAGAAAGCAAGGACCCGTGTTCGAAGCCAGCAAGGAATGGGAGATGGAGAAGCCCTTGGCACAATTCCTACCTGGTCAGAGCCCTGACTGAAATGGTTGCAAGTGAGGCTGAATTCATTCTTCTGTGTTTCCCCTAGTATGACATGGGGGTCACACCAGCTAGTAATGGAAGTGACTCAGAAACCCCCAAATTCACAATGATGGGTAGTGGAGAGACTATCTATCGCACTGGAAGAGAAGGTGCGTTTGAGGTGACTAAGCTCATGGGTTGTTGTCTTGGCTTCTCTGATAACCCACCCTCCTTCCCTGGGCACTAGCCATGCCTGAGTTTAGCTCTGAGATTAGATCTGTTTCTCCTTTTCATTATATCTCACTAATTCCCTCAAAATTGCTTTCTGTTTGGGTCTTTACATGGAATCAGGTGACTCACTTCTCCACGTACCTGCTGGTTAATGGATAAATCAGCTCTCTTAACTAAAAGCTGTGGCCTGAGTGAACGGTCCCTAAGAAGAGAAGTTAGTGGTGAGAATTTCAGACTTGAGGCAGACTCAGAGAAAGGGCTTGATATATTGGGTTGTCAGCTGCAGAGAGTTCCCGTTCCCTCAGAGGGTGGCCCTTCCCATGCAGCCAGGATCCCCACCACCATGCCTTAGCCCTGAGTGACCCCAGGGCAACTCTTCCCTGAGAACAGTAACCAGATTCCTTGGTCTCACTGGGGGCTTTTGGAATCAAGAGAAGGCTAAAAGAGAGACTGACTTGCCTGAGGAAGGGATGCCTGTGGGATGCCCATGTACCTCTCTGCGAAATGGGCGTCGGGAGCAGCAGAGCCGCAGTCCTCCAGTCCCACCTGACCATGAACGGGCCACCAAGTGGAACTTCAAGTCCAGTAATCAGGAAACCGAGCAGAGGAACCCAGGTGCAGCCAAGTGGCTATTGATGACTCAACAAAGACTCACTAAGAGAAGTGCTCCCCCATGCTGATCTCAGATTATTATTTTTTTTTTTTGAGGAAGATTGGCCCTGTGCTAACACCTGTGGCCAATCTTCCTCTTTTTCCTCCCCAAAGCCCCAGTGCGTAGTTGTGTATCATAGTTGTAGAGTTGTAGCTCTTCTATGTAGGATGCCGCCTCAGCATGGCTTGATGAGCTGTGTGTAGGTCCGTGCCCAAGATCTGAACTGGCCAACCCCGGGCTGCCAAAGCAGAGCGTGTGAACTTGAACTGCCATGCCACAGGGCCCGCCCCTGATCACGGATTTTATCCTTGGTGTAGCTGGGAAAGCCATTTCCCTGGGGCTACTTTCGTTTATTTGGAACACCCAAATCAAACCCTATCAATCCAAAGGGTTTCACCCTACCTTGTGTGAATATTTATATAAAGTGTGTGTCCACCTGATGGGTAGATCTCAGCGGCCAACAGCGCCGTAGAGTAAGCCCTGGAAGGAAAATGTACTTGGCTGCTGTCCTTTGAAGGCTGTTTTGATGGAACCTCTTTTTGAAATGTTTTCCAGCTGTTGTTTCCTTTCTGAATAATCTGAGCCTAATTCAATTTGCGGCACCTTTCTCTTTTCCAGATTTTTTCAGAAGGCAAGTTACCGGCATATGGCTCTCTACAGCCATATATATGTTCCACCGGTTTTGGCTGAGACTTTTATTGAATTGTAAATAAATGACCCCATGGGTACATGGGAGAACTTTTTCACATTACATGGTCTTTCAATTACATGGCGTGATGGCAGTCTAGCAGGATGCTGCCCGTCATGTCCAGAACGCTGGGGTAAAAACGTCAGCAACTGTCCCGGCGCTAACTTGGGGCAGATCCAGCACATTACTGTGCTTCTGTGGGGCAGGCAGGCAAGGCAGAGAGAGCCAAGAACGCCCATGGATTATGGTTAAAAAAAAAACCAAAAACAACAAAACTTGACTTTGGAAACATTTCCATCCTCATATATCATAAAAACTATCAATAAAGCAAAATATGACTCCATAGTTATGACTTTCCTTCTGGTTTAATCATTTCCCCAGCCAGTTCCCATTCCCAGTGTGGTTGGCAGTGATGCTAGAGATGGGAGAGGATAAAAAGCCACAGAAAACAGACTGGAGGAGAAGAATTCAAAACACAAGTCATCACCTTGCCAGAAATGGACGAGAACCTGGAGTCCCTGAATTGCCTGGGGATGCTGGTGAAGACACCACACCATGAGGGAAGAAGAGGTGAATCAAACTCAACTGAGTCGAAGGACTTGTGGACTTCCTTTCTGCCCCCCCATCTCTGGGAACCACCCTCCAAAATATTAACAACCTGTTCCACAGCAGGGGCCCATGGCAGGCGGGCAGGGGGTGGAGGAAAGCAATAAAATGGGCAAAGCTTGTGTTTGTCACCCTCCCATTTTCCCCACCCGGGTCTCCTTTCTCCCTCCAGACATTTTCTTTCCCCTTTAACTTGCTGTTACCTTGATTCTTGATAAAATGTTAATAGAGAGGTAAGTTTTACGTGATGGTATCTTAGGATGTGTCATTTTCCAGGAAAACTATGTATTTTTTAAAAAGTATCAGGCATAAAGGACTGAATAATTGAAATATAATATCCATATTTGCATGCCTGACTCTTGCCAGAGTTCTAACTTAATTGGATTCTCTCCTGCTCCTATCTAAAGTCCAGAGCAGGTACTCACGGTGTGGCTCACGGAGCAGCAGCAGCGACGACACCTGGGAGCTTGTTAGGATGCAAATCTCAGACCCCACCCTTCCCACACCCACTGAGTCAGAATCTTTATTTTCATCAAGTCCCCAGATGGTTCATATGCACAGTAAAGTTTGAGAAGCAATGGTCTAAGCAAGTGGTTTTTACACTGTGTGCTGTCACCCATTAGTAAGTCATGAAATCAATGTAGTGAATGCGACCTGGAAAAAAAATAATCATATAGAGAAAATCTGAGAGTGCATGATCTGCAAGAAGGGTAAAGATTGCGAGACTTCTGTTTCAATTATATACACACACATGTGTAAGTGTTGGGTCAGTGTGTAAAATGTGTTTATTTTTCCCTAGTGGGTCATCGTCAAGAACATTGGAAAACCACTGATCTCATGATCTGGCTGGTTACTCACTCATCAAGGCAGTCTAAGCTTTATCCTGTCACATTCACCCAATGGACATATACCTGCGGCTCATTAACTGAACCTCTCTGCAGAGACACCTGAACGAAAGCCTGCTTTCCTACATCCCGTCACTCTTACCGTGAAGCTTTACAGGAAATGGTTATATATGTAGGCCAGTGTCTACTTAATAAGGACTCATTTGATATATTCCTTCTACAAAAAAAGTCTCTCCTGAAAAACAGCATGTTTCCTTTTATTAGATAATGTGTTATTTAACCTATTACATTTCTTTCTGAGTCTTGACTCGCAGTAATCTTTGGGCCATATCTAACACCAAGTAGTGGTAACTATAACAGCTTTGTTATTCTTTCTTCATTTCCTTGAGAATATATCTTAATAGTCTTACTGTGTGCATTTGCCAGCCACCTCACATTAGGTCAGAAAGGTTGTCAATCCAGTATAGATTAGAAGACTGGATGGAGGGAAGCAAATGGCCCCCTGGCCCTCTGTACCATGGGAGCCACACATTCTGAAGTCACATGTGATTCCCAATTAGGGGAGAAAGTGGGTCTAGCTGGCTGGGCTGTGTGTGTTCTACAGTATTAATCTGACAGTGAATTAATGTTTATTTTGCTATGTTTTAGCTTTGTGACTTTGGGCAAGCTATTTTACCTCTTAGTATACGTACACATTAGGGATACTAAAAGTATCTACCTTATAAAATTTTGTGAAGACTGTATTAATTCTATCAAATTTGCTACAAAAATATTGGACTCCTACTATGTACTGGGCACAGTGGGAGACGTTGGGAATATAGTAGAGAAAAATAGAAAGTTTCTGCCCCTGAGTAGTTTCTAGTCTAGCAAGGAAGCTGACAACAGACAAGCAGCCAGTTCTCATAGGGGGCAGACAGACAAGAACCAAGGAAGTTGCTTCAATAGTCTCGCAATGGGTTTCCCTGGTTCTATCCTTGCCCCTTCAAAACCCCTCCATGGGTCCAGGAGGAAATACAAAGTCCTTACCAAGGGCCTTAATGCTCTACGTGGCCTCTGGCTGTCTCTCAAGGCATTTCCTACCACTCCCCCTTCCCTAATTCTGTTCCAGCCACGCTGACCCCAATGCTATTTTGAGCACACTAAGCAATCTGCTTCGGAGTCTTGCTGAAACCTGTGTGTGGCTCATTTTTCCCAACATCTCCACATGGCTCACCTCTCCCTTTGTACAGGCTTTTGCTGATATGCCATCCTTTTGTTGGTGAGGCCTTTCCAGAAGATCCCACCTAAAGTGGAAACTCCCACCCTCCATCACTCTCTATTCCTTTACCGTACTTTATTCTTCCCCATAGATCCTTTTAACACTGATATACATTGTGATGGTTAATTTTATGTGTCGATTTGGCTAGGCCATATTACCCAGATATTTGGTCAAATATTATTCTAGATGTTTCTGTGAAGTTTTTTTTTTTAGATGAGATTAACATTTAAATCAGTAGAGTGTGCATGAAGCTGACTGCCTTCCATAATGTGGGCGGGCCTCATACAACCAGTTGAAGGCCTTAATAGAAAAACACTGACCTACCCCTGAAGAAGGAATTCTGCCAGCAGACTGCCTTTGGACTCGAACTGCAACATCAACTCATCCTTGGGTCTCCAGCCTACCCTACAGAGTTTAGACTTGCCAGCCTCTATAATCACATGAGCCAATTCCTTAAATCTCTGTATACATGTATTTATATAAATATACACACACATCTATATCTATGTATCCACATATATATATCCTATTGGTTCTGTTTCTCTGGAGAACCCTAATACAGGTATTTGTTTGTCTTCCTGGACCAGAAGGCATACTCTATGAGAACAGGAACTTTGGACTATCACTACTCTATCCTTGGCCCTCAATAAATTTTTATTGAATGAAGTGGGCAAGAATTTCAGATAAGAAAGAATGCTATTAAAGGAAATAAGTAGGGTGACAGGAATCAATGGATAGGGAGAAAATTTCTTGCTTGTACCAGGTTGAATAGTGTCCTCCCAAAATTCATGTCTACCTGGAACCTCAGAATGTGACCTTATTTGGAAATAGGGTCCTTGCAGATATAATTAAACTGAGATGAGGTCATACTGAATTAGGGTGGGCTCTCATCCAATAAGTAGGGTCTTGGTAAGAAAAGAAAGACATAGAACACACAGAGAGGAGACCATCATGTGAAGACATGGACACACACAGGAAGGTAGGGCGGCATGTGACCCCAGAGGCAAGTAGCACCAAGGATTGCCAGCAACCACCTGAAACTGGAGGGGCATGGGACTAACCCTGTTGACACCTCTCGGACTTCCAGAACTGTGAGAAAATAAATTTCCACTGTTTAAGCCCCCCAGTTGTGCTACTTTGCTATGGCAGTCCGAGGAAACGAACACACCCTTCATCCTCACATCTCTCCTAGTTCCCCAGAACCTAGCAATCAACTGCAGCTGTCCCCACATACCCTCGCAGTTACCTCTTCCTCACGGACCCCACGGCGGCCGAGTGCAGGTTCCCACTTGGTCACCCTGTAACCTTGTATCTAGATGTGTGTTTCAAAAGCACAGTGAGCTTTATCTACAACTTCAGCGTCCTGGTTGAGAAGAAACCAGCCTCAAATTCTGCTGGGGATCAAGACCAGAGGACATGAGGTCACCAGCCAATCGCACAAATGGGACATGCAGAGGCCATGAGGAGTGTTCATCACTCCATCACAGCTGGAGTGAACCAGCTTTTGGTTCATTAAGCTGCTTTTTAAATTAAGAAGGCTGGAAAAACTACATATGAAGTGGCGTCCCAGATTTCCATCGACTGCTGTGTTACCCAGGGGATTCGTGAAGCTTTTCCCTCCGAGGGCCAGAGGTCTCCTGTGGCTCTGGGGCGACCGCTGCTGGGAGCTTTGTGTGGGTGTGACTTTGGGAAGGAGCACTCGGGGAGGGAAGGGTGGTTCCTCCTGGCATGAGCTGCCATTGGCTCCTGCAGCACTTTTCCTTCATAGCACTTATCACAGTTTGTAATTGCATATTTATGTGATTAATGTATTTTGCCTGGAAGGATCCCTGTCTGTTTTGCCAAAAATCCCCAGGAGGATGGGGATTATGATTTTTTTTTGTGTCTGCAGTGCATAGCACATTGTGCAGCTTACAACAAGCATGTGATAAATATTTGCTAAAGGAAAGTGGGATGTATAAATATAGGTTAACCTCAACATGCTAAAGGCACTCTGCTAAAGAGTGCAAAAAATCTCTCAGAAGTAATCTCCTTTTTATTATGTGACTCTGCCTCCCGTATGGCCCAAGTGATGAAAATTCCCTTCCTCTTATGTTCACACAGAGGACTTCAGCTTCTATGGGGCTTCCTCCCCCAACTCTAACTTTTCCAGGTAGTCAACTTTTTTTTCCCCTCCAAAGGAAACCTTATGTTGATTCTAATCCAAAACCAATTGAAAATTGAGTTGCTCGTGGTGCAGTGGGAGTAGGGGGCAGAACCCTCACAGGTCTCCCCTTTGTGAGTTCCTAAGGCATCTCCAGTGATCCTGAGTGTTCTTGGTTTGAAAATCCCACGCTGGGGGTCCCAGAGGATCCCCCTAGCTGGGGACATGGGCCTCTGAGACTCATATTCAGTGGGACCTGGGCCTTCAGACCTTGTCTCAGACTCAAATGTTGGGACTACACTCAGATCCCCAGAGGTGGCCTACCCACAACGCACGTTCCGGTTCTTAAGAGAAATTCTCTCTCCATCTCCTTAAATTCATCTTGTGAAAAGATAACTTGTGCCACTGGACTGGGTGTCAGGACAAAACACAGTACAACCACATAAGAAAAATAACTTTGTTATTTAGCATATATAATCTTATCAAAAGTACTTCATGATATCACATCCATAACTGTTTGAATACTAGCTCAACTGTTACATGGACCTGTTATAAATAATGAACATAACTACTGAAGTATATGACTAGTCACCGGGAAATAAAAACAGAGCCACGACACATATAAAGTTCCCCAGGGCACGTGCTTTGGGGAGCTAATTAAAAATACCGAGGTCCCTGGGGAATGTGTAAAAGGATCTTTTTTCTATGAATCCCTAAAGCAGTAACAGTTTTTGAAGGAGCATGTGAAGTTCAACATTTGATGCTTTAAGAATTACGGTCATGGTTTTTTTTTCTCAAATGGAAAATTATTTTTTGATTTGTTGTGAAACATACAGGCTGTGCCAGGAAAAATTTCATCTATTTCCCTGAATTCATTATTAATAATTTTAGATGGCTCTGTTCTACTAGTTGTTTGGCCCAGATTCCTGCAAATCAATTTCCTTTTCAGGAAGGTTCTCTTCCTGAGAGACAATGAGGCTGCTGCTTCTCCCTGTGATGGGCCAGTGTGGGGGGGAGAGGGAAGAGGTGACACCAAAGTATGATGAGGGATCTGCTGTCAACCCAAGGAGACGTGTGGCACCTAGCCATGGCGAGTATCTTGCCCCGCATGCCTGGAAACAGGGCTCACAAGGCCAACAGTAGTTATGAACCCCAGAAAGGGAGCATGACCAGAACCAGGGTGCCCTTCACCTGGTGTTTGGTGGGGTAATCCTCTCCCCCCACGCCAGTGTGCACCTAGTATTTACCTGCTTGGCTGTGGACACACTTGTCTGAGTTTATACAGTAGAAATGACATCAGTTGGTCAATTCATTCTGTGGCAGGTGTTGAAATTAGTTTAGAAGAGAGAAGAGAGCACTCCCTTTATACCTCCGCAGCCTTTGGCATAGTAAAGCTTAGAATTTCTCCCTCTGGAATGGAAAGGGAGAGGGGTTTTCCTAAATTAAAATGTATGCCCTCCTTGCACTATGTTCAATAGCCGATTTTTATTCCCATTGCTTTCCAAAAACAGAAGCAATCTATTAAGTCCTGATCTAAGTTCTAGATATGAGGGTGCAAAAAAATTAAAGCCAACGTTTCTGCTAAAGGGTTGAGGTTCATGTTTCCCATGAAACATGAAGTGGCTTTACAAAACTGTGGCAAATTTCACCCCCCAACATGGCTTTTCCATTAGGTTTGGAGCAGAAGTTCTGTTTAGGCAGTAAAGCTTTAGTTTTTTTATCCCTAACTAAAACATACATTAGGAATAACAACGCCTTATTATGTCTTATCTTTGAAAAATATAATTTGGGCATACAGAGTACATATTTAGTCCCATGGTACAGTCTAAGTTTTGAAAATCTGATGAATAATTATTTTATAAATTGACCTGATTCAGCAGACTGAGATGATAAAATACAAGTTGTTGTGTGTTTTACTGGCAAATATCTAGAATAGTCTCAGAAATCTCAGATATCACTACCTTTAATTCATTCTGTTAATATATTATCCTAGCCTCTGGCCAAACATGCCGCTTGGTTGCATTTTATGAGCATTTGACAATAAAGATGATGATTATATTTCTAAATACAGTTCACTGTTAACAAAAAAGGTAATAAAATTCTTCATTTAAAAAAAAAATCAAAGACAGATCATTTCTCATAAAGCCTGTGCATAATTTTTTTTTTTCAGCATTCATCCATCCACACCCTTTAAATACTGCGTTCCACAAGCAGGCAAACATTAAATAGATTCCAGATGGGAATCGACAGCTGCTCAGTTCATCTCTTTGTGAAGCCGTGGACGGCAAGGCCTTCTGCTCTGAAGATTGGATTCTGGAGAGATTGAAGGGGCAGGCAAGGTGCTAGAAAAGCAGCATTAAGAATGTGTTTGCTTTCAGCCTTAACATTTTGGTGGACAATCACATGGGATTTTGCATGAGGAAGAAATAGTGGGGTACAGTGTTGGAGAAAAACGGCTACTGGCTGACTGCACGGAGTCCTGCATTTATAACCTGATGGGAACGAGGGAAGGGAAGGCTGTTGTCACTTGAGATTCACAAACAGAAGCTCTTCCTGTCGTTCTGAAGAAAGCAGACTGAAAGTGGCATACACACCCAACCGTGGTTCTCTTTAAACAAGTTTTCCCAGGAGGCGAGTTAAATGATGTAGGCTAAAAGGAGATGGAAAAATAAAACCAAACACAAACCTTCCAGAAATATAGGGGGAAATTGCAGGATGGGAAATGGGAACCCCAACATGAGCAAACAGGAGTTGTGACAACCATCATTTGTGAGGCTCGAGACAAGGGCGGAGGTCCCTGAACAGGCAGGTGGAAAGCTGTTCTGATGTCAAATGAGCAAGTGGACTTGAAGAAACCTGGAAGCTGCCCATTAAAACCAAGAGCTTTCCCAACAATATGACAAAGGAGCAGACGCTCCTGCTGGTCTCTTGAGCACTCACTCTCACTCTTGCTCCTGTGTCTATCTCTTTCCAGAGAAAGCTTTTTCTGGAACATGCTTCCCTCTGGGACCCAGAGGTGTGTGAGCAAACACTAGCTCAGTGGGAAGTCTGGAAAGATACCCCTTTCCCAATTGCTTCCCACATTTGCTGAGGAAGGGAAATTCAGGAGGAGGTCTGCAAGAACTAGAACTTGGACTAAATTATGGAAAACTAAGGAGAAATGGGAATAGTGGGAAGGAAATTTCTGCCAAACAAGGAAAACTGTTGTTTTTTCCCCTCCCTATCCAAGAGAACTTTCAATAGTGTATTATTCTCTATGTTGGCAAGCTTGGCTGGCCCCAGACAAGGACTTCTAATTCTCAAGGAGCAAATTTACCTGCCTCTGCTGATTCAGTGGGGTCTCTGTTCAAGGTTCTCCTTCCTGGCCCACCAATAACCCAAGCCAGCAACCTCCTTCCAGCCCTGAGCTCCACTGTCCATCAGTTCAACCTGTATCACATCCTAACGGCACCTTCTGGACACGTGGGCACAGCCAGGGAATTCTGCACCTCTCCCTAAGGGTCAGCCACCCTTATTTAAAAAATAATCTGTGATTTACTAAGCAAATTGCCTCATTTGATCAAACAGCTTTAAAATGTCCTGGCAAACCAGGAGCCCATTGTTCTAATGTGAATCAGGGCACTGTATACATTTATTTTGTTTTGAAAAGAGGATTTATTCCTACAGCTACAATAACTTTCCTTATAGATAAGCACGGCATGAACCCTTAATAGGCGTATTTGAATTTTAAAATGTGGCAACCCATATGACAGAAATATATGACTGTAATGTTCCTCTGTCTTCTCTAATCTCCACCCCTTCTCTCTTTAATCAAAATTGGGAAACAAGGTTGGACAAGAGGATAGAATATTTAAAATCTATTATATTGGCAAGGAAAAAGAATTATCCACCAAAGTAAATATACATCATCTCCCCCTTTTAACTGAAGAGGCTTAATGTTGATACTGAGGAGTTAACAGTCTAATTTGGACACATATCTACTGTTTTTGTAAGTAAACTCACATTTTCTTAAAGCTCCCCTTGCCATTTTTCCCTTTTTGATATTCTGCCAAATTTTAAGACACTGTGAGAGTACTTGATTCAGAAATCCAGAAGTTCCTGAAAAAAAAGGAAGTAAAAGAAAAGTTCCAACGTAGACCACCCCAACCGGCTCTCAGCGGGAAGCATGCGAATCCATCTTTTACTCCCTCATGTCCTCAGTGGGTCTGGCAGGGGACTCTGATGATAGTATTTGGAAGAAGAGAAGTAGGGAGAAGGCTGGAAAATAGTAAAGAAAATAAAAATGTATCTTTTCTAGGTCTCCAGTGGTGTTTGTTTTTTTCTTTAGATGATTTAACTGCAGGTGAAAACACTGTTCTCTCCTCTTCCTTTGGCATGAAGATGTTGGGGTGCGCTAAGGAGAAAAGTCTCCGGGGGCTCCCAAGTCTCTTGTCTCAGTTCTTTTCGGGTAGTCATCTCCAGAGGCAAAGTCCATGGTTTCTGGATAGCTGGAAAATTCCTGACGTGAAGGGAACTCCTGAGTCCGGTGCCCTAACACCTTTTCCTGCAGCTCTGCGATGTCATTGCGGATGTCAGCCAGTATAAGCAGCAGGAAGTCGAAAGAACCAGGGGGTCCCTGTGCACATAAGAGGAATCAAAGCCAAGACACCACAGACTCAACCCTTTGCTAAGTGATGGCTTCCACAGGCTCCATGATTTGCTAGTTGCACAGCTTGCTGGCAACTATTTAGTTAATAATTCCGTGTCCCAAATGGAGCAAACACAGGGACTACTATAGTAGCCTGGGGGATGCTTAAGACTGCCTTCTAATTCCCTCAACTCCCATATGAGCTTCAGTGACATATTCACCTCTCTTTCCTCCTAATTCTAGGCTATATCAAATCTGGTAGGATGAAAGAATATGAGAATGACCCTCCTAAGGTTCCTTTCCAAAGAAACCTGGAAAATACTCATGAAGGCCGTAGAGTAGTTGTTAAGAGGTTGGGGTTCTGTTGGGTTTGAATCTCAGCTCTGCCACTTACTAGCTGTGTGGTCTTGGGCAAGTTACTGAATTCCTTTGGGTTTTGGTTCCCATTCTGTAAAATGGGGATATAATAGCTTCAATTTCATCGAGTTCATAAGGTTCATAGCTGAGGATTTAAGTGAGTTAATACCTGTAAAGGGCTTAGAGCACAAAAAATGCTCACAATGTTATGCTATATTTTTTAAATGAAATTATTAAAGTGTTTATAAGCATGGTTGACTATAACTGCAACCTAAAGGTAGTTGAAAGTATGCTGTCAAGTCATCCATTCCTCATTGACCAGGAAAGGTCCAAGCAAAGGCTACCTAATTTTTCTGTTGATTGAACACGTTTTATCATTATGCAGTATTTATTAAGCCTTAATTTCTAGGCAGTGCTGTGTGGGGCACGGTAATATAATGCGTGAGCATGCATCTTCTGGGCTGGTTGGTAGCCTGTAGTCAAATCTTGATCACCCCCCCAGCTCCCCCCCAACCTTTGCTGCCGCGGCTACCACCTTAGAAACAGCAGCTTACATTTGCAAAGCACTTAGTGATGTACAGTATTTTGACATCATTTGACCCTTACAATAACCACCTGAGTGTGGCAGATCAGATTCCACTCGGCACTGCACAGGCACTGCCCAAAAATGCTAAGTGGCATGGCCACAATTAGAGAGCCAACAGGTAGAAGAGTTGAGATGGGAACCCAGACCTCCCACCTCCAAGGCCAAGGCTCTTTGCCACTCTTCAGAAATTACACTGACCTCTTCAAAAGCAAGGGAGCTGCTTGAATTTTCTGTGCTTTTGAATACTAACTTTCATTTTTAATCTCCCAGACACCACACATACATCCAGCTAATTTCTTCTCAGTGGTCCCACGCGGCCTTGTATGTCTCTGCACTGTCTGCAGGGGACGGTCATCTGACCCGCTAGGATTATAGCAGTGGCTAAATTCTGAAACATTCAGATTTATGACTTAATCCCACAGATTTCTTTTCTAGTCCTTTCAGATGTTTTATGACATACCTGGAAACAGACTCATGGCATACTAGGGTTTTGAATCTTAGGAGGAGACATTCCAAATAAAGATTAGCCACGATAAAAGAAAAAACAACAGAAAATGAATTTTCAAAATAAATCCCCATGAGCTGCTAACGGTCTCTGTGACTCTCCTCCTAATCACTACCTCCTGTTTGGGCAGGCTGAGTGACAGCTGGAAGGGGCCGGCTTTTGCTAATAAGACCAACTTACAGGCTGCTCATCAGAGCTGTATCCCTGAGAACATCCCCACTGGGGAAGCAGTTCAGATAGTGCTACTTACTGGAGACCCTCTGGGTCCAGGTGCTCCTCTCTCCCCCTGAAAGCAGAAAAGTCAGGGTTAGCTTTCCGGACCATGTGGATGCCACCACCACAGCCTGTATTTAGACACCCCCCATAACTGTCTCCCTGCATGAAACAATAAATATTTTCTATTGAAAACAAATGTAAGCTTGAAGCTGGACTCACAGGACCACTTATTTGAACAGATCTGCTTGGGTCAAGCGTCTCTCATTCCGATTTTCCCCAAGGCCGCATATTTTCAAACCAGATCTGACAGGAGGAATGTGTGTATTTCCAGGCAGCGTGTGGAATAACTTAGAAGCTTTCTAAAGTAACTCACACTGACTTCTTTATGATGCAGGTAGCATGCAGCTCTCGAAATGAAACCTCCCACTTGCACAGAATGGAGCTTCTCCTGTTCTTGACTTAAATATATCAAAGAAATGGGGACACACAAAGAATAGCCCTACAAAAGAACACCAGCTAAAGAGAAAAACACATACTAATATTACAACACGGAGGCTTGTTTAAAATTTATAGGGTAATCTTTCTTAGGAATGGCTTTGGTTGTTTTTGTTATTACAGTTGTTTCATATTTTAAGTAAATTGCTTTTTAGATTTTCTTCCCAGCTTTGGGGAAAAAGTGTGTCTGTGTCTCAATTTTGCCACATGCAAGATGGGGACAGTAAACAGTGTTTTAGCTTCCCTGATGCCTGCACAATAGGTCAAAACTGGGCAGCCTCAGGCTTTGAAGGACCACTCTTAAGACTCACCTTAGAACCATCTCTTCCTGGTGCACCTGGTGGACCCTACAAGACAAAGGGATCCAGTTTAATAGAAGGAAAAAGCATGGCATGAGAACACGCTTTCCCCAGCAACAGTAAGCGGATCTCTGATAAAATACTGACCACGGGGCCCCTCCGGCCTTGCTTAACGTGGGACAGATCAGGAGATGGGCCCATGGGTCCCATTGAGCCCCGTGGGCCGGGCTGTCCAGGAGGCCCTGGCACACCTGGAAAGCCTGGGCTGCCTTTTGGTCCTGGTGAGCCTGTAATCAAAGAACACCTCATTAGAGCCACATCTGTGAGGAGGACAAGGGGCTCCGGCTGACAAGAGAGTCTGCGAGCCCCCTGTACCCATTTCTCTTTGCACTCTGCCCTTTGCCCTCTGATATCTCCAAAATGCCCCAGAGGCATTTTAAACTTAACATGATCAAAAGTTGACATCCCCATCCCCCTTTCTTTTCAAGGACCACCAGTCACCCACCCACTCAGTCCAGAACCTTGCGAGTCTTCCTACAGATTTCCCTATTTCCACAACCTCCTTATCCAATCAGTGACCAGTTCTATACAGTTTACCTCTTTAACATCTCATAACTGTCTGCCTCTCTGTATCCCCTCGATCACAGGAAGGTGGTAGTTAATATAGCTGGACAGTGGTTGAGAGTACAGGTTTCAGCAACAGAGAGACCTAAGTTTGAATCTTGGACAAGCTGCCTGACCTCTTTGAATCTTAGTTTCTCATCTATGATCTGGGCTAATAAAAATCTAACTTATCGAGTGGTTGTGAGTATCAAATGAGAGTTTAAATACAGGCACACCACTTGGCACAGCATCTCACACTTGCAAGCACTAAAAAAAATTCTGTTAGGCCTTCCTTTTATTGACCTCAACTCTTTCTTGAGGTCAGTCCCTCCGTTTCCCACCATTCTTGTTTGCCTCTTCACCAGTCCCTCTGTTTCCCACCATTCTTGTTCGCCCCTCACCTGTTCTCACACTTCTATGGGAATATTATTTCTAAAACAAGTCTTATTGCATAACTTTCCTACTTTCAACCCTTTGGGGCAAAAGCCACTGAGGTGGGACAGCAAACTCTCCTGCAGGACCCAAATAGCTACTACTATGGGGGGAAGCAGGAAACTCGCTCCTGTTCAACATTTGCCACAGACTCAAGGCAGAGTTGGGCTGCCACAGCAGGGAGAAGATCTCACCCCAAGGCCCAGATGCACAGGTCATGCTGAAGACTGCAGCTGCACCAGAGAACTGAAAATTCCCCTACCCCCCCAAATCTACCGCAGAGTAAGAAGGAACAGCAGTCTACCACTGGGGGAAGAGCAAGAATGTGGAGAGAGAACCCCTCTGAAGTGCAGATGTGTAGGGGCTGCCGAAAGCTGAGAACCACTGAGAAAAACCCATCAGCATCCTAGGCCCCTACTAAGCATGTAGTAACAGTATCCTACCATTGGAGGAATTTGAAAATTTGAAGACTGTGGAACACTGGAGGTAAAGACAGTAACAATAAACCCAAACCCAGCTCAGTTATTCATTAGATTGACTCATTTCTCCCTGTTAACGGCCTGACAAAAGAAGAGGATACCCATCTCCAGGAGTAATTACTATGTACCTCAGTCTCTACTTTTCCTTTACAAATGATATCTGGCATTGAATCAAAAATTTTGGGGCACAGAAAAAAAGCAAAAAAAAAAAAAAGCCAAAACAATTAAAACACACGCAAAACAAACAACCCCCATTGTCAAGAGATAGAACAGTCAACAAAATCAGACTCAGAGGTGACCCAGATGTTAGGATTATCATACAGGGACTTTAAATTAACAGTGATTAATATGTCAAAGGTGCTAGTGGAAAAGACAGCTTGCTTGCACAGATGGGGAATTTCAGCAGAGAGACGGAAACTAGAGGAAAAAAAAGTCAAACGGAAATGCTGGAAATAAAAAGCATAATTATCAGAGATGAAAAACTTCTTTGATAGGCTTATCAGCAGACTGGTCATAGCTAAGGATATAATCAGTGAACTTAAAGGTAAGTCAACAGAAGTTATCCAAAATGAAACACAGAGAAACAAAGAAGAAAATAAAACGCAAAACTGAGCATCCAAGAGAGGCAGGACAACATCAAATAGTCTGACATACATGTAATTGGAATCTGAGGAAAAGAAGTAGAAAAGCCGGCAGTGGCCCCGTCTGCATACAGAACAAAGATCAAACTCTTCTGCTGTAGTGGTATACTAGGCTGTTCTTGCTTCCTCTCTGGGCATTGTTTTTCCCCACTGCCTCCCTTCCTAATCACCTCTCAGGCCCCATTCTTTCTGAATAAACCCCGCTACGGCGCACCACCCAGCCTAGATTATTCTAGATTATTATTCATATAATCACCATAGACCACATTTCTCCAAAAACGTCTTGACGCTCCCTTCTCTACAAGAGAATTAACAGCTTACTTCATTGTGCACCATTATACTATACATATAGTATAATGTGTGTGTGTATGTGTATATGGATATATCTGTATATAGATAGATGTATAGAGGTATACATGTACATACAGATCTCTCTATGTACACAAACATATATACAACAAATACACACATACTCTACAAGTATATGTACCCTGTTTATGTATACTACTATGCTCTGAATTTCCTAAAATTGAAAAATAGGGAGATGTCATATAAAAATCTGGGTTTCTGGCTTCTGTTTAAAAACAGGAAGAACTAAAACCTGGACCACTATCCTCCCGTTGTGCCAAGGGAGCTGGCGCTTTATGGAGGGCTGCCCTTTAAATGGGGCCACGTGCTCTAGGGTTTAGTTCAATTCTCCTTACTCCCTATTGCTCACACCCAGCTCCCTTCATTCCTCTATGCTACCTGCCTGGTCCCTGTAGACATTAAGGGTTTTTACAATAATTTTTAAAATTCTTTTCAGCGGCCTAAATCAACAGAGCACAGAGAGTATATTGAGTTTAAGGACAAGCTATAGGACTGCTTTTGTGCCTGCTTGCTAATAATCGTTTGTATGTGTGCCAGAATTTGGTCATACCACCCATCATGGGGGTTGATGGGGAAGAGACTGATAGGTCTCATCTACCTTTAACCACAGACACAGAGAGTTGTAAACAGCCACTTTGGCTTGGGCTGGACTTGCAGGGGGGTTAGGGTATCCCCTTGACTTCTGTACCTACCTGCTACACTGGAGGGAATACCTCCTGGCTCCACAGGGGTTGTGGCTGCTAAGCAGGGGGTTGGCACCTTGGTGCAGACTCCAGCGTGTTCACCTTGGCATTAGGCCTTGAACATCAGTGGTGGGGATGAGGGAGAAGGGAGTGGGCACTTTGGGAGTATTTTTTTAAAAATTGCAGTAAACAACATGTAACATAAAAGTTAGCATCTTACCCATTTTTAAATGTACAGTTTACTAGTTCACATTGTTGTGCAACAGATCTCTGAACTTTTTCATCATGCAAAACAGAAACTGTATACCTATCGAACAACAGCTCCTCATTTCCCCCTCCCCCTGGCAACCACCATTCTGTATCTATGAATCTGACTACTTTAAATACCTCATATAAGTAGAATCATATGGCCTTTGTCTTTTTGTGACTGGCTTATTTCACTTAGCATAATGTCCTGAAGGTTCATCCATGTTATAGCATGTGACAGGATTTCTTTCTTTTTAAGGCTGAATAACATTCCATTGCATGCATATACCACGTTTTGTTTATCCATTCATCTATTGATGGACACAGGTTGCTTCCACCTCTTGGCTATTGTGAACAGTGATGCTATGAATATAGGTATACAAACATCTCTTCAAGATCCTGCTTTTAATTCTTTTGATATATACCCAGAAGTGGGACTGCTGGATCATATGGTAGTTCTGTTTTTAATTTTTTGAGGAACCTCCATACTGTATTCCATCGTGGCAGCACAATTTTATATTCCCACCAACAGTACATAAAGATTCCAATTTCTTCACATCCTCACCAACACTCGTTATCTTCTGTTCTTTGATAGTGGCCAGCCTAATGGGTGTGAAGTGATGTCTTGTTTTGATTTGCATTTCTCTACGATTAGTGATGGTGAGCATCTTTTCATGTGCTTATTAGCCATTTGCATATCATCTTTGGAGAAATGTCTATTCAAGTCTTTTGCTCATTTTTAAATCAGATTGATTTTTTGTTGAATTAGAGGAGTTCTTTTTATATTCTGGGTATTAGCCTCTTATCAGATATATGATTTGCAAATATTTTCTCCCATTCTATAGAGTGCCTTTCACTCTGCTGATTGTATCCTTTGATGTACAAAAGTTTTTAAGTTTGATACAATCATATTTGTCCATTTTTACTTTTGTCACTTGTGCTTTTTGTGTCATATCCAAGAAATCAATGCCAAATCCCATGTCATGAATGTTTTCTCCTAGATGTTTTATAGTTTCAAGTTTTACATTTAGGTCTTTAATCCATCTGAGTTGATTTTATTCTCTTCCCTGAGCAAGATTCGCCCTGAGCTAACATCTGTGCCAATCTTCCTCTATTTTGTATGTGGGTCGCTGCCACAGCATGGCTGCCAACAAGTGGTGTAAGTCAGTGCCCGGGAACCAAACCTGGGCCGCCAAAGCAAAGCATGCTGAACTTCACCACTAGGCCTAGGGGCCAGCCCCATTGAGTTGATTTTTGTATATGGTGTAAGGTAGGGTCCAACTTTATTATTTGCATATGGAAAGGCATTGGTTTTAGCCTGTTTTAGACTGCCAACTCTTTGAGGGCATGGGCTGTGTTTTAATTGGCAGCACTCTCTCAGAGACTCCCAGCAACACAGTAGGCTGCTTAGTAAATGTCTCATGTCAAACGACTGCATTGAAGAGGTTGGGCTGATTGCTGCGCCATAATTATTTCTCAGTGATGTCTCTTTCAAATGCATACAGCCAGTACTTTTTGATCATATCTAGTTCCTACTATTGGCAGAGCACAGTGACAGGATGGAATGACTTTGTTTTCACCAGAAAACAAAACAAAACAAAGAAACAAAGACTTCAGAGTTTTCATATTTGGAGAAGTCTCTTCTAGCTCACAGAACAATTAGGCTAAAAAAAAAAGGGAAGTTAATGTTCCATCCAAACATGTCTCACAGCCCTACTCTTAATGCTGGTTCCAGGTACATCCTGAAAGAGTTTATGTGGGAAGGGGACCAGACTCCTCCTATAACTAAATACTTCACCTCCAATAGCACAAGGACAGGCCAGAGAGAATACCTTACCTTCATTTACACAATCAATGAACTTCAGAGATCACTGTATGTCAAGTGCCTTTAACATGTGAGGCTTTTAAGTGCAAATTTCAGCACCTTATTTATAACAGTGGGGGCCAGAGAGCCACTCCCTCACCCCCAAAACCAAAGGATTCCCACCCAGCATAGCTTCCAGTATTGGTGCCCTAGTCTGTGATCCGTCACAGGCCTCAGGACTGGAATTTTTGTTAACAGTAAGAGAAACCTTATTCTCTCTCTAGCTGTCCTAGCGTACCTCAGTGGAGGGCATCACAAACTTTCATGCTAAGGGTAAGGAGGGAGAAGGGAACAGGACTGGAGGAGAAAGCAAGGGCACAGTCCATTGCCAAAGCTAATCCTCCATCACGCCCTGCTCCATCAAGGACCCTGGACAGCTTAAACCACGTTAGGAATCAGACGGCAGAATTGGAAGGAAAGCCAGCAAGCCATGCATTAAGAAGAAAGACAGCCAATGGCTCCCTGTTTCTAGTTTGTCCTTGTTGGAGTGATATGGGGACTGGCCTGAGATGAAGTTCCTCCAGGGAAGCAGAGCAAGAGCATTCTCTCTGCTAGGAATCAATTTGGAAGGAGAGACCCCAGTCTACTTAGCAGCAGCAAGAGGCTGCCTGTGCGTGGCATCTGCTGGTGAAAACTCCACCATGACCCAGAGTAGCTCAGGCCAAGGGAATGAGCAAGAGGATCAACCTCTTGTCCTGAACCAGTTCCTGTTCTCTGTACAGACTGAGACCCAGGCCACCTGTGTTTGATGGAAACCAGGAGATTAACACACAAGCGGAGAAGAAAACACACAGTCTTGGGAAGAATTTTGACCCTTTACTCTTACTGGCCTTCCAACCTAAAATCTGCCCATGTCCTTCCAGCTTGGACAAGTCCTACCAGTCTTTCCTGTCCAGCTCAAACCCCAAGTCCCCAACCCCGGCAGGCTACAGTGATCTCTCCTCTTTAAGCTCCCACAGCAGGAAGCACCTATGTGCTTACTTGGGGCAGACAGATACTGTTTTATTCTATTTGCTTTCACTCTCCGTGTCTTGTCTTCCTGATTAGAATGTCAGCAGGTCATTCACAGCACTTAGCACACTGCTAGCTAAGCAATGATAATCGAGAATAAGACAATCCATGCTTTAGAATCATTTACTAACACTAATATCATTTCCTTTACTAGTGTGAAAAAAATCTATTGATTTATCCATTTATGGAGGGACTCCAAATACAAAACATCTTGTAATTATTTTTTAAAGTTCTTATCGCATATTTCTTGATGGAATGATAGGACATTTGGGATTTTCTTCAAAGTAATAAGGGTGAATCTCCAAAACAGTAGGCTGAATTAAAGGAGCCAGACAAAAAGAATACACACTATGAGAGTCAGTGCTCTGAAGTTCTAGAACAGACAAAACTGCAGTGATAGAAAGTAGATTGCCTAAAGCTGGGGTTGGGGGAATAGATTGCAAATGGGCACAAGAGATAGAAATGGTCTATATCTCGATATATAGATACAGGGTGGTGGCTAGTAAGTGCGTGATAGAGGGTGTATACATTCGTCAAAAGTCATTGAACTATAATTTAAATGGGTACATTTTATTGTATCTCAATAAGGCTGACTTACAAAGAAAAATATATAGATAGATAGAAGAATAAATATTGATCTAAATGTGTCGACAAATAACAGGGGAAGGAGGAAAGAAGACTGAGGAATAGTGGAAACGGGCCTGGCCATAAGTTGTCAGAGCCAGGTGATGAGCCCATAGGAGTTCATTATATCATTCTATTTTTGTAAATGTTAACGTTAAAAAATAATTTTCATTTTGTTTCTCTGTAACTTAAAATGATCTTTAAGAATCTTATCTAGGGGGCCAGCCCCGCGGCCGAGTGGTCAAAGTTCCGCGCGCTCCGCTTAGGCGGCCAGGGTTTGCGGGTTTGGATCCTGGGCGCGGACCTACTCCATTCACCAGCCATGCTGTGGAGGCATCCCACATACAAAATAGAGGCAGACTGGCACAGATGTTAGCTTAGGGAGAATCTTGCTCACCAAAAAAAAAAAAGAATCTTATCCAAACCCAGGACAATGGCCTTTTTCTCCCAACTTACTGTTGGGTTATGAGAGTTTCTCAGACTTCAGGACTCAATTTCCCAAGGCCCTCTCGTCGTACAGGTGAGGGGGCTCCATGGACTCCTGCTTCTGTTCTCATCCACAGAAGCTAAAGAAGTCCATCCATCCCCCACTAAACGTAAGCTCTCGGCAATCCCTGGCTGGGGACTCTATCACCCTTCTCTGCCCTTCTCCACACTCACCAGGAGGGCCCTGGCCCCCAGGCAGGCCAGGGGGTCCTGGAAGGTAGGCGTTTGAAGCCAGCACCTTGTCACCAGTGATGTACTTGCCCAGGCCGGCAGCACTGTTGGGGAGCAGGGCAATCTGCAAAGAGAAGAGGAACCTCAGTCAGGAAGCAATGGCTCCAGTGCCGGGAGAGTCTTTGCACTTGTGTTGTTTGCAGAGGCTGCAAAGCTGTTTCATGGTAATTCCTCTTTATCTGAGCCAGTTAGAGCCCAAAGGGACTGTAGAGATCCTGTTTCTACACCCAGAGGCCTTCTAGTGAAAACAGCTTGAACGAGGTCACTCAGCTAGTTAGTGGGTGAACCTGGATCGGCTCCAGATTGCTTAGACATCATCATCAGACTCATTATTACCATAATTACTGCAACTTAGCCATTTCTGATTTTCAATTTGTTAATTACTTTGTGTCAATTATTTGAGACCTACTCTGTGCCAGGCCCTATGCTTGGTTCTAAGGTGACAATGGTGACCAAGACATGGTCCCTGCCCTTATGGACATCTCAGCCCTGGAGCTGGTACCAAAATGTGGCTTACAGTTACCTGCACGCTCAGGTGTTTGGGAACTAGTGGGAAACAGTGACTTGTGATGGTTTTAAAACACGTCCACAAATTTTTTGACACTTAAACCTTCACAAGGTGGAGACTCATTTCCCACACTCTGACTGTGGGCTGTACTTAAAGACTTGTTTCTAATGAACAGAAAATGACAGAAGGGACAGACAGTGTAACTTCTGAGACTGGGTCATAAAAGGCTTCTTCCTTGTTCTCTCTCTTGGATTTTAGGGGAAGCCAGAGGGACCACACCAATGAATGACTTTCGCATTCCTTGAGGTCAGGTAACTGTGAATCTGTGAGACCTTCAGTAAGAATGGAATGCTCGGGGCCGGCCCCGTGGCTTAGTGGTTAAGTGCGCGCGCTCCGCTGCTGGCGGCCTGGGTTCAGATCCCGGGCGCACACCGACACACCACTTCTCCGGCCATGCTGAGGCCGTGTCCCACATACAGCAACTAGAAGGATGTGCAACTATGACATACAACTATCTACTGGGGCTTTGGGGCAAAAAGGAGGAGGATTGGCAATAGATGTTAGCTCAGAGCCGGTCTTCCTCAGCAAAAAGAGGAGGATTAGCATGGATGTTAGCTCAGGGCTGATCTTCCTCACAAAAAAAAGAAAAAAAAAAAGAACGGAACGCTATGACCTTCTGTTTCCTCACTGATGAAAGGGAACAGTAATACTCTCTTTCAGGACTGAGAGGATTAAGTGAGGAAGTATACAATGGGTGCCCAGCACAGGCCCTGGAACATACTAAGTGCCTGATAAATGGTCCTTCTAGTCTTTTCCTTCCAAGAAGCTGATTCAGGGATGCAAAATCCAGTGGAGAAGGGCACGTTTCTGAGGGCCAGAGCTACCCCCAGAGGATTAACTCTGGATCCTGGAGTCCCACAGAAACCGTGAATCTCTGCAATTTTCTGAAGCATGCTGCATCTGCCCCCACATCCTTCTGGACGAGGTCCTGCGTGGGGACCCTCTGCCCAGAGGGCAACACAAGCCAGGAGAAGGCACGTGGCAGATCTCATCCTTGCCCTGGGAGTGCTCTGAGGCTCTAAACCCATCTTTGGACCCCAGCTTTCGAGAGAGGTACCTACTATTTATGCGTGATCAGAGGTGGCTAACTGCCAATGTGACAAAGCTGTGCCCTGTGGGGTTCAACATCGTCACAGACACTAAATCAAAAGTTGTGTCAAGTTCTCCCTCTGAGGCTTGTATCAACTCTGAATTACGACTTTTGGGAGCAAGAAACGGAGCTGAATGTTGATTTGAATGACCGTGGAGTTTTCTGTACCTTCTGCCTTCATGGGCCAGGCAGCACGTTTCACCTCTCATTTCCCCCCTCAGGGATTTCCTCCTGCCCCAAGAGACGAGACGCCCAGTCAAGTTCTGACTCAGCAGAGTGAAGCACCCTCTGTCAACGATGCCCCACAAATACCCCTAGGATTGCAGGGCACCTGGCTTCACAGTAACACAGCAGGGAAATGGAGCGAAAGATGATCATGAGATCTTGAACCCCCAAGCCCAGGCCCGAGGGGTGCACGTGGAGAATTACAAAATAATCTACTGAACTGCAGCTACGATGCCAGGCTGTGAATGGCTCCAGGTAAGCCCACGAAAGTTTTGCTGTCCAAGACGACCTTATCTGGCTTCAGAAGGTCCTCGGTCTCCCGCACTACTGTCCATGTCTGAGCATGGGGGTTTAGGAATGATCAGCAGGCCTGTTATGAAACATGGTTCTGATGGTGACCGCTGGCCAAGATCCCCTTCTCCCGCTGAGTCGCTGCTGGGTTTGGGGCCATCTTGATTCAGCTTTAGAAACTGATGATTTTTCTTAGTCACGGAGACAGACGTTCTTGCCAATGGAAGAAATCCAGTATTAATAAAAAGTAGTCATGACCATAATATGTGGTTTGCACTTTGGCAAACAATTTTTACCCGTATATCTTATGAAGAACAAATTCTTCCGGCTCCTTTGTAAGGTGACTGCCCTAGTCCTGTATCCCACTAGCTCCTTAATGAAGCGCTTGCAATGTTTCTAAAAGGCACAATCACAGGAAACCACAGGGGGTTTCAGCCGTATCCCTGCAGCCTGGCATGAAGGAGGAGTAGACTCGTGAGCCCAAAGGTGTTGCTCCCACTCCTCTTGCTCAGTCTCCCACACATGCCTGGGGAACACGTGTCAGGCTCTTCTGGGGTCAAGGTCCTAGTCCCACTTCAGCTGCCCTAAGTGACCTCTTTGAGCCTGGGATGCTCCCCCGTCTGGAACTCCCTCCAGAGTGGGATTTTTTTTTTTTTTTTGGTGACGGAGATTAGCCCTGAGCTAACATCTGTTGCCAATCCTCCTCTTTTTGCTGAGGAAGATTGGCCCTGAGCTAACATCCATGCCCATCCTCCTCTACTTTATATGGGACACCGCTACAGCATGGCTTGATAAGCATGTGTAGGCCTGTGCCCAGGATCTGAAACTGTGAACCCCGGGCTGCAAAAGTGGAGCGTGCGAACTTAATCACTACACCACTGGGTCAGCCCCCAGAGGGTTTTTTCCTTCCTTTTCTTGGAGTTCTTACTGAAGTCCATCCAGCTCAGAGCACAAGGATGCTCAGAAGGCAGGAAGCTCAAAGACGCATCAACACTGTCTTCCAAAGGGTGCCTCAGTACCCTTAGCACTTCTGAGCCTGCACCCCTAGGAAGCTTGGGAGCCCCCAGCTAGTATTAAAATCCTTGGATAAGGACAGCCTTGGGAGTCTGCAAGCTAGGTGATTCCTGATCATCCACTTCCTTCCAGATAAACAGTCTTCCCCTAAGCTTTGAGAAGACCTAGTGTTCCCTGAAAGACACAAGGAATGGCACTCAATTCCCCTGTGACTGTTACTCAGAATTCAGTAGGAGTGACTACAAGAATTAAAGTCTTGTGCAGTCTGAAAGTCAGCTTTGCACAATTTCAGGTTGGGGTTCAGGGTTCAAAGTCACTCCCAGGATCCAGCTCTGTTCCAGGTGTTTATTTACAATGGAGCTGCTGTCACTGTGTCATAGCAAGAGACTCTTCCAACCCGCAAATGCATACCTGTGGCCCTGCGGTGGAACGGGAGCGAACCGGTGAGTGAGGGAAATTTGTAAGCAAATCTATTCTAGGGGACAGAGCAGGCAACACTGGCACCTGTAGCCTGGTCCGATTTTATTATGTGCTTCCAATAGAAAAACTGAAATGTGGATCCCACCTGTGGGCTTGGGCATTAGGCAAACTTATGTTTAAATCTCAGCCCTGCCACTTTCTACCTGTGGGGTCTTGGGTAAGCTACATAACCTGGATTTCCTCATCTATAAAATGAGGACTGCAACATCCACCTAAAAGGGCTGACAGGAGGGTGAAAGTGATGATGTCTTTAATGCGCCTGGCCCAGTGCCCAGACTAGTAACTGCCAGCAGCCATCACCATGGACACAGTGGAAACGCTCTGCCCAGGGGACGCTCTTGGCTCTGCTTCTAAGTAGCTGTGTGACTTTGGGTAAGTCCCTTCATCCTTCCAGGTTCTCATCTTCACGTCTACAGGACGAGAGGTTTAGACCAGATGATCTTGTCTTTGGACTTAAAATTTTGTAAGCAAGCCTGGAGGACGAGACCTGCACGTGGATGGAATTTAGAGATGCTGCCCTGTGCCCTTTCCAGCTCTCTCTCCTCCCTTGTAAAAGTCATGAGGTGATCCAGTAAATGCTGACCTCAGTTTCCTGGCTGACCTCCTGCGGGGTAATTACATTCTGGCTCCTGTCAGCTCCTCTCTGTGTCAGCAGGATGAGTGCAGAGTAAAGGGCCTGGCGTTCTGGAAGCAGCTGTTCAGGATCCCCGCTTGACATGCTGCACAAACCCAGCAGAGGATGGGCTTGTGGGACACAGGGGCTGGGGAAGAAGGCTGTCATAATGTAAGAAGAGCCTACGTTTCTCCTGGATCCCTGTCAATGGAATTATGAATATCTTTATCTCATATTAGCCTCCTTAATAAAGCATCTACCTCACAGAGCTGTTGGTACGAATCAGTTAGATACTGCCTATAAAGTACTTTGTAAGGACATATAATTAATGTTATTTATTTGGTAAACATTTACAGAGCTCTTTCTAGGTGGCAGGTACTGTTCTAAGTCCTTTATAAGTGTTAACTCATTTGATCGTCATGAAAACTCTATATAGTAGGTATTATTGTTATCCCCTTTCTATAGAACTGAGGCACAGAGAAATTAAGTAACATACCCAAGGTCACACAGCCAGCAAGTGGTGGGGCTAGGATTTTTAACCTTAGCTAATCTGCTTCTGGAATGTGTGCTCCTAACCACTACACCAAGCTGCCTCTCTTAATATTACTAATGATACTTGGCAAGGCAATCTACTGTCACCTTAATGTGGATTAATCTTCCCAACAATCCTGAGAAGACCCATTTTACAGAGCAACTAGATCAAGGTAGCAGAGGAAGGCACACACTACTGAGAAGCCATATATTTGCCTGGCACTAAAAGCAGCACTAGAGTGAGCAAATGCAGCCACCAGGTTGCAGACCTGCTCACACTTTTGAAACCTCACGGACCTCTAACTCCTGAAGCTTCGACTGCCCGCCCCAACTCCATTGGGCAATTGCTGGTTGACTTACACTGCTGGCTTAGTTTCCCAGCTAAGAGAGGAAGCTTATTTAAGGCAGGCCTGGATTCCGTACTCTTCTGAGTTTCCTCGTCTCCTAGCCCACAGCAGCTGCTTAACACACACCCCCCGAGTCATTACTCACGCTTCCCTGGATTGCTCCGCAGCAACGCCACCCTCAAGTCCAAGAGCCCTCCACGTGCCCTGACCAATCACAGCCTCCTCCTTCCCCCCAAAGTAACCACTATCCTGATTTTAATCACTTCCTGAGTTAAAAAAAATAATTTGCCACCCAACTGTGCACGCCTAGACACTATGGTTTAGTCCTGCCCATTTAAAATTTACATCTTTTAATTTTCTTTTAATCTGCAGGGCACCGCTCTACTCTTTCTTTTCCTTACAATTCACCCATTGAAGAACCCAGGGCGTTTGCCCTGTGGAGTTTCCCACAGTTGAGATCTTGCTAACTGTACCCTCGTGGTGCAATTCAACCCGTTTGCAAACCATTTTATACCATGCGCTTGGACCACCTACTTGTTGGCCAATGTTTATTTGGGCAGATGTCCTACATTCTTTTCTGAACAGAACAGATGGCATCAGCAGTAGATGAAGTTAAAAACCAACCGACAACCCCAACACCGGCACAGGAGCAGAAGTGAGGAGACCTAGGGTGGGTCTGGCCTGCCTCTTGGGCAGTGGCCTCACCTCTCCGAGAATATCAGCATCTTTCTTACAGGGTCATGGTGAGAATGAAATGAGATCCTGGATATAAAACTTCATGATAAACTATAGGATGCAACACATTCTAACAGACACCTTTAAAAATGAGTTACTCCTCATAATGCTCCTCGAATGTCGGCACTAGCTCAGACTTGGCCCACCGCACTTGTAGGAGAATTCAGTATAAGGTGGACCAATTCCAGTCCAGCCCAAGTGCACGAGAGTTACTAGTGTACTAAGAAGTACTTGTCTGATTTGTATGTGGCCCTATGGCAAGGCCTGTGAGGGTGACAGGCGTTGTGACACAAAATTTTCAGCTTCTTTTTAATGTTTCTTCTTTCATGTATCATAAAACACCGCAGGGAGGTTAAGGAAAAGCCAGACGTTGACTTAGCAACTGAATTGCTGAACAACTTGGGAGCTTCGGCAGCACTGATCACAAAGATCATCCAGGCTGGAAAGAGTTTCCCCATAGCTCTCAAATTAATCATCCAGAGAAGGAAACCGAGGGTAGCTTTAGGCCTGGAGACATTGATCAACTGCCTCCCCCACGTGCTAACCCTCTGGCCTATGAAATGCAAACTTACTTCTTCATGAACCCTTCTTTAGATTTGCTCAATGAACAGTAATGACAATCCAAGTTCAACCTGAGGATATCTCTGTGTTTATACTGATATACCTTAAAGATGTTCTGCCTGGTCTCCCTACTGGATCACAAAATATTCTGGATCATGATTATGCATCATATACATATATATATATATATATATATATATATATATACACACACACACACACGGTCACGTGTTCCTTAATGATGGGGATACATTCTAAGAAATGCATCATTAGGTGATTTCATCACTGTGCAAACATCATAGAGTGTACTTATACAAACATAGATGGTATAGCCCACTACACGCCTAGGCTATATGGTGTTAATCTTAGGGGATCACCATCGTATATGTGGTCCATCGTTGAACAAAACGTCATTATGTAGTGCATGACTATACATGCCTCTGTTAAAGTTGATAGATCTTCCAACAAGGTAACAAAAGGCCCACAAAGCCACTTCTCTTCTCAGCCTGTTAATCTGCCTGTTTCCCCCGTAGCTGTGGTTCTCATCAGGGGCTGCCGGCACGTTTGTTGAACACAGAAAAGCTATATTGTCTTATGCTTACCCTTTTGCCCTTTAGAATAACTAGATGTCAAAGCTAAACAGATTACGTGCACCTCTTTGACGTACTAAGAGACTTGAGTGGAAGCAACGAAATGAACAGACCAGTAAGTTTACGTTTTACCAGCGTAGGAGCAATTTCTGAGTCGCTGACAAACTGGTGGATTGACTGACCTTAGGTATAATAAATACCATTGATCTGGGTCCAGGACAGTTGTTCAAGAAATCAGTCTACTAGATCCACCACGGAACATTACTCACAGCATAATTATGTTACTAGAAATCTGATCCTCCACCCAGCATGCATGGGAGCCTTTTATAAAGGGAGTCAGTCCTCACCCTCGGCGACACGAGGCTGCTTTCCAAGGTGCGTGGAGCCCAGACAAAGCACAGACTGTAACTTGCAAATGTGAAAAATAAAGCCGCTGCAGAAATTCATCACCAGTGTATGGAAGTTTAGAGAGAGGATGTTCTCTATTGATAAAATATGGACAAAATATTAGGTAAAATAGAATCACATCAGACTGCCCCAGGGCTGTGTCCAGATGTTCATTTTACAAAAAGTCACACTAGTCACAGCTCATCCTCTCTACAGCTTCGCCACGTGCCCCTCACCCAGTCGTCTATTTAACAGTCACCTACTCAACCCCCGCCTGCGTTGTGTTCTGCTGCCCTTTAGGTGGTCAGCTCTGAGGGTGGGTGGGCAAAGCATCCAAGTCCAAACCTAGCTGGCACCAACCTCAGTGAACGATCAGTGAGGTCGTGGAAGACAATTGCTCCTTGTTTGTCAACATTCCTCCACTGTCTCCGCCAAGCCCTCCTCCTAGTTCACGGGACTGGTTCTGACACACCAGGCACGTACCTTTTGCTTCAGCTGCAGCACCGTCTGCTTCATCTGGTGAAACTCCTTGCATGAGGCACAGCACGTCCCGGCCCTCACCGCGTTCTCCGACTTCTCATCGTGCCCTGAGCGGGGAGGACATCCAGACCCAGAGAGACAGCGTCAGGAAGGGCAGGCCTGAGGTGGACTGGCCGGCGGGGAAACGTGTGAGGGACAGAGGCTGGCGATTTTACAGTTCTCAGGTCACGGACAGCAGCCCCAGGTCAGGGCAGGGGGATGCGGGCCCTGCCACACTTTGGGCTCAGCTGTTCCCATTTAGCACCCCAGCGTCTTCCTCCTCCATGTGTGAAAATGTGAACCATGGCCCTTTTATCAACACCTTTCCAGGAGGCAGGCTCTGTCAACCCAGCATGACTTATACTCCTAAGGGCCAACGTTCACACGCTGTAAATCATCCCCCACGCTCAGACAACGGGTGTAGGGTGCAGGGCTCACAAAGCTGGTTATCACCTCTGATAATCCAGCTGTTTAAAGGGAGCGCTGCCAGGCTGGGCAGGGTCACAGATGGAGCCCAGGAACTGACTTCCACGGAGATGTGAGGCCGGGATAGATAAACGTGCCAGGCACCCTGGATGCCCACCCGGGGCAAACGGGACAGGTGCTGGGAAAGCAATCGGGCCTGTCCACCGTGAAGGTCTCAATGCCGCCTTGTAGAGCACTGGGAGCTCCAAGGGCTTTTTGTAAAATTGTATTTTGCTAATGACTGGGTGAGTTAAATGGCGACACGGCCAAGAATTCACACAGCTCTCATCTTACTGGCACCGAAACGGACTACACAAGCCTGCGTGCTGCGGAAACTGGAGGTCGTCCCGCTACTGATGAGTAGGCGCAGACTAGCAAGGCCTGGGCGGACGGTGGCAGTGGTGTGGGCCAAGATTGGACGTGAGAAGCTGTGCGCGTGTTTCCTTGGGTGGGGCAGGACAGTTGGACACCCAGGCAAGTGTAAACTCTCCTAGCTTAGCTCTTTGGCATTGATGTTTGTCTGGCAGATAATAACCACTGCTAACTGGAATGTCACCTGGGGACAGTCGAGTAACGTATCTCCCCAAGTCATTTCTTGGGCTTCTGGGCCCACCTGATTTTCTTCTCACTACTCCCCTCTTCTGGGAAGCCCTCTTTGCTGTCTGCATTTGCGGAATCCTACCAACTATTAAGACCCAGTTCCAATGTTCCATGAAGCCCGCCCTCTCTATCCACAGAGACACTGTAGTCCTCTGAGATTAGGCAGTGTTTACCACGTGTCCCACTCAAACGGCGGGTATTCCAGGCTTCCCTGTGGAGGGGCTACTAGTGCACATGCCAGCGTGTAAGCCATCTAAGAACCGGAGTTGCTTCTTGGTATCTCATACAGCGGATGCTCAAAAGATGTTTGTGAAATGGAGCACTATTGGTTGAATTGCGCCCCCTCCCCCTCAAATCATGTTGAAGTCCTAACCCCCAGTGCGTCAGAATGTGACTTTTTGGAAACAGGTCATTGTAGAGGTAATTAAGTTGAAGTCCTACTGGAGTAGGGTGGCCCATAACCCCATATGACTGGCGTCCTTATAAAACGCAGCGATTTGGACACCGACACTCACACGGGGAGAACGCCAGGTGAAGATGAAGGCAGAGACCGGGTGATGCAGCAGGAGCCGAGGAATGCCCGAGATTGCCGGCAAACCTCTAGAAACCAGGGGAGAGGCCTGGAGCAGATTCTCCTTCACAGTCACAGAAGGAACCAACCTGCCTGATACCTGGATCTCAGACTTGTAGCCTCCAGAACTGAGACAATACGCTTCTCTCCTTTAAGCCACCTGGCTGGTGGCACTTTGTTACAGCAGCCCTAGGAAACTGACACATGGATGGATGGGCTGGCAGTTGAAGAGCCCCATGCTCAAGTCAACATTCCTCATGCAGCCCAGCTGATCTCTCCAATGGCGTCAGCCCCCTGCCTGGTGATCTACACGGTGACTGGTGTTTCTGCTCTTTGGGAGATGAGGGCGCCCAGGGGCAGCTGAGATCTCTGACTACTCATCTGCAGCACAGCAGTGGGCAGGCAGTTCAGACCTAACTGGCCACACCCCAACACCTGCACCTTGTGGGAGGTCTGAGGCTTGGAGCACACAAGCTAGGAACACATTTCTCAACCCAGCAGGCTGAAGTGCATGAAGCAGTGCTCTGTCTAGGTGAGTTGCCATAAGCAACACTTATCTCACCCCTTTATCTATCTGTCCATTCACTCATCCATTCATCTATCCACCCTATTCTCCCTCCTATCCATCATGGAGCATCTGATATTCGCCAGGCCATGTGTGAGGCATTGAGAACGCAAAATAAGTGAGGATACCTGTTTAACGATTTGCTATTGACCTTCCTTTTAAGGAACTAGCCCTGTTGGCAGAGCCAGGCCATCACGAACAAGGCTTAAAACCCCATCTTTCCATTTCTAATCTTACACACTCAGTTGAACTTTGAGTGTTGGTGTGATTAACGGAACTTGATAGTGTCACAGAATAAACCTGTTTACCAGATTCTAAACTCTATTTAGATCATGAACTGTTAGAACTGATGTTATATTTAGTTCAATCTCCTTTACAGATTAAAAAAAAAATAAGATCCAGAGAAGGAAAGTAATTTGTTTTAGGTCTCCCAGAACGCTGTGCACAGAGAATGAGCACTTACAGCGTCCGAATCGGGCATTGTGGGGCCGCAGTGAGCACACTACTGGGAGCTCTGTTCAGGATACCTGAGAGCTATCTGCCAGGCAGGCTACAGGAGAGTGGTTTTCAAGTGTGATCGCTAGACCAGCAGCAGGAGCATGTGGGTGCCTGTTCTCAGAAATCCTAAAACCTGGGAGTGCGGCCTAGTGCACAGTTCTGTCAAAGCCCTCCAAGGGACTCTGAAGACATGCAAGTTCAACAATCACTGATCTGGGGAAGAGGCTCTGCTGAGTGACCAAAATGCCTGGCCTGTTTTCTGTACTTTGTGGAATCATCAGAACACAGAGATCAAGATTAACTTTGTCCAAAAGACTTGAAGCTTCTGCAGACGCAGGAGTAACACAGTAGCAAGGAGCCTAGGCTCTGGTGGAGTCAGGTGATCAGGATTCGAATCCTGATGCTGCCACTTAGTACCTTTTAGGTTGGAAGTTGCAGCTTCTGTGCTCGTCCATGCCTCAAACAGTAAAATGACTATAGGACTTATCACCTGGGTTCTTGTGAAGCGTCAAGCAAATAACGTCTGTAAGTTCCCAGAACGGTGTCTGGTACATGGCAAGTGCTCCATAAATATTAGTATTATTTATTATCATTGGTATTAAGTTCCCTACAAAATTACAGATGTGGGGTAGGGCTTTTTACATTATCCTTTGGCAAGAGGTCTCAGGGTTTGAAGATAGATAAAAACATGTGCTTTCTTTGCGTGTATAGACCTGGAACAGTCTATTCTGAATTGGGATTCATCCACCCTGCAATTTGTCTGCAGTAATATCAAAGGTGGAGCTAAAATAATCCAGATATGCTACATTAATAATTCATTTAGAAATCTTGGTAGACATCCCTGACTTTGCATGTTTTCAGTCCCCTCAATTCACGCTGTGCTCACGGGTCTCTAACAAAAGTCTGGTGAGGGATCACTCAACATTTTGCTCCAACCTGTTCAGATTTTAAAGTTGCAATACTAGCGATTAGCCACACGGGAGCGTGTAGCTCTAATTTTTACTGGTGTTGAGCAGGATCTACACACTAATCGCTAGAAATAGAATTCCTTAGATACCATATTAATATTTAATAAACTCGGGAAAACTAAAGAATGTTCCCAACATATCTCACACAGGCAGTGTCACAAGTGAACAAAGCACGTTTGTTTTTTAAAATCGATCGTGCAGATTTGTGCCCTGGCAGTAGTTCTCAACTCAGGTGGCACATTATAACCATGTTGGGGGGCTTTTAAAAATCCCACTATGCTGCACCCCACCCATCTGGGGTCACAACAAGGGAACAGTATCAGCATTTTTTAAAGGTCACCAGGTTGAGCGCCACTGATCTATGGATTAGCGGAGCTTGAAAGTTATACGAAACACCTGGCCACCCCCTGACACTTTGAACTGTAAGTAATGTTGAGGGTCATGGTCGCTTTATCAGAAAACAAACAAACGTTGAAAAATCGAGATCAGCAAGCTAATTACCATGGAGCCAACATGTCCTTAATTTGTCTCCTCATCGGTGCTACACAGGCTCCCTGGGGTGACTGAACTGGCTCCAGCCACATATTTTCAAAGAGAAAATCAAAGTGACTGTGCACCACTCTCGCCTATTAGCCAGACGGCTGTGTCACCATGCCTGTGAGTGCACAGCAACCTCTCAACTGCCAGAGGCCCGGCCGAGGGCGGCCCCTGCTGCTCTCCGCCGGCTTTCCTAACAACTAGCTGAGGCTGTGCCCAATTTTCAATTCCTCTAACTATAATGTTATAGACATTGGACAACGCAAAGTTAAAAAAAAAAAACAAAAAACAGGAGGGAAAGGAGGTTTTAGATAGCATGTGTTTATACTCAATAATCATTCTCTTCATCAAAAAAATGACGGTGATGAAATATTGGGCTTATTAGCCCAAAACAGATGAAACCACTTAGCTGACTCGGCTGTTCCAGAGACAGGGCTCATTCAGCCCCTAACTTTTCCTATTGCTGAGCTGAATATCCGATGTTAATTATTCATCTTGTAGAAACTGTGAGGAAAGTTCTGTTTAGAAGGTGTTGAAGCAGAGCATGTCTTTGAGGGTTGGCACTGGCTTAGACGGAGGATCAAGAAATGAGGGGCTCACAGGGCTGGTAGGGGCTTATGTTACTTTTACTTACGCTAAATCACGTCCAATTGTTAAAAAGATGTATGAAGGTGAAAGGGTCTTCAGAGCTCATCCAGTCCAACGCTCTTGTCTACATAAGCAGAAACTGAGGCCCAGGGAGCTGCCCTATATCACTCAGCTGGGTCCGGCTACCAGCTCTCCTAACTTCCAAGCCAAGGAACTTTTCACGGCATCACAGCTGAGGAGGAAGTGAATCCTGGGCACTTGCTTTTTGTTGCCAGAACCATCAAAGCCAGCTCCCCCCCGCACCCCCACTTCTCTGTGGCCCATTGCTTGAGTTATGACTGTCACTTTCAGGGCATACAATGTGCCTGTCCTATCTCGTAATTTTAATTGCGTGTATGAATTACTCCTCTCGGTCCCTCCCCCCCACCCCCCAGTGTCCTTGGTTACCGGCGTTGGAATGTTTTTCTTACTAAAATACTAAAACCAAATGCTAGTCCTCTGTGCCTATGTGGTGAACTCACACTAGTTACTGAAAATGAAATACTGAGAAATCCTTTTATAACGTTGCTGCTTGGGGAGAGGTAGTGTGATACAACAGAGAGGTGTTGTTTCAGGTTTTTAAAAAAACTATTCGTAGTTGTTATATTTGGAGGGAGATGAGGAGGGAGGAGGAAGAGAGAATTGCAGCCGAGGCTAATCTGTGCGGTGAGTTACGAGAAGGCTCAGTGGTATAACCACCAGACAGTTCTTGCTGATTAAACAGGAGGACATCTCCCATTGAAGTCACTGTAAACAGGAACAAACGGTCTCTCAGTAGGGCAGAGCGGAGGAGTACCATCCTGTTTTCGTTCGTCAGATGCTCTGCAGTAAATGGCTCCCTTCTAGACTTTGGCTGCTTCATCTAGCGATGAAAATATCCTCGCCTGAAAGTCGACCAGATGACCTAACCAAGTTCAGGCCCCAGAGCTCAGCTCTTTGATGCTAATAAGTTAGAATTTTCCAAACTGTATTTTTCAAGATACCACCATCCGTGAGATGTTTATAGGTGTTTCTTAAGAAAATAATTCTGGGAAATCCAGGTTTAACTAAAATTAACCTTTTTTGCATGGCAATCTCGCTCAAAGCTTTTAATGCACTCGCATCGTAAATCCTTAAGAAGCGGGTGCAGTAATGTATTCCTACCCAAACATCTGAACACAGAAGCTCTAAACAAAGGCTGGTTAACACCTCACAGGACCCCAAAGTTCTGTAGAACACAATGTTGGGAAACGCTGTACTAAATGATTGAGATAAAATATGTATTTAAATGAAAGTAATACTAGAGAAGGAGCAAAAAAAATTGCACATATATGTCCCACATAATTATGACAGCTGAGGTTTCTTCTGAATTCTCAGGCTTAGAAGTCAAACTGGTTATCACTTAAAATTCTTGATCTCTCATACTGAAACTTTTGTTGTGTTGGAAAATTTTTTGAGAAGTACAATTCATTTCTCAGGGAAGCAAGGAGAGTGGTCCCAGGACCGACTTAGTGCAATAGACTGTTCATTTCAAAGAAGCACTGAGAGCGTCCTGCGCCCCAGCCTTTGGCTGGGCCCTCTCTGGATCCACTCTCTCAAAGTGTGAGGCAGGAGGTGAGCACCTCCCAACAAGGCCCACCTTGTCACTGCACTCTGGCTCAGAGCCATCCCTAGAGTCCCCACAGCAAGGTGACTGTGTGGAGCTCACTGCCATGGGGACAGAAAAGGGATGTGGTTGGAGAACCTAGGAATTACTGTAAGAGGCGGACGCCACCGGAGGCCCAAGAACAAGTAGATTCAGAATGTAAAATCCTACCCGGGGCTCTGGAAATTCCATCCAACTCCTCGGGTCTCTGCTAATTAAGGTCAGGCCTCTGGGCAGACCAATCTACCCCACCAGGTGGGAAGTGCTCATGGGTGGGGCCTGGTCCTATTATTTGGAGATCCCACCTTGACACTCAGCAGTAGGTGGTGTTGCTGTTTCTGATGGTTATGCTCTAGCCTGGGCTGCTCAAGGCTGCCCTTCACGCCCGTGTAAATGGATTTCACCTGAATAGAAATGTGAGGCACAGACACAACAGAATGCCAGGCTGAGTAGCCCACAGCCCGCGGGCTACCTGGCTCAGAGCGTAGCTGAACACCCAATTCCAAAATGAAAAATTAGGAAGCTGCTTCCTTGTTGCTAATTCTCAAGTCAGCCCTCACGTTGATATATCAGTGGCTGAAAGACCACACCTCATTTTAATGAGATTCTTCCTTTCAAAAAAGGATATAATCTAAGAGGTGATTTACACATCCTGCCCGCCCCCCACCTTCTCTACCATGGGACAAAAATGAAGTGATTTTAATTTTGAATTAAAAAAAAAGTAGCCTGGGGCCGGCCCCGTGGCTTAGCGGTTAAGTGCGCACGCTCCGCTAGGGGCGGCCTGGGTTCGGATCCTGGGTGCGCATCGACGCACCGCTTGTCCCGCCATGCTGAGGCCGTGGCCCACATACAGCAACTAGCAGGATGTGTAACTATAACATACAACTATCTACTGGGGCTTTGGGGAGAAAAAGGGGAAAAAAAAAGGAGGAGGATTGGCAATAGATATTAGCTCAGAGCCGGTCTTCCTCAGCAAAAAGAGGAGGATTGGCCTGGATGTTAGCTCAGGGCCGATCTTCCTCACACAAAAAAAAAAAAGTAGCCTGAAATTTTTTTCTCAATCAACCCTTATGCCAAAAAAACTGTTTACCCCTGCTTGAAGCACCTCTGGGTGCACATGTCCTACACACTTCAGGCTTTAAAAAGTGTCACTAAGCCCTCTTATTGACTCCAATTATCCCAAATTGCCTGATCAAACAGATCTTTTGCATTTACTTCTAATATATGCTGGCTTTGTCAAAACTCAACCTGGTCGGTCCTCAGAATTTTGCCTTACAGTTTTTCCACGTAAGGCAGCTGGTCCCCAGCTGGTTACTGTCTTCAGTTGATGGCAACTGCCTTCTACCCTTGTTTGAATCTCAGGCTACACCCAAGAATCACCATCTCCCGAGCGTGTAGACAGTTCTGGGCTTTTCATCTCCCTGCATTTCTTGGTACATGGGATTTGCTCTAGAAGCCCTCTCCCCACCCAGAGATGGCCCAGGCACAGCTAACCTCTCCCGACAAACAGGACTCTCCTCCTGAGGGAGGCAGTGAAGACCCGGGCCCTGAGCTCAGGAAGATGATAACAGCTTTCTGACCTATACGTGTAGGATGCCAGAGCACAAGGTTCCTTCCTTCCCCTCCAAACTTAGATAAGGCAGTAACCCAACACTCAGGCTGATCATGCCCCTGAGTGACCAGACATCTCAGTTGAATCTGGTTGACGTAATTTAAATCAGCTTCTCGAAGTCTGTGAAGAAAAGCCAGCTTCTAAAAGTTTTGTACTTCACTGTGGACTCTATTTGCAAAATATAATAAAAATGCATTACTAGAAAAATAAGACCAAATACAAGCATAAATCTTTGGATTTAGACAACTTTTCTCCCGTCAAATTGGCATAAAAATTTCTAAACTCTCTCAATTTCTGTTTTTATCCCATCATGAATCAAATAACAAACAGCTCAGGGGCAGGCCCAGGGCCATGGACTGCATACTTGGAGCAGCACTGATGTAGATTCTTGCCTTACATGGAAATGTTTCCTATGTATGTTCAGTGCATTTTCTTTGAGAGAACACAGTGTTTATGGCCTCTCCTCTGCTCATCCTAGTTTGGTCTAAGCATGTAACGGAGTTCTCGGGATCTATCCATGAGCATACCACCTCTGCTTCGTGGAGAGCTTCCTCGGTTACACACCCGCTCACAACCCTTGCTGCTAACAGGCGTCGCTCTCACTGGGTCTCTTTAGAAGGGGCCTGACCTATATCCTACCTGTCTCTTATCCCGGTCCCACTAACCATTCTTATAAATGCCCCATCTGCCTACTGCTCCCTGAGGGACGCTGTTGGGCTCCCACTTGCCTATCTATCTATCTATCTATCTATCTATCTATCTATCTATCTATCTATCTACCTACCTACCTACCTACCTACTTAGGGGGATAATTTTACTTGCCCTACTCACCGGTGTCATTGGGGTATTTGTCTCCCTTGATGCACGTCCTCCCGTCGTCCTCCTGGATGTAGCCCTCCCGGCATTCACAGCGGTAGCTGCCCAAGGTGTTGATGCAGATGTGTGCACACAGCGTCCCGTTGCTGGTGGCACACTCGTCGATATCTGGGTTTGAACCAAATGCAGAGAATGCTCAGAGTTTCAAAGAATTCACTTCCAACACAACAGATGACATCAGGCTTGGCCCTTCTGTTAATGTCTGCAAAGGACACTTTGCCAGACCTCTATCGGAGAAGCCTGGGATAAAGTAGGAAGCTAGAAACATGGGCCATCCATGACAGGAGCACTTTAGGCAGGGTCACCACGGTTACAAACTGATCGGTGATGGGGTTCCTGGTTGTGGCTCTGCCACTGCCAAGTCACGTGGCTTGGTGCAGGCACTGCTAGCCTTCAAAGTTCTCATCTATAAAACAAGATAATGAAGCCTGTCCTATACTTGGCAGGGCTCCAAAGAGGAGAAAATGAGATAACCGATGGCAACACGCTTTGAAAAGCAAGCATCATAGAAATGATTTTCTGCAAGGATCCTAGTGTGCCATAGGTTTTTATGTCCCCCTTAGGGCTGTGGGTTCCAAACAGCATGATGGTGACCCAAGGTCACTTAGGAATGGCTCCCTCCCAGTTACCAGACGTGACGGTACCTGGGAAAAGCCACTTCTGATAAAAGAAAATAGTTATAATGGGTCTTATGGAGCGTGTTTTCCCTAGGAAGTTTTGGCCTCATCAATGACCCAAACAGACCCCTCACGAGCTGTGGAAATGAGCCATGAGCCCATCAAACAAGCAACCAGTAAGAGCCCACACGAACCGTGCACATCACAGACTTGCTCCCCTACTAAACAGGGTAGAAACAAAACCCTTTCCCAAGAGGGAAGGAGAGGGAGGCCCAACTCCATTTTCTATTCGCTGGCTGAAGACACCGGGTGGCAGCAGGAGGGGGCCGTGACACACAGCCCCAGACCGTGCACATGTGGCGGGCAGACAGAGCCCAGCCCTGCACTTCAGGATGCTGACAACGTCCAGCCCAGCCAGTCCCTGGACAAGCTGCCCGGGACCCACCTCTGGCAGCGTGGTCATTTGGATGTCCCCCTGGCAGTATGTCCTACGTCATCTGTAGACTAAGATGTCACAGCTGCAATTTCTCAGGCTGACTACCTTTCTCCATGTGCCCCTGCCCTAAACCTAAGCATGAAGCTGCCTCTACTGCCCAGAATAGGGAAGAAAAGGTTGCAAGGAGAGACAGAAATAGGTGGGACTCTTAGCAGAATGCTAGTTCTGCTGATCCCCAAATCCCCTAGGTGAAAACAACAGGGTACTGTAGAACCAAAAACTGAGACAAGAGCGCTGTGCCCGGGCCTCGGTGGTACAGAATGGCATACCACGCTCTCTGTAGGAGAGGCCATGGGCTCCTGCTCCATTCACTTGGTGGTCTCCATTCTATTCTTTGCCAGTATGGTGTGCCATCCCAGGTGCCACTGGGGAGAAGACAGGGGACCCAAAGTCTAGAACATCTCTTAAATGCTGCTCTCTAGAGCCCCTGCTGGGGCAGAGAACGGGGCTGCTCATCACAGCTTGTTTGTGGTCCACTTGGGTCCCTCTGCCAGCCTCCTCAGTTCCTCCTTCAGCTGATTCTCAAACTTGACTCTGCATGTGAATGGCTAGAGACAAGTGTGTAAATGGAGATTTCCAGACCCACCCTCAGAGTCTGGAGGGAAGGCAAAGAACCTTTTTTTTTTTTTTAAGCAAGAACCCCACATGTTTCTGAGACAGGTTAGCCACAGAGTGACTACACTTTGCAACATGTGGCTCGCGGGCACAATTACCAAAAACTTGTCTCAGAAACTCTGCGAGTGCAAGGCTGGGAAGCCCAGGGAGTGAGGGGGAGGGGAACAAGCTGGTGGCGATGGATGGTGCTGGCTTTGCTCAGCTGCAGTCCAGGCGGCTGCTTCAGCTCCCTCTGACTCACTTCCAACCTGTCTGCCATGTGGACACTTCCTCTTTCCCCGTCTTTCTTCCTGATGGTCTTCAGAGAGAACGCTTACTCTTGTTTCACTCTTTCTGTGTTTTTACATTTCTGCCCACTTATGTTCTGTTTTACATTATTCTAGTTTTCATTTGTTAACGTTCCCCTCCTCCTGCTCTTATATCTCACTGCCTATTGGGATCGGACTGGTACGAACCCCCTGAAGAATTCCTTGGCCATAGTTTGTTCTAATAATCAGGGTGAAAGGCAGTGACTCCTAAGATAATACCAACGCAACTGTATCCAACAAGTGTCAAGATATAAAGGAAGAATCAAAGATCAAAGCAGCTGAACGAGGCATATCCCCAGGAGCTGAAAATAACGGGTATCGCCAACACACCGAGGCAGTAAGGCTTCTCCCGATTCCGGTGTCGCTCCCGGTCATACCGGTATCCTGGGTAACAAGTACACAGCACTCGGCCGAAGTTGTCTGTGCACTGCTGTTCACAGGGAGCCTCGGCGCACACATCATAATCTGAAAAAGAAAAGCGTGAGCTCACGTCAATCAGTCATTCCCAGGCGAAAGCGAGGTCCCCAGCCCTGGACCGGAACAGACTTTCCGGGCTGCACTCTGCAAAGGGGAAGGGTGAGGAGTGACCAGCTATGTTTAGGGGAGCATTAACTCTTCAGGCCATGGGGCGCCTTCTGAGTTCTGCAATGGGTAACAATGCCCAGCATCACAGTGGTTGGAAGCAAACACCACTTGTGATTTTCCTCCGGGCACCTCATCCTCCTTTGCTCTGTCACTCCACCCGAGAGTAAAGATGCTCTAGATGGCCAGGCTCTGCAGCCTCACCTGGGGGCCTGTTTTCTCTCTTTCTCCCACTACTGAAGAGATAGGGAATTCCTTCCAGCTGAACACTGAACAGCAGCCAGCCCTGCTGATGGGTGCTGGCGTGTTAACATGAGAGCGGGGGCTGGAAGGCAGGCAGGCTCGGAGGATTGTGGAACAGAGACACACATGAGTTGTTAGAGGGCTGGTGTGTGTGTGTGTGTGGGGGGTAGGTGTGCATACCGGGGGCTGATTCTGCATGCTGAGAAGGGGCTGGGTGAGGTCAAATGGCTAGAGATCTCGTTCCAGCCCTCAGCCTGTGCAAATTAGGGTGGATGCTCTATTCCTCATAAACAGTTGTAACGGGCATCTCCTCCTCTCGTCCTCACGAACAAACTGATATTTAACGAGCCTCTGAAGGGACTTTGGTTCTAGGTCAGGAGCTCAGGCTGAGCATTTACTTCCAGACTAGATCCAGCATTTCATTAATCGCCGCACTCTCTTCCCCAGGTGCTGACAGATCAACATTCCTTGGACATGGAGTGAGCCTGGCTTTGCGCTGCCACACATACAAAGGTGGAATGGGTGAGCGGTCAGCCTCTGATGCAGGCAGGGTTGGTGTGACAAGGATCATGCCATTCACATGACGGCCTGGAACGCTGCCCTTGCTAAATATTCCTCCCCACAGTTGTGATTCCAGGTCTGCTTTGCCAGTGTGTGTCCCTGGTCAAAGGTGTTTTCTTCAACTAAGCATCACCTCCAGGGAACCAACGTTCTGTGCTATTTTTGCTTAAGAGCAAGAGCTCAGCCGTGATGGGCTGTGGGCTGCCCTGCTCGGCCAGCTGTAGCCATCATTCAGCAGCCACCAGGGAGGAGGACAAGGGCAGAGAGGCCATCAGAAGTCCTTGTGTTGACTGTGGTGCCCAACAAGGCTTGTCTCGAACAGCAGCAGCCCCTGCTCACCTCCACCATTCCTGCTCCCTTGAGGTGCCATCGCCACCTCCTCTAGCTGAGTCTTTTATTAGTTCCCTCTGCATCTCTCAAGAGCCAGCTTGCATTGCTTCCTTCTTTTCCTTTTAAATCCTCTCTATTGATTTCCAGCCATGGAAAGGATGCATTGGGTTTTTTCCCATCATTCCCCCACCACAGCCATACTTTCTAGTCCCTCCATCTTGCTAATGTAGTTATATTGAAATCTTGGATAAATCTTCAGTGTTTGCACCATAATGACAATATAAAAGCTATTCTTTGCTGAGCCTGGGATTATGCTCTAATTACCTATCCTTTCCTGAAGAGCCTTTTGTTTTCCCTGGAATTAAAATAATTATCTTGTATATTTTGGGGTACCAGGTATTGAGCGTTTTTTCTTAGATTCAAACTCCCCCTTCCATGAGCTACTTTGTGACTGGGACTCTGGAGACCACCTCCTCTCTGCCCTGTCAGCTGCTGGCTAATTCGGTGGGGGGGGCAGGGATGGGAGAAGGAGTAGGGGGAGGGGGCAGGAGGAGGAGGGAGAGACAGACAGACACAGACACTGAGAGGCTGGAGGAGAAAGAGGGGCATGTGCCTTTCTGTTTGCTTCCTGTGCTTCCTGCTCCTGAGAGCCTCGCCTCAGCCTTCCTGCTGCTTCCCTCTAGCAGTAGATTGTTCCAACAGCAGCAGCAAAATCCAGTTTGCAGTTTTTCCAGCACCTGCAGAATCAGCCTCATTACATCCCATCCCCGAGACACCAGCATCAGCCTCCGGTGCTCCCTTCCCAAGGTCTGGGTCCCAGGTCCACGGATAACTTCCTCCGAGTTCAGAGAAACAGCATCTGCTGGCCGGTGCCCCCACCTCAGCTCTCTGGGTCCCAGTGCAATGGGCATGTCCTCCAAGCTTCTCAGTTTTAATCCTTCCAACATCTTCTCCTGGCTCCCCTGGCCTAGAAGTGGTAGATGCTTCCTGTAGTTGTTACCTCTGTGACAGTGTTTTCCTTTTGTCTTTTCAGTTCTCAATTTCTAGTTAGCAATTCTTCGTATTCAATTCTGTTAAATAACTGGTGAGTGTTCTACTTCTGGATTTAACTAGGATCCACACACTCAGTTTTCTACAAATCTATCACTAATTCATCCCTAGAGACTCTCCTAATTCAGCAAATCTCCTCTTAGACGTTTTATTAATTAAATTTTGAGGAAGTTTCTCCTGGAACCTCCAACCTGCTCCAGACAGGACCCTGCAGGTCTGCTGCACGGCTGTCTCCTGGGATGTCCACTCACCATCACCCCAGGATTCACACCTCTCACCTGTGTCGGATCCCTGACTCCTGGATCCCATGACTCCCTCTTTTCTGGTTTACTTTCTTTTTTTTTTTTTTTAAAGATTTTATTTATTTTATTTTTTCCCCCCCAAAGCTCCAGTGGATAGTTGTTTGTCGTAGCTGCACATCCTTCTAGTTGCTGTATGTGGGACTCGGCCTCAGGATGAACGGAGAAGTGGTGCCTCGATGCGCACCCGGGATCCGAACCCGGGCCGCCAGCATCGCAGCGCGCGCACTTAACCACCAAGCCACAGGGCCGGCCCGCTGGTTTACTTTCTCATTTTAGTGGAGCACGTCCTCCAGTGGCTTCCTGAGAAAGGTCTTAAGGGATTTAAAAGTTTTGAAATCATGCATGTCTAAAAATGTCTTTTGTCAACCCTTATGGTTATGGCTAGTTTGGGTATATACTTCTAGGCTGGAAAACCACCTCAGCATTTTGAAGGCTTTGCTCCATCGTCTTCTAGCTTTCAGTGTTGCTATAGGCAAGTCTTACTAGATTCTAATTCGATCTTTTGTATGAATCTCACATTTTTCTCTTGAAAAATGTTAGTATTTCCTTCTTGTTCCCAGTGTACAAAATGTCACAATGATGTCTTCATATGGGACCACTTCAATCTTTGGTGGGCCCTTTTTATCTAGAAATTCATATTATTCACTTCTGGAGAATTTTCTTGAATTATATCTTTAACGATTTCTCTTCTTTTTTCTCTGCTTTGTGTGGAACTCTCAATTATTGGGATGTTGCATCCCCTGGACTGGTCCTCTAATATTCTCATCTTTTTTTTTTTTTTTTTTTTTTTTTTTTACTATTTTTCATTTCTTTGATCTTTTGCTCTAGTTATTGGGAGATTTCCTCAATCTGATCTTCCAACCCTTTTACTGTTTTCATTTTATGTTTTTAATTTCCAAGGATTCCTTCTTCTTTGAATATTCCTTGTTAATAATATCATGCTCTTGTTTCATGGATGCTATATCATCTTTATATCTCACTGAGGTATAAATGGTAGTTATTATGTTCTGTGTGGTTTGTGTTTTCTCTAAGACTGTTTTTCTGTGTGTTTCTTATTGTAGGTTTTCCTCTAACATCTGGTGATCCTTTTCCTGTTTGGATATCTCCTCTGATTGATTCATGAAGTACTAAAAATAGCTGAATAGAAGCTCTTTGAATGTGGTAGACTTTATAAATCCTGGGCTTCATTTAAGTGGTTTGGCTGGGGCATTCCAATGTCAGTTTCTTTAGGACTTTTTCCTTGAGTTGTCTAGAATATCCAGAGGAGACATTTCTAAATCCTTGCCTGAAAGTAAAGTCATCCTGGAACTCAAGTGAAGAAGGCAGCTCAGTGTTTCAAAATTTAATGTATAATCTTTGACTAAATCCCTCAATTTTCAGTTTTGGACCCCTACCTTCATCTCTGACTGGTATCCCCCAGTCCCAAGAGTCTCCAGGTACCCTCTCAAAAGAATACATCTCTGGTTGCCTGCTTGGTTGTAGAAGGGGCAATATTTTGTCTGCGTGGAGTGGAGGACCAGATCTAGGACCCTGACTTCTACATAAACAGACTTTTAGTCAACCCTGTTTTTGACATCACTTTCACCCCTACATCTAAAACAGTAACAAATTTTGGAATCTGGAGACTTTTAGTTTTTCTGATTGTTATTTGTTTTGGTATAAATTGGGCTGCTCCTGAGTTTTCTCTGATGCTGGTAAAGGACTCACCTTTCTCATTTTGCTAAGCTACTTACAACCTCTCTATCTGTTCTCCAGATTCCAAAATTTGTTACTGTTACCTCCTCTACCTTTTTCTTTGTCCTTGTGGGTTTATGTCTTTGTGAACCACCCCCCCGCCCCCCGCCTTTTTTTTCCACTTTGTGGGAGTTCTGGAGATAGCAAGATTAATGAATTTATTCAATATTCCTTTTTTTTTTTTTCTGGTGAGGAAGATTAGCCCTGAGATAACATTTGTTGCCAATCCTCCACTTTTTGCTGAGGAAAAGGGGCCCTGAGCTAACATCTATGCCCATCTTCCTTTATTTTATATGTGGGACGCCTGCCAAAGCATGGCTTGATAAGCAGTACGTAGGTCCATGCCTGGGATCCGGACCTGTGAAACCCCGGGCTGCCAAAGCGAAGCACGTGAACTCAACCACTGCGCCACCAGGCCGGCCCCTCAACCTTCCATTTTTGATGCTTGTTTCCAAGAGCCTACCAGCTTTCTGTCATGTTGCTTTACCTCTACAATTTGCCTATTTTCTATGTCTCCTATTTCTCTTGGCACCATTCTAACTTAGACCTTCAGAACCTCCCCTGTAAATAGGATCTTCATCCCTAGATTCTTCCCCCTTAAATCCATTCTGCATAACACTGTCAGGCTAATAATATTCCCAAAGCATAGCTCTGTGAATGTCACCACCTTGCTCGAAAAACTTTTAAACTCTATACTAATTAACATTAAATATAAATGGTTCACTCTTGCATTTGAGGTCTGGCATTACATCCCTTGCGAGTACATTTCCAACCTTAAGATTCATCTCCCTGTTTGAGGAAAGTATCCTAGGAGCTTGTTGGAAATAAAGATTCTTGAGAGATGCACTAACATTCCGCCTGGACTCTTTCCAATCTTTTTAATCTACAGATCTCAGACTTGAGCTGCAACATCCAACTGGAATTCCAGCCTCCAACCATCCCTGTTCTCTTCAGACTGCCAGCCCCCACCATCTGAATTGACATGAGCCAATTTCTTAGTCTATCCTGTTGCTACTATTTCTCCTGACTAATAGGGATTTTGTTCAACCCAGGGGGGATTGTCAGCAACCAAGGACCTCCGATCAGTCCTGAACAGGTTTTTCCTCCAGTTACAACCCAAAGTTTTACATAACGTCTTCCTGTCCCTGTATCATTTACTTGTGCCATTAAAATGTGTGATTGTGTATTGACAAGAGTTTTACCACCCCCATATTTTCTAATGGTTTAATAAATTCTATGTCTAATATAGCACATTCTTAAAGTCATCCATCCAGTTATCTTTACATTTCAAAAATCTGGTCATAAGACTAGCATATACTAAACCTATTTAATGGTGAAATTTAATAAAGTACAATAAAATGTGAAAACTGCGTACCCCCCCCCCCAAAAAAAAAGGGGGCCGGCCCAGTGGCATAGCAGTTAAGTTCACACGCTCTGCTTTGGCAGCCCGGGATTCACAGGTTCGGATCCCGGGGGCGGACCGACACACCGCTTGTCAAGCCATGCTGTGGCGGTGTCCCATATAAAGTGGAGGAAGATGGGCACGGATGTTAGCCCAGGGCCAATCTTCCTCACAAAAAAAAAAGAAAGAAAGAAAGACTGATCTATGAGTTCCTTACACTTCAGTAAGACTGCGCTCTCTTTCCCTCACATGCTCTGCCCTGTTTCTGGAAGGCCTCCTCTGTGTCAGGTTCTACTCTCGGAGGCATGAAGCATTATGGTGACCAGGACAGGTTCTGGAGCCAACCCTCCAAACTCTGCCACTCTCTCTGTGACCTTGAGGTCTTTAAGCCTCAATTTCCTTACCTATAAAATAGGGATAACAGCAATATGGACTTCACAGTGCTTTTATGAAGATTAAATTGAATGATGCGTTCAGCACAGTGCCTGACACATGGTAAAAAGCTTTCCCTGTTCTTCTGCTTCTTTTGTTACTAGTTTTTATGATTGGCTGGTATCTGGCAGGAACTATGTCCCCTGGAATAACCAGCAACACTCTCTTCTTACAGTATATGCTCAATTAATAATTGTTGAACTAGAACAAATCAGGTTACCCTATCACCCGGCCAATCAAGATAATACTTATAGTAAGGGTTGGCAAATTTTTTCTGTAAAGGGGCCAGATAATCTTTTTGGTTTTGCAGGCCTTTGTTGCAACTAAGGCAAAACTCTGCTGTTACAGGGCAAAAGCAGCCACAGACAATATTTAAGTGAATGGGTGTGGCTGTGTTCCAATAAAACTTTATTTACAAAAACAAGCAGTGGGTCAGTTTGGCCCACAGGCCATAGGTTTCTGATCCTTGACTTAGAGCAACAAATACGAGGCAACAACACCTTTTAAACTGTAGCTTCTTCTCATTAGTTAGCATATTTGTTTAGAAATTCTAGTCTCTTTTTACTACCTGTGATGGTAAATTTTATGTGTCAACTTGGCTAGGCCATGGTACCCAAATATTCGGCCATTTTTCTAGATGTTTTGGTGGAGATATTTTTTAGATGGGGTTAATATTTAAATCAGTGGACTCTGAGTAAAGTAAAGCAGATTATCCTCCATAATGTAGGTAGATCTCATCCAATCACATGAAGACCTTAATAGAAAAAAGACCTCCCCGGATAAAGAGGGAATTCTGCCAGCAGACGCCTTCAGACTCAAATTGTAGCTCTTCTGTGAGCTTCCAGCCTGCTGGCCTACCCTATAGATTTTGGACTTGCCTCCACAATTTCTTGAGCCAATTCCTTAAAATAAATCTGTTTCTCTGGAGAATCCTGACTAATATACCACCTTTTCTGAAATCTTACATTTATGCTTTGCATTCTTCGGTAATAGAAACCTTTATGACTAAAGATATCTTTAGTAAAAACCACACACTCCCACTCTGACTGATTTCCACAGACTAAAACAAATCAACTTTAAAAAGTATTCTAGTGAAAAGCAATCGAGCAGAGAGTTATGGCAAAGCAACTTGCGGCACTTGAGACTCTTCCTGGAAATACTCAGGTCTAGGCTACATTAACTACAGGTGTTGCAGTCTCACTTTAGGGTGAAGGAGACTGGTTTTAGGCCTAGATGTTTGGAACCACAATACCTAACATTTAAAGAAACTCTAGGTAAGTGGTATCCACGAAACGTGTCTTTAATTAGGTTGGGCAAGGTCTTTAGCTGGGATCTTAAGTTGATCCGCCTCAATTTCCTTTCAGTATCTGCCAAATTGAAACATAAAGGACACATCTGAAGTATGAAGGACTGAGAAAACCTAGCTTACAAAAGAATGCAATTATTTTGACCTTTGTGTTTTTTTCCACCAAGCTCTAACCAACGGAATTGGCTGGCAGTGTGAAATTCAGTCTTGGAGAGACCCAAGGCTACATAAACCATCATATATGAAGTGATTTCCTAATCAACCTTCCTAAAGCAGCTTTCCCAAAGGTCAGCTCTGGTTTAATGAACTCTTCCATCCTTCCACCAAAGAAAGCAATACACAGGAGGGATTCAATTATTTCTAATTGATAAAGGAATTGCTCTCTATGAGATTATGCAACACGCATTAGTTTGGCTGGGCTCCAGGTCCTCTATAGAGACATAGCTTCTTGAGCAACAGTAAAGAAAACTATTTCACATTACTCACCCACCTCTCCCCGGCCCACCCCAGGCCTAGGCAAACTAACCTCATGCTCTTCAAACAGCTCCTAGTGTCTTGTGTGTCAGGGCTCTGCCTGGAATCCTTTGCAGCTCTCTTCCTTCTTCTTGTCTAAGTCCTGGGCAGCCTTCCTTAACAATCTAGTTCAAGTCTCCCCTCCTTGAGACCACCTCTGACCACCCTGGTCCTCTGTGCTATGTGTCCCCTTGAATACTTGTTGCACTGAATGCCTCTACTGCACCTTGCAATTACTAACAGCAGCAGCAATAACAGCAACTGCCATTTATCAAGCACTTCACAAGAGCCAGCCTCTGTTCCAAGTACTTTACATGCAGTAATATTCTTAAAACAACCATACAAGTCAAGTACTAATACTTTCCTGCAAAAACTAAGCTTTAGAAAGTAACCTGCCCAAGATCATAGCTAGTAGGAGGTATGTTGTGGACTGAATGTTTGCGTCCTCCTCAAATTCATATGTGGAAATCCTAATGCCCAATGTGATGGTAATTAAGAGGTGGAGCCTTTAGGAGATGATTAGATCACGAGGTGAGGCCCTCATAAATAGAATTAGTGCCCTTATAAAAGAAGCCCCAGAGAGCTCCCTCACCCACTTCTGCATTGTGAGGACACAGCAAGAAGACGACTGTCTGTGAACCAGAAGGCCCTCACCAGACACTGAATCTTCTGATGCCTTGGTCCAGGACTTCCCCACCTCCAGAACTGTGAGGAAGAAATGTTTGTGTTTAAGCCACCCCATCTATGGTATTTTTGTTATAGCAACCCAAATGGACTAAGGCAATGTGGAAGCATGATTAAAATCCAGGTCTCTCTGATTCCATGCTATCCACATCCTGTCTCCCCAGCTCGAGTGCTGGGTCCATGTCTTACATTGCTCTGTCTCTTCAGTGCTGGGCTGAGCACAGTGTTTGCTGATGGTCATGTGAAGGGGCTTCGAGTTAGCACATGAAAAGCAGGTAGAGATGTTGGGAGGACGGTTGTGTTCTAACTGTGTATGAAATACTAATTAGGCAATTACAGCCTCTTCAGCATAAAAACTGAAATATAAGAATTACTCAATGTATGTGTGTATGTTGTGTAATGATTTAGACAGAATAGGCTACCTGTAACCAAATTGGCATTAGAGGAACTTAATGCCAAAAAAATAGAAATTATACACACACACACACAGATAACACACATACACTCACTCTATGTACATCTGAACTCTATAGACATCTAATGATGAGTCATGAAAAAGGTAAGAAGACATAATCTTTTATATCACATACCTTCTGGGATGCACTGTCCAAGAACAAATTTATAACCCTTGCAGCACTTTTTCCTAAGAGACAAACAAACAAAACACATTTTAAATGTGATGTGTTAGACTGAAAATATAATTCTTTTCAGTTTTTGGTTTTGAATGAAATAACTTGTGCCCAGGAAAAACTGAAGCATAAAGGAAAGTAGGGATGGAGTATTTTTAAGGGAATTTGAGATAAAAAGGAAAATTATCCTCAATACCACGTGACCACATCTTCCAATAGTAGGATGTCCTTTTCACATAATGCGTGAAATTAATCCTTTGAATCCTATGAAGTGAATTAACTTGGAGACTTCAAGATATTTATATTAGGTAATTAGAGGCCTACAGGGTATAGTCATGAAAAGGACCTTTTCCAACAGGCCAAGGATTCACATGACTTGCTATTACTATAACAATTAGCTAAGTTTAATAATAATTTGATAATTATAAATAATGACTAATTATAATAATAATTAGGTAGCTAATTATTATCAATAGAAAGAAAGACCTGGTCCCTCACTTCTGAAAAAAAAATTGACCACGAAAAGCATGTGAATAGCAGTGGAGCATTGTCTAATATAGTGCTGGAAGTGAGAGGATCTAGCAAAAAGACAAGGCAGGATTCCACTCTACTGTACACAGGGTCACCAGAAGTCAGAATTGACTTGACAGCACTAACAACAAAATTATTATCAAGCCTCGGACTGGAACCCAAGCATTCTGTCTTCATTCAAGTGCTTTTTTTTTTCCTTGGTGAGGAAGATTAGCCTTGAGCTAACATCCGTTGCCAATCCTCCTATTTTTGCTGAGGAAGATTGGCCCTGAGCTAACATCCGTGCCCATCTTCCTCTACTTTATATACGGGACGCCTGCCACAGCATGGCTTGACATGCAGTGCGTCTGTCCACGCCAGGGATCCAAACCCGGGAACCCCGGGCCGCTGAAGCAGAGCGTGCAAACTTAATCATTATGCTACTGGGCCAGCCCTCAAGTGCTTTTTTTAAACACCTTACCACATAAGGTACTGAAAAGCACCTAAATTATCTGAATTTAAAAAACAAGAAACAGGCAATTCCTAACATAAATATCAAAGACTTACATCTCTGCCTGAGGTAGAGGAATGGTGCCATCAGCTCAAAATGTAAATTTCCACTGGAAAGACTACATCTTTGGTAAGGAGTTCTGAGCTCCTAACCAACCCGCTCCCCTGCAGATAATAACTTTAAACTCTGGACAAAATAGAAGCCAATGACTACGTGAAGCTTCTAGAGAGTGAATAAAGCAGGCAGAGTTATAATTTTGAACAAGGGACCAACACAGGGTAAGTCTCCTGCCCTTTAGGGCTTTAGCCCGAGTGCAGATCACAGTTGCCATGTGGTGTGGGAAGCTAAAACTCAGAGAAAACTGTAGCATTTTTTGGCTTGATCAAACAGAGGACAAAACTTGGGCAATCAGAGACACGAGAAATTGAGAGAGAATTCTGAAAAGGAGAGTGCTAGAGAAGGAGAACCTCAAACTCTGTGTATAAACTCTGCCCAAGGCTCCTGTAAGCCCTACACCATGTGTGAGGAGCAGGCACATCAGCCCAGCTAGAGACAAAAGGGGCTGAATGAGGACTGGAGCTGCCACCTACCGCAGGCCAAATGGTTTTCAGTTTTTGTCTAACAAAGTTAATTGCCTGCTAAAAAAAACATATCAATACTCTCTGGAAGAATATAACAGGATCCAGGGTCTCTACAACTTAACATGTACAAATGTGACCCATCCTCAAGGGAAAGACAATCAATGGTGTCAGCTCATACAGACTTTAAAGTAGCTATTACAACTATGTTCAATGATATAAAAGAAAATACACTTGTAATGAATGAAAAAGTAGGAAATCTCAGCAGAGAAACAGAAACTGAACAAAATGGAAATTTAAGAACCAGAAAATATATCTGAAATTAACAAAAAAAAAGAACTCATTGGATAGGTTTAACAGCAGGATGGAGATAGGATATGGCAAAGAATTAGTGAATTTGAAGATACATGCATAGAAATTATCCAGCTTGAACAAGAGAAAAAAAAATGATTTAAAAAAAGAACCAAACCTCAGTAACTGGTGAGATGATCTCAAGAGTCTAATGTATGGTATTTGGAGTTCCAGAAGGAGAGGAAAGAGAACGGAGCAGAAAAAACTATTTGAAAAAAATGGTTGAAACATACCAAATTAAGTGAAAAACAAATGTACAGACTAAAGATGTTTAGCAAACCCCAAACACATTAAATACACACACATACAAAAAAATGTCGAGATGTCCAAGTCACATTGCTGAAAACTAAAGAGAAAATCTTGAAAGCAGACAGAGAAGAATTACACATTATCTACAAGGAAAGGATGATTTGAATGACCATGGGCTTCTCATCAAACACTATGGCAACCAGAAACAATGGTATGGCTTCTTCTAAATGCTAAGAAAACAAACAAACCTGTCAATCCAGAATCCTACATCCAGTGAAAATATCCTTCAAGAATGAAGGTAAAATAAAGACATTTCAGATAAAAGAAAACTAAGAATTCGTCACCAGCAGACGTGCACCCCAAGAAATGCTCAAGGGAGTTCTTCAGGCTAAAGGGACATGATACCTGAGGGAAACTTGAACCTTTAGAAACGAATGAAGAACATCACAAATGATAAATATCCAGGTACATATAAAAGGCTAGTTTTTTCACTCAATTGTATTAAAGCCAAAATTATACCATTGTTTTGTAGGGTTCATTATGCATGTAGATGGAATAAGTGTAACAAATGTAGAATAAAAATATGGCAGAGGGTAAATGGCCCTATATGGTTACAAGGTTTCTTCATTGTGTGGGAAAGAGAACAATAGTGATATTTCTGCTGGAGCAAACATTCCCCTTTGCTCTCCATCTCTCCAGCCCCCATTACTTTTTCCTTTTCTTCTCTCCCAGCTGTTTCTTTGGAAGCTTCCGTTTACCACACTACATCAGTATATGTTAACTCAGAGGCCAAGGTCCAGTGAATCTGCATATCTTAAGAATATACCCTAAGATATTTTTTGAGTTAACTATAATGGTTAACTATCATTTAAAGAAACTATCTCTCGGTAACCATAAGAGAAATCAAATTCAAAGTTACTCCTGTCGCAATACCACTCAATATTTGCATTTGCATTTGGATGTGCTTTCTAGGTGCAAGGGAAAGGGAATAAGTCAAATGTGGTCTAACTGGCTGGGAATTGCCAATCACCTGCAGCCTATCACGCCACCTGTGTGAACACGTCATTTGTACGTTGTAATGGGTACAGGGGCACAAACCACTGATTTGAGAAATCAGGCATTATCTGTGTGTGTCCTAAAGCAAGTTCTCACCTTCATCAAGTGGTCAGAACCTTCAACCAGGTTAGAAAAGGGCTTCTGTCTGTTTAAGAAGAATTTGATATACTTGAATGTATTTTTTCTATCACATAGTAAAAGAAAAATTAAGAGCATTATTTTCTACTTTTGCAAATTAGTATAATGTATATTATTGGTCAAATCAATTTCTTTGAACTGGTCTGCTAGGTAGGTCACCACTCATAGGAGAAACTTCAGCAATCTATTCCTAAAGCTTTTAAACTTTATGAAAATTTTATTAAATCTATCATTTACAAATTTTATATAAAATTTATTAAAAATGTATACAACCTATAAACATCAACATCTGGTAAGAGAACATTCTGAGGTCCAATCAGGTACAACACCACTGCCTCATCCCTCCCTGCAACATTCCTCATGTGCAGTCCAGCTGTGGTAGATAATCTTACTTCAAAATCATAGTAAGTGGGCTTCTAGTATAAAAAACAGCAGCATTTGGGATGCTCCCGAAACAGACTTGAATGAAATAGCTAAGGGTCCCCCCTCCTCGGCAAAGAACACATTTGCCTACCTGTACTTGTCCACTCAATATAGATTATTTTGAATCGTTCTTCAGCATATTTTATGTTAGGGCATATATGTATATTACATATATATGTAATTTACTGATAATAAATGATGCGTGGCAATGTCCAGAGTTTTCCCATTAGACATAATTTCCCAACATCTCCAAATGAATTATAATTTAACATGATAAGAGAAGCCCATGGGGTCTAAATTTATGATTATTATTTCTAACAGAGGTAGAGGATCTACCTTTAGATTCCATGAAACTTAAACTCTGTCTAGTTTTCCATGGTTTAAGAAAGTCCAAGTTCCCAACAACCAAAAAGAAAACTGGCTTAATAGAGTATTCCTTAAAATTTTATGGTTATTACCTACTATATTACTTGAAGCTGTTCTACAGAAAACTATAAGAAAAAGAGCTGTGCACTAGATGATTTGCAACTGAGTGATTCATGAGAAAGTTGGATGGAGGAGGAAAAACATGTGTTTTTGATACTCATGTCCCAGAGGTAACACCACATTTAAACATATGGTTCTATTTGTCTGTTTCTATTCAAATGGTGCATCTAAGGTACAGCCTCTGAGATGTTCGATGGCATTTTAAAGTTCATGCAAATGGATGCAATCCTTACAATCTCTCTTTCTACATCTAAGACGTTAAACTTGGGCATTCTGACCTTTTTGAGCATTTCAAGGGCTTGAGATCGTCCACACAGTGGAGCCAAAAGTAACCTGTCATTTGCCTTTTTTGTGAAATTAAATGATAACATAGTGATTTGATATGCTTTGAAAGGCTAGAGAGCTCTGTCAGGAGAAGATCTGAACTTCGGGATGGGCATGCTTCATTTAAATTCCTGCTCAGCTAAGAATTAAATCCCCCTTGGCTGTTTCTTCTTAATTGAATAACTAATACCAGCTCTCTGCTCACAGGAAGGAGCTCTGAGACTCCACTGTCCCCTCCTACTTCCCCAGAGTTCCTGCGAATACAGCATTATTTTGCATCTTAAACACCCAACAATCATAAATCACCATTTAAAATAAACAATGAAATATTCCAAAGTATAAAAAAACAACACTGGCTGCACGTCATACCTTTTCAAAGATTACTTACACCATAATTTACATATAATGAAATCGAGACAGCCGAAGTGCGATCTCCTCGTTGTGCAGGCATGAACACTTGTTAGATCTCACTACGAACATGGCTGTGTGGTTTTTATCTTTAAGAAAAACAAACTAAGATGGGGAAAGCTCATGTGGATTCAGGGGAGGCAGTCCTTAATATGCTTCACATGTCATAGCTTGGTTTTCCAAATGGAAATGCTTTTCTCATTTCTTGGCAAAGGGAAGTGGTGATTAGATGGTTGTTACATAGAAAGGGCGACATCTGGTAATCAGGAAAGTCTGTGGAAGTTTCCCTGGGGTGCCCCTAAGTATCAACACACACAAAAAATCATAAATAAAAACAGTACAGCCAGAAATATATCCCACCAACCAAGTGTGTGTGAGAGCTTTTGGAAGGAAAAACTACATCAGGAAAATGAAGATCGAGATAGCATCATCCAAAGTGTCTGCTGACTGTTAGTTATCAGGTTCTAGAAAAGAATTTAAAAAAAAAACCAAAAAACTGCCTGAAGAATTAGAGGACTAGAAGGAACCTTGAAAGGTCAAGTGAGTTAGTAGGCAAGAAATATTTCAACACTTGCTCCAACGCAACAGTAAATTTTCCTAAGATTTACTTGGGGTTTCCTTTGCATACCTGCCTAGACATGCAGCAGAGATGTCAGGAGTTTTTTAAGAATGAGAGACAGAACTGCATTTTTTAAGCGTTGGTGCCAAGAGCAGATGGAGCAATGGCTTTGGGGTCAAGCAAATCTGGTTTATAAATCTGGCTCTGTCATTTCAGAGCTGGGGATGTGACCTTGGGCTCATTTCTTAAGCTTGCTGACCTTCAGATTCCTCACGGACAAAACGTGAAAAATAATATTTGCTTTATACGGTTATCACAAGGATAAGAGATAATATAATGAAGGTGCCTAGCACGGGGCCTGGTTTGGGGTCAGAACAGTGTTCCAGCTGCAGCTTTATGAACACAGCAAGAAAACAGCAAAAGCAACTCGTCCCAGATGTTTTCATCTTATGACTCATCTCTTTCTTCCACTTCTTATTCGATGGCAGATGTCACCTCTTCTTCCAAAAACAAGAGACGAGGAGGGGAGGAAGCGCAAGTTCCCCTTTCAAGATGATGGAAAAGTAATATTTTTGTCCTCTTCTTCTTTCACATGTTAACCCCAGATAACGAGGAGAACAAGAAATAAAAATGCAAGCTCATATCCCACGGATTTAGGAGATCTCTCTAACTCCGAATCACAATATATGAACACGGCCAGTGGAAGGAAGGATTGGAAGTGATTTTGCAGGGTGGAGTAACTTCAAACCTAAGTGCCTCCAGAGGAGGTTATCAGGAGGTTATCATGGGGAAGCCAGCCAACCTATCCCGCAGAACTTCAGCAAAGCTTAGAAATGGATACACCAGGTATTGAGGAAAGTGGAGGCCAGAAGACAGTAAGATGATCTGCAAGTCTGGTGAGAAGCTGGACTTCCAGTTCCCTCCCCAACCCCAAGCAGCTAGCCTGATACTCTGCCTACTGCAGCAGGAGGCAGAAGGCACATCCTTTTGGAAAACTGTACCCAAGAAGTTCAAGACTGGAACACCAAGCCAGACAACCCAATGGCACCTACCCACGAGCAGATAATCCCGCCCAGGCACACAGTTTCCAAATGTTTTTAAAGAACCCCTTCAATTTCATATTTCCTTCCAAAACAGTGAAGCCCTCCTAGTGATGGCTTCTAAAGGTAAACTGATGGTGCTTTCTCACATCTTCAGCTCGTCAGTCCTAAATGAAGACAGATGAGATGGAGACACTGCAGAGCCCAGTTTGCATGATTTATTTTCACAACTCCCACCATGCTGTGGCATGCATGAGAAAGTCGTCCATAAGAAACTTTCGCCAGGAAGAATACAGAACACGAGGCCTTGGGGGCTAATACTAAAGGGCCGAGGATTTAAAAGCGGGCCTGAATTTTTTTGTAAATCTCCTTAGAGTGAGGAAGCTTTCTTCTCTTCCTTTTAACCTTCCTCCCTTGTCGAAACTTTTATTGAGCTTTGCACGACTTTGCGTGAGCTACCAGAATTCCTTTTACACCAGATGCCCTGAGAACCGAACCCAGTAAAATGACTCACCTCCCATCTTGGCATGCTTGGTTCCAGCCTTTTAACCAGAAAGTGCTCCTCCCAGGCAAATGGAATAATATCACGTTCACTACAGCAATGAGTAAAGGAAAACTTAAAAAAACCAAAACAAAACAAACCTACCAATTTATTTATATATAAGCTGGTTACTGCCAAATCTCAATGACAATATTAAGAGAATCATAAGGAGTATGTTAGGTATACCCTGCTCTTATATGCACAATTACTGATGGTCAAGATCAAACAAGGAAAACAGTTTGGTGGTTCCTCAAAAAATTAAAGAGTTACCACATAATCCAGCAATCCCACTTCTGGGTACATACCCAAAAGAATTGAAAGCAGACTCAAACAGATATTTGTTCATAGCAGCCTCATTTACAATAGCCAAAGGTATAAACAACCCAAATGCCGTCAATGGATGAATGGGTAAACAAAATGTGGCATATATATATACAATGGAAGATTATTCATCCCTAAAAAGGAAGGAAACTCTAACACAGGCTACAACGTGGGTAAACCTTGAAAACATTATGCTAAGTGAAATCACACAAAAGGACAAATATTGTATGATTCCACTTATACGAGGTACTTAGTCAAATTCATAGACAAAGTAGAATGATGGTTGCCAGGGGCCGGGGGTGGGGGGAGTTGTTGTTTCATGGGGACAGAATGTCAGTTTGGGAAGATAAAAAAGTTCTGGAGATGGATGGTGGTGATGGCTGCACAACAAGGTGAATGTACTTAATGTCACTGAATTACACACCTAAAAATGGTTAAAATGGTGAATTTTATGTTATGTATATTTTACCTCACATATACACAAAGACCAAATGAGGAAGCAACACTGAAGTCATTCCTCTAACCATTAACACCCTGGTCATGGTACCATCTGGGTTTTAGCTGTGTGAGTACAGAACAAAACTAGAAGTGTGTGTGGGAGGATTATTCTTAGACGGGGCTAAGGTAATAACCAGAAGGTATTTATCCCTACAAGGCTAAAAGTGATAATAATTTACTCATTCAACATTCATCATGCATCTACCTGAAAGGCAGAATAGCTGGTGGTTAGGGCTCTGGGCCTTGGGGATGTACCTCCTGGGTTTGAATCCAGACTCTGCTGTTTTCCAGCTGTGGGATCTTAGACAAGCGACTTAAAGTCCCTCTAACTCGATTTCCTCATCTGTAAAATGGGATAGTAATAGGACCCACCTCTCTGTCTTGGTGTGAGGCTTCAAAGAGTTAAGATGGATACAGAGCTTAGTACAGTGCTGACAGACATTAAGTCCAGCAGAAAATTGAGAAAGAAATATGATGGTTTTCCTGCTGTGTCCCTTCTCTGATGACTACCTTCAAGGAGCCTGGAGCACTGAAGAGGGGGAGCATCAGGAAGGCAGCAGCGCCACCACAGTATGACTCCCAGTTGGCTCGGCTTTGAGTGAGAAGCAGCTAGCGCTGACTGATACAATACAAGGGCTGGTATCTTGGTCATATTTTGTTTCCACAGTCACTCCTGCTCAAAGATGATTTTATTGGATAGCGGGAGAAGTGAAACCCTCTTGGGCTACTAGAGCATTCCACCTCCTTCTCTATGATCGGCGCGATATCCATTCTCAGTGATGAAATACACACAACTGGATCTCCTACTGTTTACTCAAAGCTGGGGCAGGAGCACACAGGAGGTGCAGACAACAGCCCAGGCTGCAGGGCTGAGATGCACGTGGTCACCTTGGCATGATGTTTCTGCCAGCGCCTCCCTATCTCAGGGTTAAGGATCTCTGCAGAGGGCTGGCCAGAGCCCAGAGGGCTTCTGGAGACAAGAACCTGGGATTAACTTCCTCTTCGCAACTACGACAATGCTCTACACGCCAGCTCTCTTCTCAACATTTTTCCTCCTTCCTTATGACCCCAAATGAGTTTTCTATCTCATCAACCCTTATTGTCTTCCTTGTGGGCTGCCTTTCCCTAATTCAGATGAGAAGTTGATCATTTATGAAATATAAGAAAAAGTTATAACAAGTTGAGAAAGGTAGTTACTATCTTCATAAAAAACAAAATAAAATTCTATATATAAGTATATACATAGATACAGTTGCTGCAAGACTTCCTTACAGCAATATGGTTCACCAAATGCAGTGACATCATGGGACTCAAAGCCCTAGTCATTGATTTATTTTGATTCTATCCTTAACTCTTTAAGCATCGGAGGACCACCTGAATGGTTACTAATAATATGCTCCAGTGTTATTCACCAAGAAAATCATATCTTCAAGCACTGAATTATTCATGATAAACTGAGCAATATAAGTCATCCACAGTGGTTACCAAGGCATTCTTGGAAGTTTCCTGACTGCTCTGTCACCTTCTCCTCCCACTCTGGGCTTTCTCTGTAATTCTGCCATTGTTTTCTCATTTCTCTCTCTTCCAAAGTGTGGATCCAGCTTCAGGATTTCAATTCTCACCTCTCTGCTCATGACTCCTAAACTCCAAACTTCCAGGCATCTTAATTGCCTTCGCTTTGCTTGCTTGTATTTTCTAAGTTTTCTATAATTATCAAGTATTATTTTTGTAAGGAGAAAACATTATATTTCAAAACTAATAGAAAAAATTAATTTCTCACTGCCAAGGTGGAATAGAATAGCGTCCTTGACCAAGCCAGAGCTCAAAGGCAAATAATCCACAAGGCTGTTTTAAAATATCACTTCTCTTTTTTTTCCTACTAAAGCCCCAAATTACCCACAATAGCTGCATTTTCAGAAGGTCATTACTGTGGCAGAAAGAGCTAGCTGTTCTCCCTTATCTACTTTCTCTTTTTTTCTATTTTAACAAAAACCTAAATCATAGCTGGGTTACAACCACCCAGAATAAAGGAAACATGTCTCAGCTTGCATCCACCAAGTATGGCCTTGCGAAGAAGCCCGACCACTGGGATGTGAGTAGCCGTGGTGTGTGCAACTTTCAGGTGCTACCCTTAAATGGAAGGGGCACATACCTTCCCATGTGTGGGAATGTGGACATGATGGTGGTGAGCCATCTTGGACAAGGAGATCAACGCCTTAGTGATGGGTGGATCAACATACAAGGAGCTGAGTCCATGATGCTGTGCAGCCACCATACGAGCTAAGGATGCCTGACGGTTTTACGTAAGAGAAACAAACTTCCATCTTGTTTAAGCTATTATTTTTGGTTTCAGTTATAGGAGTCTAATATATCCCCAAATCTAAAAAAACCTGAAGGAAGTGAATCCATGGGAGAAAGACTACTGAAATGTAAGGTTAGTAAGCCAGAGGGGCCTGGAGAAGACGTGGTCTTTTATTTTGCTCCAGTAACAACTGTGCTTGAAGCCCCTGAGCCTTATGAAACGATAATCCTTGAAATGAAAATGTCTGGAACCTTCTTTGTAAATTATCCAAAGCTCAAGAACTCTCTGCTTTGACAGGGCCGTGATCCTTCTCTCCACACAGTGGGCAGAGTTTCACTGGCACTCTGCTCCCTTTCCTGCCCTTCACCATGTAAATGAGGCATTTCCAGAGAGATCTCAGTACAGGAATGTAAATAGCAAATACAATTTGCTGATTCTGATTTTTGCCCACAGGTCAGTCACTTGGGAATTAAATGAGGAAGTCTTAAAGTAGAGAGTTTTCCTTGTAATAAAACTTTGAAAGACAGAGGGGACCCAATCTGAGATCTTCTTTGTTAGGTTAATTAATCATGGTGTGACATATCCCATTCCTCACGTGCATAAAACCCTTACAGAAAAGGAAATACAACTGACATTAATTCAGGTCCAAGTCACTGGAGGGAGTAATTCATACAACACCGAAAGTGGGATTTCTACCTCCAAATCATTTACAGATGAGAGCAGGAATCTTCTATTTGTTTTAGATACTGAACTATATAAATAATGACTCAATATTGCAGTAAACATTTCAATTCAGATTAGTTAAGAATTGGAAGCATTATGTTTGACTCTATTCAACCAACACTTAATTGAGAGCTTATTATACGCCAAGCCAAGCATTTCCCATAGATTATTTAATTCTCGTAACCACCCTTTTTTCACAGATGGGAAAACTAAAGCACAGAATGCTTAAGTAACTTGTTCAAATTAGCAGCTGAGCTGGACATGAACCCAGGCTGCAGGAGTCCAGAGGCCACCTCTTCCCGGAACTGGGTGAGACAGAGATACAGAGATACGGAGATGATTCAGACCTGCGTTTGGTCCTTGAAGACAATCAATGTGGGAGAAACGTATACACACATCTATAGATAACATAAAACTGCATCAAAACCATCCTCACACAAGTACAATGTGTTCTCTCAGTACAGGGGGAAGAGTATCAACTCAATTTTACGGGCTGCAGAAATGCGTGGCCCATTGGAGTTGCTCCCGCCCCAGAAAGATATATCAGGCCCTGTAAAAAGGGGTGCCCACCCTCACCACCTACAAGCCTTGCCTCTCCAGCCTGGCTCCAAATCTAGTTTTTCTGTCTTGCACGTTCAGCTTCCCTCTGGGGAAAAATTCCCTGTCCTTGGTTCAGGATCTCCTTAGACAACCTTTAGGATGTGCCTCATAAGCCTGAAACTTATTTAATTTGTAGGTCAGAGAGCCATAGTATAGGCCCAGAGGAGAGGCTGGAAAGAAGAGATTGCAGACACAGCAGTTAAAAACGCCACTGAAACATTTCAGGCAAGAGATTAAGAAGGTCTAAAACAGGGTAGCGGGAATTGAAAAATGAGGACAGATTTTAAAGACCTTTGAAAGGTAGGATCTATAGGATTTCCTAACACACTGGATGTGGAGAATAAGAAAAACAGAGAAGTCTAAGACTAGAGATATATCTCAGGGCAGCTGACTGGAGGATGAGGTCACCATTAACTAACGCAGGTTAAATCAGAAAAGAGCTCAATATGAAAGATTTTTATAGCACAAATTTTGGGGTGACTATAAGGTACTAATTATATTCAGTTTGGACATATCATTTAGGATGTTTGAGACCTTAGGCAGCTCAAGGGTGACACAAGGGTGGAGGTGTGCTAGAGACGTCTTTAGAGGGACGAGTGTAGCTGAGCATTGGATAAAAACACCTGGGGAGGGTGTGGACCAAGGACATGATTTGGGGAGCTGTCCTCCAGGAAGAACTGGACCATGTAAGGAAGCCGGAGAGAAGGACTAGCCACAGAAGTGACAGCGAGGAAGCCAAAAAACTGGCTATATGAGTTTGAGCATATAGCTCGAGTGGGACTCTGCTTCCCACTCTGGAAAAAAAGGGCCTTGGACTAGGGTGATCTTTGAGGTCTCCCCCCACTCAAAAATTCCCTGGCTCTTGGGGTGATGACAAAGTTCTATATCTTCATTGTGGTGGTAGTCACATGGGTGTACCCTTTGTGAAAACTCACTGAACTGTACATTTAAAATTGGTGCATTTTGTTGGATGTAAATTATACTTCATTGAAGTTGACTTAAAAAACTCCTTGGCTCCATGTAATTATCCATTTCATGCAAAATTATTTTCTCATCAGAGAAAAATACAGGTCAAAAAAGGCACACCCCCCAATTCCCAGTGGAAAAAAGACATAAATTAGAAGGAACTGTTTTAAGAAATTAGTTCCTGATCATTCCAGACATTGGTACAAGCGAGCAGATGTCCTGCATATATTTCACAAGCACATGGGAAAGGAACGAGAACCTCTGGTGGACTCGCAGACACGGCACGTGCGGTAGGTTCTTTAGGACAGCCCTAGAGCCACAGGGAAGCAGTGCGGCAGCCCTGGCTTTCCTGGGACCTGCAGCTCCCAGGTGGCCATGACCTCCAGACAATTTGCTCAAGCGGTGGTTCTCAGGAGTTTATCACATGTCAGTCAATACACAGCGAAACTCAACAAGGATTTCTAAGGTGTAGGAGAGGATGCTCCCGGTGAAGGTAAACCCACTTAAAACAACTTAAGATCCTTGTTATCTGAAGCATCATTTAATTAGAAGGGAGAAGCCGCCCACCTCTCTATATTGAGTCTACTATGAAGGTTATGTCATTTATCACAATTTTTTTCCCTTTTTGTAAATTTTAAGAGAGAGTGCCGAAGAGTAATAAGTCTGATCCCTGACCACAAGGTATAGTTTGGGGCTTTATGATAAAGGTAGCTTTACAGAAAATCTTATGGTCATGGGAGGACAGGCATGTCTCTACCATCGTACACGCCACTCTGTCTCCACTAACTGACCATGAACTCCTTTAGGGCAGGAGTCGGGTCTTAGTTATCCTGAGCCCCTGGCCAAGCGTCTGCAAGATCACAGATGCTCAACACATTTTGGCTGAATTGAACCTTGGTTACAACTCTTTCCTTGGGAAGAACCTACCCAAGACGTTATTTACAAGTAGAAGGGTTATGGCTTTATCTTCTCTTTACCTTTTGTTTTATCTTTTTTGGCCTCTCGTGGGCTCTCATTCTTCTCTCCTTTCTCCTTTTCTGTATTACAAGGTGCAGAAGGAATTAAGGCCTGACTGAGAGTCAGGAGTGTGCAACCCCAGTAATGATTCTTGCATGAAATGATGACAAATTGCCTTTACCATCTTCTGCCTCCAGGGGCTGAAAATATTCAACTTGATCTGGAGTAAATAATATGTGCTCTGCTGTTTGGGATGAAGAACTGGGAGATTCAGGCAGTCTGGGCAAGTTGTTCCAGACTGTTCAGTGGTACAGCTGGAACCAGAATCCAGAGGTGGCCTGGTAACTCAGCCACCTTGTCTAGGCTAAGAAGTTGTCCTGGGATGTTAATATTGGATCCCTTCTGAGTGGCAACACAGGCCTCTGCGTTTAGGAGGCCTGAATGAATCAAAATTATTAACAAATACAAAAATGTGGAGAGGGGCTGGCCCGGTGGTGTAGTGGTTAGGTTTGCATGCTCTGCTTCGGCGGCCCAGGGTTCGCAGGTTCAAATCCCAGGTGCGGACCCACACACCACTCATCAAGCCATGTGTGGCAGTGTCCCACACACAAAATAGAGGAAGATGGATAAAGATGTGAGCTCAGGGCTAATCTTGTTCAGCAAAAAGAGGAGGATTTGCAACACATGTTATCTCAGAGCTAATCTTCCTCACCAAAAAAAAAAAAAAGTGGAGACATTGCACAGTATCACAGTATGGGCAACTGTTTTAAAGTTAGGCAGAGCTGAGTTTGATTTCACCACTTACTTGTTTCATGAATTGATGTAAGTTATATACAAATTTACATTTCAGTTTCTTCTTCTGAAAATGCAACATCAATATAGACTTTGTTAGGGTTATTTTGAACATTAAATGAGACAGATAAAGCACTTGGTGTAGTACCTGTTATATAGGAAATGCCCAATAAAGGGACATTAATAATGACAGCAGTAGTAATAGTAACAGTAGTAGTAGTTAATGTTGTTATTCTCTTCTGTCTTCCTTCAATGTAGGGGTTAAGTATATATCAAATGAATATTTATAACAGTTATGATGTAGCACTGTGAAATAACGGAATGCCTTAAGATTAAACAGCATGTTAACTCACATTGAATCAACAAATAATAATTGAATGGTGACCCTGGGCAAGTCACTGATAGTCACCTTGGGAAATATAAAGAATCATGAGATAAAGAGTTTATACAATCATTGAGGACACACAACATAAGAAATGTTCAACCACGGGCCGGCTCCGTGGCTTAGCGGTTAAGTGCGTGCGCTCTGATGCTGGCAGCCCGGGTTCGGATCCCGGGCACGCCCCAAGGCACCACTTCTCCGTCCAACGCGAGGCCGAGTCCCACGTACAGCAACTAGAAGGATGTGAACCTACGACATACAACTATCTACTGGGGCTTTGGGGGGAAAAAATGAATAAATAAAAAGAAATGTTCAACCACAACATGACCTTTGAAAATAATAAAATGCTCAAGATGTCAAAAGGCACTCAGTCCATCAAAAATTACCACAGGACAGGGCAGGCCCAGCCCAGCATGATCTGGGAATTCTTTGTAGAGTGGGATTTGGATCTTACAGGATGGATAAGATGTGTCTAGACAGAGAAGAGAACGGAAGGTCAGTCAGGGCAGAGACAGGGCATACAGAAAATCATGAGGAGGTGCTGGTTATCTTGGCCTTGGGGACACAGCACTGTTTGACTTGTTACATGGTACTAGATAGTAGTGCCTTATTAACTAGAACCTTGAATTACCCAGGTATCCTTTGAACGAGAGATGTCAGTCACTGACATCTGTGCCTGGCTGTCCATGACCCCTTCCTAGGGAAAATTGCTTAGCCCATAGTTGCTTCTGATTGGTAGCCTGGATGGTCCTACTTTGTACCAAGAGCCAATGGTTCTGCCCCTCTTGGTTGAGAAGACTGGGAAGGGGCACCCGAACCAAGAGTAGCCAATCCAGTCACCAATCCCAGGCCAAAACAGTGAGCTGGACCATCACACACTCTGGTCCAGGGCTCTACACTAACAAACACCCAGTGAGCAGGCTAGTTATTAGCCATGGCAGTATAGCCGAGGCTCCAGTAGTTGAGAAAGGTCTGGAGAGACCACAATGAGCTGAAACCCTGAGTGCGGTGGGTGGGTTGGGGGGAACTGAGCATTGGCCAGATTCCTGAGAGAAGCAGAGACTTCAAGAGGGAGATGAGGGAAGAGTCACCCCCAGGCTCCCCATTTTCTGACAGCTCCTCCATTCTAACCCCAGGCACCCCAACCACAACTCCCTTTATTCTTGAGATTCAAGAGGCATTTCTTTCTTTGCAACCAAGAGCTTGTTCTTTCCAGTTATCCTGGTAACATACAAATGATCCATTTTTTTGGAAGTAATAGTATAAAAGGTTTTTGATTTGGGGGTTGATCCCAGGTAGAGTTTCCACGACTTCTGTGTGTTTTATCAAAAGCACAAATTTCTGTTTCATGGACAGAAGTCACTCATGGATGGTTCAAATAGAAATGTTTTTTATTAACCTGTAGACATAGCCCTTATCACACTGAGAACTGGATTCTGTCAATAACAGTTGCATGTCCAGGCGTTTTTGGCACTAGTGAATTATTTACTGGTAACCTTGAGAAAGAGTTGTAGCTTGAGTTTAAACAAGAAACCACCTGTACCAGGCAGAGCAAAGCAAGCAGAGTGAGAGAATGTGTTTCATAAACATGAGCTTATTTTAAATAACATGGAAGTTCTAGCGTCTTGGCAACGTGATAGCATAATTCACTGGCAATGCCTCGGCGCTCTCTGTCTTCTGCTTGGCTTCCCTGGGGTCTGGTTCCTTACTCCCAGCCAAAAGAAATCCTCCTGCGGGTTCCATTAGAGAGAAGTGATAAGACTGGTAAATAGATGCATTGCTGTTTCATGCAGTTGCTGTTATATTATTAACTGACTCCCCTCCCCCAGATCTTTGAAACGCTTTCTAATCTGGTCTCCTGATGTAACCTAAGGCCAAGTGGCTCTCAGAAGTTGGAGAGAGCAGTCTCTCTTCCCTCTCCCAAGTATGGCATTTAAGATAGAGAGCAAATAGTGCCACGTGATTGATAGATGTAACCTTGAAAACTTGCCATAGTGGCTTTAGTGTCATTTACTCACACAGCCCAAGCACTGCTACAAAGTCTGGTGACAGAGGATTCCTTTAATTCTATGAGATAGTTAAACAAAAGTCCATGAAGAATTGGGTATCCTAAGAAGATACCACTATTTTAAGGCATCGACCGTACAAAGGATGGCGTTCAACTCAGAGGAATCTCTTTGGTGGAATTTCAACCATTATAATAAAGTGAAGAATCCCAGATATTGTGGTGAGAGTGATGCTTTTTGGTGAGGGAAGGAGGGGGGTTGCTTTCTGAAGTCTAATGACACTAGGTAAGCAAATGGCTTCTCTGTGCAGAAGTGGCCCGCTGGACCCGAGATACCACTTCAACACTGGGAGGCTTAGAGATCTCTCCAGGGACTGAAGTGTTTACGTTTGGTGGCGAGACGGGGCAATGTTGGTGGGAAAGCAGGTGTAGAAGGGCCTTCCCAAGGAGCCACAGTTGCTCTAGGGGCCTTCCGTTAGGGCCAGTATGTCTGGGGGCTTATGGACAGCTGTGAAGAAGGCTATCACAGAGGGGTGTATATTATGGAATTAAAGTCTACTCCTAGATGGCCCAGGGCTTAGCCCTCCAGAACGGGTTGCCAAGTCAAGAGATAACTCCCAGGAGAGTGGAGCAAGACTATTCTGAAGACCACCCGGACCACCCTCAGCTCCAAGGATGTCCCATCAGTGCCGGCCTGAGCACAACCCTACTCCACAATTGTGTTGATGGGCTATATGCCCACAAGCTGGACCCAAAGCACAATGCTTTCCCACAGATCCCAGGAGACCACCTGAAGTGCCTGTTCCTCACCTTGTGACTCACTCTGAGAGACAACCATAGCAACACCCTCGCCTACCCTTTCTGTATTTCCACCGTCACAGAGAGGGTTGCTCTGACGGCAGTGGGGTTCTTCAGAAGAAGGTTAGGCAGGTCCCAGGTATGGAATTTCCCTTTGGCCTGTTGGCTTCTTTCTGCTGAAAGAGACCATGACTCTGGTCGGCCAAGGTCTCCTAAGTATCCTTCTAGGAGGAGCCTCCCAGTAGGTGAAGGCCCAGAGATAAGAGCTGGCTTCGTTCAGCAAACTGCCGATGATACCCTTCTAAGTGCCCATCCCACCTTCCTAACCAGGCAGCTCTGCCTCAACCCACCATCTAACAAAACCTGGAAGTCAGGCAGAGGGGTCTTACTTGGGAAGGGTCGTGGTGGTGGAAACAGCAAGAGCAGTGCTAACATTTATGGCTCTCTCTCTGTGCACCGCCTTGTGCCACTGTGCCCTCCAGCAGAAGCCAACAAGCCAAGGGGAAATCACATCCCCAGGATCTACCCGCCCTTCTTCCAAAGACTATCTTCTCCCTGCTGTCTGGGGCTTCTTCCCTGTGACGGTGGAAATACAGAGTGGGGAAGGGTGTTGCTATGGTGGTCTTGAGGGTAAGTCACAAGGTGAGCAACTGCCACCTCCTATGGAGTTTCATCAAATCCTCACAGGGAGGACAAGACAGGTGCTGTGATTACCGCCACTTTACAGGTGAAGTAATTGAGTGCCGGACACTTCAAGAATCTTGCCCAAGGTCATACTGTGAAGGAGGGTTAGAGCCAGGATTTCTGTCCTCAAAGTGTGAAGCACGGTGTCTGACTCAGAACAGTCACTCATTAGAAAGATCTGGGGCCTGGCTGGTGGCGTAGTGGTTAAGTTTGTGTGCTCCCCTTTGGCGGCCTGGGGTTCACAGGTTCGGATGCCTGGCGCAGACTTACACAGCACTCATCGAGCCATGCTGTGGCGGCATCCCACGTACAAAATAGAGGAAGACTGGCACAGATGTTAGCTCAGGGACAATCTTCCTCACCAAACAAACAAAAGATTTGATTACCAAGAAATGCAGACGTGGAAATGCTCACACCGTCATCAGAAGAGCCAACTTCGGAGCCCAAGAGCGCCAGGGCTGCTCAGCTGGAGCATCACTCTGATGGCGCTTTTTGGGACCGTGTGCTGGGGCTGCTCTCTCCTCCCTGGGGACAGCACCTCTCCTTCCACTCCCTGGTTCTAGGGGGAGAGTGCTGGACCCATGGTTACTGAATTAGGACAGAAAGGTGGGTAAAGCCAGTTTAGCCCTCCTAGGCCACAGACCAGGATTGCGGGCAGTTAGCAAAACTGAGTGAGTGCCAGGCAAAAAGTAGGCGAGTTGAATTGCTAGAAAACCTGCCAAGGCATGGAGAGGAAACCCTCAAGTCTTGACCTGTTGGTTCAAGTGTGAATAGTCGTCCCTGCCTGACCCCAAACACAGCTAACCTACTCTTCAAAGCTCAGCTCAACTTCTTCCTCCTCCTGGAAGCCTTCTCTGAATTCCTACCCACCAGCAAGGGGTTTCCACTTCCTCTGAACATCCACATTCCCACTATCTGTGCCAGTCTCAGGATACCTAAAAAACCCAAACCAGAATGACAGTGGTTCTCAATCCTGGCTGTATGCCAGAAACCACCCGAGAATTGTTTTAAAAAAAAAAAATTGATGGAAAAATACTTATGCCCAGACACCACCTCTGAATAATTAAATCAGAATCTTTGGGGCTGGAATCAGGGAATCAGCATTTTAAAAAAACCAGCAGGGACTGAGAACCAGGGCTATAAAGCCTTGAAAACTGAGTGTGTCCTTTTTCCCCATCTAGCTGGGAGCTCCTCAAGGCAAGGCCCCAGCCTTGTGCAGTGCTGCCCTTAGCATGGAGCCCAGGCCTTGTACATAGTCAGTGCTCATTAAATGTTTGTTGAGTGACTGCATCTTCCCCTGAAAATCTAAACAATCCCCCAGTGGGATATGGGAGCCTGTTTTGTAAGGTAAGAGTAACATGTGTGTCATCTTCTGATTTGGGCAACCCAAGAACCTGAATTTCAAAGAAAATAAATTCCCCCATGTTAACATCTCGAGGGAGGAACAGGCTATGTTGTTGGTTATCTCCTGCTTTCAATTAAGGAGCCTTCAGCCAGATTCCTTTATGTGCCTCTGAGGCCTGAGCCTTGTAAATGGCACACTTTCAATTATTTATCTAAACAAAGGTGAACCAGAGGACAGCACTAAACACTCGCCTGGTGAACTTGAGCCCAACTCCGAGCCCTTGGAATTCTCAAGCTTACACGACTTGGCTTTGTGGATCCAATTTCCTTAGAAAAAGGGGGGAAAAAAAAAAAGCTCACTAGATACGAGGCCATAAATTCCATTTCAGAAAGGCAAGGCGTGCCAGAGTGGAGCTGCAAGGATGCCGGGTTTTGTAGCTGGCGGCAATTCCGTTGCTAGGCTGCTTAAATCAAACAGTCATAACTCACTGGCGAGGAGGTAGACCGCTGAATCCCTTCCAGTTTTGCGCTGTCTCTCCCATCAAAGGATCCCATCACATTCTATGTCACTAACGAATAATAAATCCCGTTAAAAAGGAACAGAGACCAACCCACAGTGATCTGAAAATATAAGTAGAGGAAAGGCCGTCTCTTGCATGCAAAGACAGGCTCCTGCTTTGTTGTGAGCAAGACAAGTGTTCTGAACTGTTCTTCGTGGGGATGAGTTTGTGCCTTTTCCCTCTAAGGACCAGCCTGTGACGCACAGATGACACAGCCTGCTGTGCTCTGGGTACAGCTGGTGGCCATGGAGCCACCAATGAGAACTACTATGGAAATCAAGCACCCCTCCCCCCATCACTTGCCATAAAGTGTCAGCGGCAGTGAAAGCATAATTTCCAAACAACAAACCAGCCGGAAGTCAGGATTCATGGGCTAAGAGTAGCAGTAGTATTAATAACAGCAGCTATTTACTGAGGACGTATTATGTATCCAATCCTCCTCTGAGTGCTCCACTGTAGGCCCATGGAAAGGCATGATCCCTACTTTACAGATCAGGAAACTGAGGTCCAGAGAGGGTAAGCAACTGGCCCAGATCACACAACCAGTAAGTGAGAGGGCTGGAATCTGTACCCAGATCTGCCTGACGCAAAAGCCTGGCTTCCTAATCACGCCGTTACTCAACCTCCCTCATCCCAGGACTGACAGTCAAAAATGTTTCTGGAATTTACCACTCTTCTCCATCTCTGCTGCCAAGTGCCTTAGTTCAGACCTTAAGATCTCTCACCCTTACCATTTTTATAGCCTCTTAATTCATCCTCCTGCCTCCAATCTTGTCCCTCATCCCATCAAGTGCAAGTATTTTAAAAATGTATCTATTTTATTGCCTTATGTAATATCACCTCTTGGCTTCCATGGCCTCAAGTCAAGTCCAAATCCTTTGCAAAGCACAAGTGGTCCCACTCCACCTTTTCAGTCTTTTCTCCATCATTCCCCACCGTGATCCAGTCACACGAAACATCCAACTCAGAAGATGCCTTCTGTAAAACATTCTCTTCACCTGCTACTTACTCACGTGTATGTCTTTCCTCCCCGACTGTGAGCTCCTAGGAGACCAGAGGCCTATCGTGTTCATCTCCATCACTTCCCCAGGATCCGCCAGAAGGTAAGTGCGAATCCATGTTACATAGCTGACTTACCGATTGAGATGAATAGAATCTCCAAGTCAGAAAAAAAATTAGCAAAGACCATTGAATTTTTGACAACTGCATATGCACTGCCACTCAGTATAAACAACCTTAATAATTCCCATGCTTTACTTGTGTAGATTTTACTTATTTTTGAAATAACAAGAAATTAGATTTAAAAATTAAATTCTAGCTAAAAACATGTTCCCTTAACATTTTAGCCTATCTTTATTCCACTCAAAAGTATTTTCCTCAGTAAAGGTTAGCTATTAATAGTATCTGATCCTAGATTGTCTACCCTTTTTTTCTTTCTTAGCCCAAGTGCAATTTTCTTGGTTAATTGAGAATTCTGGTTGACCACTACTGTTCTCATTTTTTTGTGTATGTGAGGAGGACCAGCCCTGAGCTAACATCCAAAGCCAATCCTCCTCTTTTTTCTTGAGGAAGACTGGCCCTAGGCTAACATCCGTGCCCATCTTCCTCTACTTTATATGGGACGCCGCCACAGCATGGCTTAACAAGCGGTGCGTCGGTTCGTGCCCGGGATCCGAACCTGCGAATCCCGGGCCACTGCAGCGAAGTGCGCACACTTAACCGCTGCGCCACCGGGTGGCCCCTCTCATTTTTTAAACAAAGAGCGAGTGCCCAGATTAAGATGACCAGTATATTAAACTGGGTATGCCTTAGACATACTAGACAATTGCATTTTACATCTTGAACTTCGGGGCCACGCAGACTCTGAGGCAAATACTCTCCAATGCTAAGCTGTTGGCATCTTTGATGTCTTCCTGCCTTCCCCGTGTGAACTGGAATTTAGCTAACCTCTGCCCAAAGTTCAAGGTTTATCTCGATTTCCTCTTCTTCTTTGATGCCTTCTCTGGCTCTCTGAGCCAAGCAGGAAGTGACTTTCTCTCTGAACTTCCATACCACTTGCTCTCTGGGCCACTAAGGCCCTGTCAAGGTCACATATAGCAAATCACAGGGGAAAGGACACTGCTGTGGGAACTTGGTCCCTGCTGTAACAGGAATGCATCGTGGGACACTGAGTGGTACATTCACCTCTCTGGGCCTTTGTCTACTCATTGCAAAATGAGGAAGTTAGACTAGTTGGATTCCATGGCCTCTAAGCTTCCTTCCAGCTCTAAAATCCTGTGAAAAATGCCACATATCCTGACACTATTTGACAGCTCCCCAGTGGGGCGGAAGGGGAAGTAAAAAAGTATAGAACTCTGTGGCACATTCAAACTATTAAGAGTTGAAAACAATGATTTGGATGTTATGTTCTTCTTCATCTTCCAAAGAACCACATGACGGCGTTCTCAAACCAAATATGAAACCAAGAGAGGCCCAGGACAGTAAGAGTTACTGTCACCGGGTCTGACGCTGTAAGCTGTATTAACTGTGCTGTGAAATGTTCATCATGATAAAGCTGGGTTATTGCAATTATACACAAACTCAGAATTACACACAGAGGAAAAACTACTTAAACATTTCTTTTAGTCATGATCAACCAGTGTGAATTCAAGACATAACACTTTAGATTAGCCAACTGTACCACGCCCAAAATGTGAAAAATAGATGCTCAAATTTGATCCCTCTGAGGAAGAGCTTTAAATGGTGAGCGATTTGGCAAGAGAAAGGCGGACTTGGAGAACCAGGATTATTCTTACTAAATTACACAACTTCCTATCTCTTAAAATAATTTATCAAGACATGTTAAAAGGAGAACAAAATACCAGTCATTCAAGAGAAAAGATAAATATAGCAGAAATTTAGGCTAAAGAGAGCTTCTACAGTCGAGCACTATGTTTAGTGCTAATTTTACTGGAAGCTAATCCCAAAAAGGGAGCTAAGAGTAAGTTCTAATATAGGTTTGTACAAGAGGTAAGATATTTACCCAAGGGATATTCATCACTCAGAACTCCAACGAAAAACAGAAGGCCCAGTGAAATTAGGATAATCCAAGGAGGGGTCATCTACAAAGGGACTAAAGTACAAATATGTGGGCAGAGTATAGGGGAACCACAAGGGCATGTGCAGAAACTCAGGGCTGACCACAGAGGAGCTGTTGCCACCTGTAGTATGTTGGATAGCGTCTCCCCCAAAATTCACCAGCAACCTCAGAAAATGACCTTATTTGGGAATAGGGTCTTTGCAGATTGAAATAAAGATTGTGATGATATCATACTGGATTAGGGTGGGTCCTGAATCCAATGACAGTGTCCTTGTAAGAGACAGAAAGGACACAGAGAGACACAGAGAAGGCAGCCATTTAAAGGTGGAGGCAGAGACTGGAGTGATGTGTTGACACACCAAGGAAGACCAAGGATTGTTGGCAACCACCAGAAGCTAGGAAAGAAGCATGGGGAAGTATCTTCCTTAGAACCTCCGGAAGGAATCAACCCTGATGACACCTCAATTTCAGACTTCTGGCCTGAACTGTAAGAGAATAAATTTCTGTTGTTTTAAGCCACCCAGTTTGTGGTAATTTGTTGTGGCAGCTCCAGGAAACTAACACACCACGCCATTTCTCAAAGAGATGAAAGGAGGATAGTAACCGAGCCCAGTGGGGGAAAACGTCTTGAGTGGACCACTTGAAGCAGAGCAGTGACCTTCAGTCAAGGGATAGAGCCAGTCTGAGGCAACCTTGCAAGAAGGGAGCCAGATGAACATATGTTCTGACCTCAATCTCTTTTCTCCCTGCCTCCGATTTTCACCTGGGGCTCCCCACTGGTTATACCCAACGGGAAGCCAGAGGATGTGGGGGCCCTGCTGACATGGTCCACACAGGCCAGCGAGCAGGAGGCAGAAGAGTGATAAGTGTATCTGGAGGCGCAAACAAAAGCTACCAGCATGAGATGAAATCTCACAATGATCACTTCTGGGATGATAAAGCTGAAAAGTATCAACCCAAATCTTTCCTTCCTGTAAAGTGACTGTTATTCTCCCCAGAAATAAAAGATGTTCAAGACCCAGTTGGTCTCTTTCTTGTCTTCTCTTCCAACCCTCTTCAGCTGAGGTTTCTCTAACTCAAGTCCTCTCTTTGGCTCTTTCCTTCTGTCTTCACACTCAGCCTTCATAGTGGCCTTTACAGTAACTGAGATTCCCACATCTGCATGATTAGCCAAACCTCTCACTCTAGCTTGAGCCCCACTTTCCAGGAACCCCAGGAAATCTTCACCAAGACGTTTTATAAACTGTTCAAAGTCAAAACGTTTGAAAATCAACCATATCATCTTTCCAAAACCAACATCCCCTTTGAAATTCCTCATCTCATTTCTCTAAACCATTTAGGCTTAAACTCTCCAGTTCATTTCCTTTACCCAAACATAAAGGCCCGTCAGTTTTCATCAAGACATTGTGTTTCTGCTCACCTTTGCTCTCCACTTCTACAACTGCCACCACTTGCATCTAAGCCACCTCCATCTATACCTGGATAATGGCATGCGAGCTCTAAGCTGGTTTTCACAACTCCAGGCTCCCAGGTCTTCCAATTTTGCCATGACCAAGGCAATATTGCCTTCCTTATGCCACACTAGTGTTCACATTCTTCAGTGACCCCTTCTGCCTCAGGTCCTACCTTGTCAGATACACAATCCCCTCCCTGGCTTCTGAGGATCTTCATATTCCAACTCCATTCTATTTTTCCAACTTATTTTCCATCAACTGTCAAGGAGAACCATGCAGTGGCCAGGGTGCTTCCTTTGCTGTCCTACCCTCACACTGTGGTCATGCCTGTCTCTTTATCACCTGATGACAGCAGTTACTTATACTTTGTATACCAGGGTCCACCATGAATCCAATTGAACTGAAAGCATTTGTAAAAAACTTTACCTTACAACAATATATGCCATCAACATTTCCTCTGCGATTAGTAGTAAATATATAATGATCATAATCCTTTACATCTTTCCCTGTGTTCTTATTTTCCAGATTAATCTAGAAGCAATGTGTTACGGTAGTTTGTGTATCTCTGGGCCAAGGAAGAGATTATAGCACAGTGATTAAGAGCTTTAGCTGTGAAGTCAAAGAAACCTGAGCTAAGAGTTCCAGCCCATCCATATACTATCTGTGTGACTTGCCACAAGTTATTTACCTCCTCTCTGCATCTCAGTTTTCTCATCTGTTAAATGGCAATTTGAAACTTGCCTCATAGTGTTATTGTGAAGGCAAGAAGAGCTGATTTATGTAAAACTCTTAGCACAGGGCAGGCATAAAGTTAGGCTCTTAACAATGAACAGCAAAGTCACGCAACTTAAATTCACGGCCAATGAGTGAATGTAGTTTTTAACCACATGCAACCCAGATATGGACAGTTGGTTGCTGGGTTATAGCCTACGGTCCCCATTCCCATTCCCCTGTCTCCTGAAGCTAGCATTTTTGCTCAGCCATGCTGGACAAAAGAACAAGCAGAAATAAGTCTCCTGACCATGGTTATTCCAAACAACCACACCTATAATCAGTGTTTCTGTGGATCCCAAACTGTCCTGTATTCTCAATAAACAGACTCTTTGAGCAACTGGTCACAGCAGGCAGTGGCTGTCATATTATTTCCATATATATCAATGTTAGCTCCCTTTTGGGCATTGCTTAACAGTCAAAATCAAAAGCTAATCAAAAGGTTATCTATGTAAAGACGCAAACACGAATGAAAAGTTATGCATATATTGCAGTTGCTGCAATGGATAGTAATCTCACCTGATCAAGAATTTTAATGATACTATCTATAAATTATTTACTATCGTTGACTACAGAAAGGAAATTCTAGCAATTCTATTTTTATTTTTATTGTTGTGCATTCATAGATGCATGGTAAATACCAAGAAAATGCTAACATTTTTATTTTGAATGTAATTAATAAAAGGGGACAAAAAAGGAAAAACAACAAAGAATCTGGTCCTTAACTAGAACCTGTCCCGGGCACACGCTGAAACCATGAGATTTTTGGACACATTTGGAATCTAGCACATTTCTTACATTTGCAAAAGCACACCACAAAAAAGAGGAACTTCAGTGCTTAGTGGAAATAAGCCAGATTCATACAGGAGGGGATTAGGAAACAATTATTTCATGTGTGCTTTCTAATCCAGATGGTTCTTTTGCTCTGAAAGTATTTTTCGATAGGGCTGATTTACTGAATGTCATTATTAATGAGCTGGGTGAGAAAAGGAATAATTGTTTAAGTGACCCAGCACATTTCCAAATCTACGGAATGGTGATTTTCTAATGGGAAGGCTGGAGAAGGGAGTGACCGTGCGAACTGCGGTGCACAAGGATGCAGGGCTGCCAGAGGCAGGAAGCCAGCAGAAAAATCCGTGAACCCGAACACCAGGCCACAGTGATGCTGGGAGTTCACACTGTGAAATGTGAGCCACCATCACTACGGGGCTCAAAGGCTTCCAACACAGGAAGTCCAGCCTGGGAAACATTCTCTTTCTTGAATACGAAAGACAGAAATACCTCGGGAGCAATGCCACTTGTCTTGCAGAGTGACAACCATCTATTCTTCTGCATGACCATCAACTCTCACGGCTGGGTGAGTGGTAGAGGATGCTGGGACCATGTGTCATACTTTGTTGTATGAGTTCTGAGGGAGAACATATGGTGATATATTTATTAGGATTTAATTATATTTTCTCCATCTCTGCTTCAACCCTTTCCCTGTCTTTAGTTCCAAATCTTTATCAACCTCTGGTCTCTCTACTTTCTTTCCTTACTACCTGTATGGCATTGTTTTCCTAGTAGATAGGATGATCTTTACAAAACGTCAATCTGCTCAAACTCCCCCAAAGGCATCCCACCACATAGAGAATAAAATCCAAACTCCCTGCAATGGCCTGTGGAGTCCTGTGTGATCAAGCCCCTGGGTTCCTCTCCAAAGGAAGGTCCTCCCTGGCTCCCTGTGCTGCAGCTACATGGGCCTATTTCTGTCTCCCTCTTCATAACCACCCCTATCACTCCTGGTGGTGTTCTTCTTAGACATAGATTGCTGAAAGGTTGGCATTCTTATATGAAGTGTGAATAAAAAGATTCTTCAAGACTGTTGCTATATTTACGGACTGGTCACATACAATTTATATAAAGATATGCTTACTATGCAAACACAGCCTCAAAACAAGTCCCCATCATTCCTCCCCGCAAAACCAGATCCCTATCCCTAAGCTTCTGCTGTTTAGAATTCTGCAGCCTCTATCGTTGATGACGTTACCACATTTCACTGAATCTGAGACATTATCAGTTGTAAGATGCACCATTATTTATGTAATACAATTTTTTAAGTGGCCAATTAAACTCTGACACAATGCTTTATCACCGAAATTCTTTTACATTTGCTAAAATAGTTCTTTTAATCCTAATTAGACACAGATTGTCGTATGTCACATGTGTGGATATACATAAAATAAACAAAAGAGATTGGTTCAGATGGTCTTAAAATGTCTTCACATATGGAGTCTGACTCTCTGGAATCAGGCTTTTAGCTGAGAGTCATCAGTTCCTGGGCTTTACCACAGAACGTCCTTCGTGCCACTGGGAGCACTGGTGATACGGCATTTTTAAAAAGAATGAAAGTCCTTAGCACCAGCCCCTAAGCTGGCTCTGTGAGTACCTAGAGCCTACTTCTGACTCTGCTCTGGGCATGCTGCTGAACACATGGGATTAACTATCTCCCCACAACCTTTTGGTTCTTAGGAGTTAAGTCAACCATGTAAGAAATTGAATGATGCTTTACTGTGTCTCCAGGACTTTCTTCCAAGCAGCTGAAGCCCTTGATGCACACTTTGATGCCGGCATGTTTGCTGTCTGTGGACTCACAGGCATCAACAAAGATATCCTAACTGTTGCCTGGATACAGTGAATGAAAGATATGTCCCAATTTGAGAGACGTTAACATGCAAAAACATACATATGTTAGAAATGATGACATTTGATCATCATCATGACAAATCTTATTACATTCTAGTTCTGGGGAACTTGACCTTCTCATAGCTCCTGAAAGGGACCCTCAGTGCATCACAGCTCAGAACCCCTCCCTCCCACCACCAGTGGACACCAGCCTTGAAGGGTGTCCATTAGCTGGGCTGAGCCAATCAAATTTGCTCAGGAGTTTCAAGTGAGAGAGAAGAGATCCATGTCAGCAGTTAGCTGTGGGGAGCAGAGCTGAGCATCAGTTGACTCTTAGGTTGGGGTAGTCTTTTGGGGGCCCTGTGTATGTTGAATAAGTACAGGAAAATGGTCAAATGGAAGAGACAGAATAAGCAGACTCGGATAGAAGCCAAATGAGAGCGAACAGGTGCTTAACGAGACAGTAACCATAGCCTTTGACTTTCCAATTCTACAGGTGAGGCCCATTCATACTTCATGTTCTGGCCTTGGGTGTAGTGGTTCCTCTGCAGCCTTACAATTAATCCCCATTTTTGCCTGAGGTAGATTTCTGCTTCTGGCAACAAGAGCTGTGGCTGTAGGAGCTGGAAAACCCCCGATGCTCACACTCGTCCATCAGAGACAGAATTCAAGATTGTGCTGGGCACCATGACATCCCATGAAGCAGGCAGGTGTCCTTACGTGACTCTGGCAGGTCTGGGGCACGGCAGGAAAGAGCCCAGGGCTCCTCAGGCCACCATGGGGGTCTCCTTTCCCAGATTCCTGCCATAGGAACAGCATGCCTTCTGCTGGATGAGATTAGGTTGGGCTGTCGATGAGGGAAAAAATCAGTATTCTCGAGAGATGTGCTTGGGGAACATGATCTCTGGTAAGAAAAAGAGCAGGTCCACAGACTCCCTGGAGGGTGAAGGAGTAAGGACAGAAGCAACCCCCTCAATCTCCTGTCCTGGGGCCCATCCTCCACCCAGCCTGGGCAGGGCGGACAACGGGGCTCTTCCAAGCTGAAGCCAACGCACCCCTTTGTGACAGAAGATTCAGGAAAGGAAAAAAAAAAAAGAAATGAGATTTCCTTTTCTGGAGAGTGTGTGGTTTCCTTGAAGCAGGGGAGGAGGTTTTTCAGTTTAAGAAAACTGAAAAGTGTCAGGGGTGCAGATACGGGCGAGAGTTTGAGGGAAGCAGTTCAGGCAAGAGGGAAGGAAGCAGCCAAGTATTGAACAGCCTTTCCTGACCAGCTCTTCCCAAAAGCCCAAATTTCAGCTGTCTTCTTCCTTCCGGGTGAGTTCTAAGACACTGCAGTCAAGTGTGGAGTCCAGTGGAAGGTGGAGGGACAGGCGGCCAGCTCTAAGTTCCATCAAGAATGAGGGAGGGGGTGGTCTTCTCGGTGGACTGAGCAGAGAGCTGGTGGGAGCTCCTGACGACACAAGAAAGCCCGTGAATCTGGAGGTGGCATAGAAGATACCCTTGGCTACCCTGCAAATTGCAAAGGCTACACTTTGAGAGGAAACAAAGGGAGAGGCCGGGTAACATGTAGGTGAGAGCCTATCTCACACTGAGCTATGAGCCCTGAATTAGAGATGAGGAAACTGAGGCTCAGAGCTGGAATTCAGACCCATGTCTGACTGGGTCCAAACCTGTACTTCTTCTGCTGTCCACATTGTCTCCCAGGAAGCAGGGAGAGGGCCGACCCCTTCCTGCTCTGGGGCAGCCCGCACACCATGCTCTGGCCACCATGGACTGGCTACTGGGAGCATGAGGGACTTGAACAGCCCTTCTGATCTATATTGGACAGCTGCAGCTTGGAGTTCGGGGACACTAGTAACCATCACAAGAACAGCAGTGTGTGACCACCACCTGGCATGAGATCATCCCTTTATTATCCTTTTCAAAAAACTTTCACATACCACACCACTCGCCTATCTCAAATTTGTAAGATCAACAAGCTCTTCAAGGGAGGGACCACTTCTGCACATTTTAGAGCATCTAACAGACTGCTGTCAGGCAGTACCGTATACAGTGGCACTTAATAAGTGCTGATTACCATGCCTGGACTCTTGGGAGCTCCCCTTACTTGGTTCCTCAATCAACACGTGGCCCTCCCAGTGAGTCCACTTGAGAGCGCGGTCTCGCTGCTTTGATCCGGCACTTTGTTTTCCCAAAGCTCAGCCTTCGGTGCAGCCAAGACCAGCGGCCTCACGGGCTAGTCTGACTTGGAAAGCCGCCGGTGACATTTTCAGCTGGCTCGGACTCGCAGGTTGGAGCCCTGTGCGTGTAAGGGCAGCTTCTGGCTGGAGGTTTGTTTGCTATGGGATATAGACTTCCCTTGGGGAATTCAGGCCTGTTTTCTTCTTTTCTTAAAAAAATAAAAATAAAAGCCTGCAACCCTAATCTAAGTGGCATCTGCTGACTTTAAAGCACACACACTTAATCCTTACCCCAGAGCACCCTTCCCGCAACACAGAACGCCTTTTGGTTTCAATCATTAAAACATAAGGGAAAAGTCATCTGTTTTAGTGAATATATTTTAAGTGTTTTTTGGCCACAGTTCCTTAGGTTTTTCAGTGGTCATCGATAAATCTCTATAATTCCAATTTCTGACCCTCCTGATTCTAGCTCAGTTGTACTTATGGATGACACCTGGAGTTACAACAACCAAGGACCAGGTTCAGATCCACATGGTTTTACTTTTATGTTTGCAAAGCTGAGAAGCAGGAGGTTCTGATATTTATTTTACTTTTTGAATTTATGCGTGTCGTAGCCTTCTCCAAAGATGATATAAAGTAGTGTAAAGTGATACATGAAACACAAGAGAACAAGGGTAAAAAGTGGAAGGTGCAAGAAAAAGAAGGGGAAGGAGATAAAGCAGAACTAGAAAAAGGCTCAAAGCAGGAAATGCACAATCATTACAACCTACCTACTGGCCATGATGAGCCACACATTTGCTTCTAGGGTTTTCTAGCTGGCCTCACAGTTACACAAATAACAGCTATGTTTTATTTCAAGACCAATTGCTCAGGAATCAGTATAATAGATCTTAGTAATTAAAATAGCAACTACTTATTAAGTGCCTACTATGTGCTGGGGATGGCACTAGACACTTTCTCTACAAACAGGAGAGGCTACTTCTAAAAAGGGCTGCAATATGCCCATAAATGGTATCATTTCAAAACTGGGCTATTAAGATTCTTCTCTGCCCACGTCTTTTTAGGTCTTCTCAGAGCCACTGTGTTTCGAGTTTCTGAGAGCAGCAACTGATTCTATCTCCGAGCAGTAGTTCATTTGGATGGTCAACAAAGACCCTCCTGAAAGTCTCTCTTGGACACCATTTCAGCTTAGGAGGCCAAAGTCATCTTTAAGTTTGATGAAAATTAACTGAATAGTAAGAAAAGTGATCCTTTGGGAAAAAAAATATTACCTTAAAAGTTATGCTAGCTCTATGTTGCTCTTCTCTAGCCCTTGTAAAGTCACCTTTGGAGGGAGGCAGGAGAAAAGAGAGGCTGAGCTGTCAGGGTGCTTGAGTTCAAATCCCACCTCTCCCACTTCCAAGCTGTGTCTTGGACAAGTTAATCTCCCCGAGCCTCAGTTTCTTCATCTGCAAAATAGGTTCAATGGCAGGATCTACCTTACAAGGTTTCAGGGGAGATTGAGGGGATAATGCAAGTCATGCTTAAGCATGGGGCTTGTCATATCTTGGTGCTCAAGAAACATTTGTGTTTTTTCTTCTAATTAACTTTGTAGAGCAAAATTGCCTTTATTCATAGAAGCCAAGTTCCCAAGGAAAGGGAACAGGGACAAAGATTTCCTCTGCAGAAAAACCTCTACTTTTTCTCTCTCTTTGGCTAGAAATGCAAATATCTACAACTCTTCATTAAGGCCGAAGGAAAGAAAGAGCCAGTGAAAATGAGAAGGGCCAGCAGACATGTCAAGTGGCCGATAGTAGTTGCCAGTGTTTGTTGTTGCAACGGTACCTCGTGGATGGATGTGAGTCATTAACATTCCACTGATAGGGGGTAAAATGATCTGTGCTGAAAAGGAAAGTTCGAGGGGGTCACCAAGGTTTATCTTTGTTTACCCTCCTGTTATGACTCATCTTCAGGGTCTGTTTCTCTTCTTAGGAGATGATTTGGCTCATTACCAGACCTTTCTGGCTTGCTAACCAAAGTTATATTTAACTGGTTTTCACGTTGTGACCTGGTTCCTGAGACTCCAGATGCTTTAGAGGCCAGTCCTCAGTCCTCTCGGGCAGGGTTACAGTGGAATGTGGTAGCAGCATGTCACAAACTGCAAGGTGGCTGCCAGAATATCACAGCAAACACTGACAATGTTTTGGTGAGTGGCTGGAATGGCTGTCCACACCACTATGTGCCATAATAGAATCTTTGTCCCAACTCAACTTCTTCACCTGGGTCTTCCTTAGAAAGCACTGTGTGACCGTCTTTCCTATCAATATCTCACATTCAGGTCATCTTGAAACAAACCAAATATTAATTAAGCTTTCTAGTGCCAGCCAGATCACTTGACTGCCACTTTTCTCCTGGCACTTTCACCCATACCATAAATTTAAACTACACAAGGCAGAAAGGTCTAAACCAAGAACGCACATTTTTCCCATGGCAGGTGGGACAGGTCATTGGAGATAAGGTTCCGGTACTACTCTAGTCATTTAATGTCTATGCTTCTATTTCCTCATTTTTGCAAGAAGGGGAGTAGATGAGATTGCTAAGGCCCTTTGGAGCAGAGGATGCAGAGAGAACAATCCAATTGAATTGTATCACCGAGAATTAATTCACTGGTTCACTCACAAACAAGCTGTTCTTTTACATTGCTGCTGTCTAATTGTAAGGAACCCTGGCATTGGGCATTCTTGGAGTATTCAATTTGACTACCTTAGGGGTCAGGTTCCCTTTTGTTGGGGTAGGAGGAATTTTCACCTGCTTTTATGTGTGTTCACAAGGGTAATCCTCAGCGATGGCTATTTCAGCTCAACTTCAGGTAAAAAAGTCATTTATTCTCATATAAAGGATAGAGTGCCACGGAGGCACTACGCATAACCTCCACACACCCTAAACTGAAGCTTGCCAGCCCTCCTATAACGCACACCAATTACCTTTTTTTTTGACCTGTCAGGTATCATTGGACCCCAGAGGCCCTTGGTCATATGGAAGTCCCATTTTGAGTGTGTGTGCACTGATTACGTGAGCCCATCTGATAAGTTCTGTTCCTTTTCTCCCAGAGTAATTTATAAGTTGCACTTAAAACCAGATGTTCCTAACAGCAAGATGCAAAGAGCAGGCTCTCAGAGCACTCAGTTGTTCTACTGACCCAATAGCAGCTAGGCTGGCAGGTGATTTAGAGCCAAAGCCAGTGAGAGTCACATGTCTTGAGTTTGGAAGAGAGAACATTTTCTTCACTACATAACACACATGGTCATGGGGGTGGGGGAGTTTCAAAGATTAAAAGAGATATGTCACAGGATCAGCATGTCCAAGATAGTTGGGTGGCAGGGGAATGCCGCCTCCCATGACACTGTCCATGGTTCTGAACCTGGCAGGGAGCTTCTCTGGGAATTTGGGGTGGAGGGAACTCGCACCCTGGTTGCTAGGCCTGTGATCAGTGTCATGAGAAAGGAGGAGATGATGTTCTGTGGGTTTGGGCATAAAATAGTAGGACCAAAAGATCCCTGGGACCCTCTGGTGGGTCTCAATATTTTTCTGAGGATACACTCATGGTAGCTCTAAAAAACACCAATTTTTTTTTTTTGCTGAGGAAGATTAGCCCTGAGCTAACATCTATTGCCAACCTTCCTCGTTCTTTGCTTGAAGAAGATTAGCCCTGAGCTAACATCTGTGCCAATCTTTCTCTACTTTATACGTGGGTTGCCGCCTCAGTGTGGCTGATGAGTGGTGTAGATCCGCGCCCGGGATACAAACCCGCATATCTGGCCTTCAAAGCAGAACATTCCAAACTTAACCACTACACCACAGGTCCAGCCCTAAAACACCAATTCTTTAAGGGTGTGATAAGCTTCCTCTCCAGAAAGGTTTCCCAGGATCTTGGAAGGGAGTCAGTATGCAATAATACAATAATAATATCAAACACGTTTAGTGCTTAACTCTGTCCTAGTCACTGTTCTAATCACACACACTATATATGAGTATATGTATGTACGTATATGTATGCATATGTATGTATGTATGTATATGCATGTATATTTGTATATATGTGTGTGTATATACATCAAGAACTTAAAGAGTTTCAACCCCTATTCCTTCCTTGGGAAACCAGATTTCAAAATAGAGATCTTTTAAAAGGTTCTTTCTTCAGAACCATAACCATCTCTCTGGTAGGAATCTTCTGACGTTCTTTTCTTTGCACGGCTTTGTTGAGACTCTTCTGAAGTTCCTTTCTTTGCATGGCTTATGTGTTTAATTTGAGTGAATGTGTTTATATGTCATACAAGCCAGAAGGAAGAAAAGAAATCCATGAATTATTAGCATACTAAAATCTTTTTTTGGGCAAGGGGAAGGACACTAATAGTAGCTTAGCTGCCAACAGCCCAATCCCCACAAATTTACAGATTAGGAAACCAAAGCTCAACTCTGATGAGTTGCTGATGGGCTGGGATTCCAGTGCAGTTGACCAGACTCCCAACTGGGAGTCCCTCCGCCCTGTGTGTTTATCATCCCTTCTTTAGTTCCCACCAGTAGCAGGCACAGTATTGTTAGCGCTTATGCACATTTTATTATATGGTCGTGATTAAGAAGACAACAAACCATTCATAATATAAGCATAAGCAGAATTCGAAATCACCTGTTTGCTAACAGGTCTTCCCTGTTTTGGCCATCACATTCACTTCTGTCTTTAGTTTGTACTTCATTGTTTAAGGTCCATATGTTAAACTTGCCTATTTGCTAATCAGTGGGTAGACTGGGAGAAGGAGGTGGTAACTCCCCCTCAAATAGCACAGAAAGTCATATTCATGGAATATGGATGGTGTGGCCATTTAGTTACAGGGAAAGGCACTGAAGCAGATATGACTGGGGCCCCACCCAAAGTTTGTGGGGCCAACTACACCTGGCATCTGTAACACTTTGCCAGAGTGCCTTCTCTGGCTACCAGAGCCTGAACACCTGCTAGCAGGGCTGCCCAGAGTGAGAAAGAGGAAGTGCAGGGAATTAACACCTCCTGGGAGCAGCCCTCAGCCAATGACTGACAGCTCCCTGCCCCGGGGCTCTAATTTTATACTGTTCCCAAAGTTCCCAGCAGGATTCAGCTCCAGGACCTCACCATGGTAACTTGCTTTAAGCATACCTCTATTGGCCGCCTTCCCTACAAGTGTTCCCTGGGATCACCTCCCAAATAAACCACACATACTTAAATCTTGGTCAAAGGGTCAGCTTCTGGGGGAAACCAAACTAAAATCACCACCAAGTACACCTATGTTGTCATAAGACAGCTCTCCGAGCAGGCCAGTGGCAGACAAACTCGGGGCAGGCAGGCTGCTCCCCACACACTTTGAAAGAGGCTTCTCAGTCATGGTCCAGCTCTATTAGCCCTCACCAAGAGTCTCACCTCAGATCAATACCAGCTCTGAGGTCCTCAGACTTACTTGAAAAGCAGCAGCACTAGGAAGAATGAAATAAAGGAGCGAGGAGAAAAAATAGAGATACTATGAGGTTCCAGACTAACCTCATACTAAATACAAGAATGATGGAGTCCTCTGCATGCAAAGTTGTCTCTGAGGGCAACTTTAAATGAGCTAGAAAAATGTATCCTGCCACAAATATATGGCTTCCTCGAGTCTTTGTTCCAAATTAAAAACAATTAAAAAATAGCACTCTTTGGTTGTAGGATTGTTATAATGGTATGGAAGGGAGAGGAGACAAAAGAATATAGACTCAGAACTTTATAATTAGGTCTGGTTTTCTCTCTCAGAAAAAGCTGAGCTGTGATGACAGTGACACTCCATCACCGCTTAGCAACATGCAGGGTTAGTGATTGACATGGTATTACTCTTGGTTGTATGGATTCAATACTCTGAAGTTTTTGGAGTTTGTCAGTAACCTAACACAGTTTTAAGGCTCATTGAAATGAAAACTGAAAATGATACACACAATACACACATATGCATACATACATGTATGTATGTACGTCTTTTTTTTTAATCCACCCAAATAATGATTTACTGACAGCCTATTCTGTGGCAGGCATGGTGGGAGGTACCGGGAGAAAAGATGCTGGGTCTGTCCTCATAGAACTTACTGTCCAGTGTGGGAGAATGATATTAAATCTTGTAAAACTGCAAGTGAGAAAGAGATTTTTTCCAAATGATAATAGTCAGAGTAAGTGAGAGTGCTCTTACTATGCTGGCTGAAATGTAAACTGGCGTAACTTTTCTGGAGGACAACTTAGGAGAAAAGTTTTAAAATTTGGTTCTCTCTGTGACCCAGGGAATTCCAATGTCTAGGAACTTATTCTAATAAAAGGATCAAGAAAAGTACACACATTCAAGGATGTTCTTTATACTGTCATAGAAAAGAACAAAAACACTAGAAATAAAGTAAATGTCCAACAACTGGGCACTGTTTAAGTGATATAATCTATATGATGGAGTACTACGTGATTTTTAAAATAACGTAATTGTAAAATATGTAATGAATTGGGAAGAGGTTAATAAGTGGAAAAAAAGCAGACTATAAACAGAAATTACTATATAATCCTATTTTTTAATATCCATAAAATCTCCTAGTTTAAATTAATCAAAGTTTTCTTTGTAGGATAGGATTATAGTGATTTCCATTTTTTAATTTTGGATTATCAGTGTTTTCTAAGTTCTGTACAATGGTATATAACACTTTTACTCGATAAGAGAAAAAGAACAATTACTTAAAACTAAGGCTTTTTTAGTTCAGTGAAGAATAGTGACGGATCAGGGATGAAATTCCACATATGGACTGAGTCCCACACTTTAAACACAGATCTGCCTTAACAAATACGAGATAAGGTGAAGCTGTCAGTGGTGGCTGACTGACAGAAGAACAAGAACACAGGACCACTTTTTGCTGCTAAATAGAAATGGTAAAAATCGGATCTTTAATGCCCGTGGGGCTACAACAAAATTTTAAATTAGGGGGAGAAAATAAGTAAACTAGACCTCCCAGGATCCCTGTTCCCAGGAGTTCGGAAGCAGGCGTGGGCACACGCAGAAGGGATCTCAGCACCGCTTTTCAAATATTCACCTTCTCTCAACACTTCCCAGTGAAGGTGCACCTTACACTGTCGAGTCCTCCAACAAAGGGGAGAAAGCTAAGGACTTCCGATAGCGCAACCCAGTGCGGGGTCAGAGGAGATGTTAGAGCGTCGGCCCGGTTATTGTGTTTTCCTATCTGGTTTCTGCACCAGTTAGTGCTCATTTAGTTGAACGAAGATTTAACCCAAACTGGAGTAAGCAGCAAGGGAGCTTACTGGCTCAGACAACGGGGAAGATTTAGTGTAAGGGATGGCTTAACCCGGGGTACAAGAAGCACCATCAGGATCCATTTCTCAGCGCTGTTGCCCGGGTCTGCTCCATTCTCGGGTTGCTGAGTGGCTCCCCGCAGCCTCAGGCACACATCTTCACAACACCAGGTCCAAAGGTCTGACGTTTCTTAGGTCACCACCACCTACAGGTCCTGGGATTTACTCTCTCCCACTGGCCCAAACTGGGTCACCTATTTCTGCATCAATCATCGTGACTTAGGGTGCTAACACTTTGACGGGCTCACGCCACAGCCAGAGCCTCCGACCCTGGGACCGGCATGGGAGGTCTATTCAACTCGATGCACTCAGAGTGGGAAGGAACAATTTCCCCAAAACAAAACGAGAATAGTATTACTAGGAAAAAACAACGGACGCTACACAGTGAAAAGACACGTGGTTCGCCAAAACTGATCATATGTTTTAGAGAAAAAAGAAATACAACTATATATACACATAATTGGTTAAATGTATTCCCTTTGTTTATTTCTATATTAAGTTCACAGGCATTTGAATCAATCCAGGAATATGCTCTTCCCTAAGACTTATATTTTACCTTAAAGCTTAAATATAGAGGAACGTAAGTGAGGATGGGTACATTTGTGCAAATGCGCACCCACATACACACGATGCAAAGACATTTTTAAGTTTTATTCTCATTTTAAAAATGTTTAAGAACTTTGTAATTTGTTACCATTTTATGATTATAAAGTAATATGCCCATGTATCCAAATACATACATTTTAGAAATTATACAAAGAACAAAATAACCACTTGTAATTCCACAACCCAGAATAATAAGCTTTTGGCAACTATCCTTTCACTTTTTTATATGCATTTGATTTTTTTAAATAGTTGAGCTCACACTGATACACGATTGTGTATGTTGCTTGTTTTACTTCATGTCACACCATAAGCATTTTATCTCAAAATCTTTAATGTAATTTCTGATGGCCACAAAATTTTGCTATTTTTAGACCAAATTTTACTACTATGTTCTATGCTATATTTAACAGAGCTTTGCATAACCTTTGGCCTAATCTTTAAGATTTCATTAAATTCAATTGGTCCAAATTTTTGTATATTTTTAAGACTTTCATATCACAGCAAAAAAATTTGAGTAACTAGGAAAACAGCTTATTCATTGCATTGCAATTTAAAATAACACCTGAATCTAATCAACTTTTACCTAACATTAATAGCTTTTACTAAATATCCAGGGGAAATGGCGTCTATAGGAAAGATCTTGTCTCTTCCAAAGGCAATATGTCCCACATTATGTAGGACTCATACCATTAGTAAAGTTAAGGTGTCAAATATAAACTTTGGTTCATTAACAAGATGAGTTTTGGGTTAAGTAGAATGATTTGACAATAAATCAATGGCAGTTTTCCAGTGAGAACACCTTTGAACTTTTGCCAAGTAACTTCTTGCAACGGGGACTTTTCAGATAAATGGCGAAATATCCATACAGGGAGAGGCAACATGTTGCAATTTTACACACACACACACACACACACACACACACACACACACACACAGCAGCTGACAAAACCCACAGAAGGAAACAAGGTTGACTTTAAGATTCAGAACATCTGCATTCATGTTTCCTGACAGGGTAGCATCCCCCAGACATGTATCAAATTTCCATAATGATTTTGAGTTGAGCTGAATTTGGCTGATTGTAAAGTAAGCATCATGCTTACCATCATTTCCTTCTCTAAAAAATGTTCGTTCAAGCCTTAAGATCCTGACACACTAAACACAAATATAAATTAATCCAATTTGGCACAATGCTTCTTAACTGTAGCAGTGTACCCAGTTGCGTGTTTCTTTGAAATAGTGATTTTTAAAAAGTAATAGATTTTTGCTGGTTTTCATCAGTCACAAAAGGACCATAAAACAATTTTTCTGGAACTATATTCTCTGAATGCCGAACTTCTCCTGTTATTAAATCCATCCATTTTCATCCCTCAGCCAGAAGTGCAGATTTTACAGTCCAAAGTGGAATCTTGACCCTTTCCTGCCAACATCTAATCCCATGTGTTACCTCACATTCAAATATTGCTCCATAAGAGCTAAGATGACTATTTTAAGCAAATAAGAATTTTTACAAAGTTGAAAATTAAGAGCCAAATTCTAAAAAGCATTACGCACATAAAAATCCCCCAATTCTCACTTTGATATGACTCAGAACTGTGATTCCGGATTTATTTCATGATTTCAACACCATTGGTTTTTTCAACACAGATTTCCCCGGTTCTTAGTTGTGGTGACAATGTGTTCATGAGTTATGTGGATTGCAGACGAGTCTCGGTGGAACACATCCTTCCAGGGAAAAAGAAGTCACCTTTTTTTTTCGGGAAGCATTTCCCAAAAATATGGGGCTCAGCAGGGAATTCCAGCAGGGAATTTATAATCCTCAGTGGATCCAATGGCTCTTCTGTCGAGTCCCTTCCTACTTTTCACCCCACATCTCTGGGCAGTTGCCAGTCAAGGATTCCCTCCTCCTGTGTTTACCGCACTCTAGGCTCAGGCCAATGAACAGGTGATTTAAAAAGGAATGGGGGTGGGGGATGCCTTGTGGCACAAGCGGTTAAGTGTGCACACTCTGCTGGGGCAGCCCCGGGGTTCACCGGTTCGGATCCCGGGTGCGCACAGACGCACCGCTTGGCAAGCCATGCTGTGGCAGCATCCTGTATAGAGTAGAGGAAGATGGGCATGGATGTTAGCCCAGGACCAGTCTTCCTCAGCAACAAAAACAAAGAGGGGGATTGGCAGATGTTAGCACAGGGCTAATCTTCCTCACAATAAATAAATAAATAAATAAATAAAAAGGAATCAGATGTCACCATTGGCCTCCTCTCACAAGCCAAGCCATCATGCCACTTGATCCAGTTTTGTTTTGTTTGTTTTTTTGGTGAGGAAGAGTGGCCCTGAGCTAACACTTGTCACCAGTCTTCCTCTTTTTGCTGGAGGAAGATTGCCGCTGAGCTAACATCTGTGCCAATCTTCCTCTATTTTTTATGTGGGACACCACCACAGCATGGCTTGATGAGCAGTGTGTAGGTCCACACCCGGGATCCAAACCTGTGAACCCTGGGCTGCCGAAGTGGAGCACTCGAACTTAACCACTACACCACTGGGCCAGCCCCTATTTGTTTTTTAATGTGGAGAAAGTGCTACAGGAAATCTGCAGGCTTTGTAGAATGAAAAACCTGTAAGAAATTCTACTTTTAAAATTCATTGGACTTAGTGAATATTTTCTTGAGAAAAAATTTTAAAGTGATGCTTATTTTTTCTAAATACTAAAATACTATATGGTGATTATATAAATTTGGAAAATATAAAGCATGAATAAATGACAAACATTCCATAATGCTACTCCTCATATGTAAATACTGTTTACATTTTATTGTATAATGATACACACATTATACAAAATTAGGACTGTACTCTTTATACTCTTTTATTCATGGCTTTAATTTGAAAATCTTATATTTTCTGTCATTAAAAGTTTTGTGAACACATGACATTTATTGGCTACATTATATTTTATCAGATGGATAAACCATAGTTTAACCTTTCTCTAATTATTGTATATTTTTATAGTCTGAAATTCTGTGCTAAGACATATAATCCTTTAACAGACATCTTTTACATGAATCCTGATTATTTCCTTAGTACATATTCCTAAACAGGACTTAAAGGCTCGAGTGCCAAATCACTCTCCAGAAAGTTCTATCAATGAACACTCCTGTCAGCATGATGTCCAAGTGTTCATCATCTGTCATCCTTATTAGCATTGAGTACTGAGCTTAAAAAATTGTTTGCCAGTTTAAGAGACATGTATCGAGGTTAATTCTGGTGCAGGAACAGAGGTAGGAATCAAAAGGATTAAGACACATTCCTAGCTCAGAGACACTTCTCAGACAGAGAGCAGCGGTGAGCAGGCGACTTCAGCAGAGAGGCACTGTGTATACCGATTAAGGGCACAGTCCTTGAAGCCAGACATTCTGGATTCAAAACTTGGCATTTGTTACTTACCAGCTGGGTGGTCTTAGACTTTTCTGCATCTCAATTTCTTCAAGTGTATAATAGGAATTGTAATGATACCTATCTCAAGGGCTGTGAAGTCTAAATTAGATAAGGCATATAAGATACTTAACTCAGTCCCTGGCTCATGGCAAATGCTCAATAAATAATCACTACTATTATATTACAGTTGTTATAAAACTATAAACTGTAATAATTATATTTTATAACTAATTAGCACATTAGGGGTGTCAAAGTGATTTGACGTACATTTATTAAACTTTAATTTGAAGACAATTGTGAATGACAGTCAGGGTGGTAAGCCCTTTTAGAGATGAAGAAATTGAAGCTAAAAGAGGTGAAGTGTCTATAGCCCATGAGGGGCAAAGCCAGGATCAAGTCCTGGATCCTGGGTCTCCTACTCCAGGCTCTCTGCACTACTCCATACCACCTGTTTGCACAGGACAGCCTCAGCATCAGTGATGTGATCCCAAGATATTTGCATTTCTACACTCATTTGATTTAAAGAACCATTTCTGTGACTAACTGAAGTTCACCCAGGAATAAGATAGTAACAGTCCACCTCCTTTACCAAAACAAGCGCTTACAGAGAGTCATTTTATTGCTTACTTACAAAGTGCTTTCAGACTTCCCCACTATGAAGCCACAAGCAACCTGGGTCCTGAGATGCCTTCCACAAAGGAAACCATGCTACTGGCTGAGCAGAGTCTGCTGTTTAGGCCAATGGTTAAGAGAGCACAGGGTACGGTGACCAAAGGCTCAAATCCCGAATACCCACTGGGTGTGTAGCTTTTGTTTACTACAGAGAGTGTGTGTGTGTGCACCCCTGCATCGTGCCCTCAGACGGAGCCTTGTCCTGTTGACTCTGTCTACTAAGTGCCCATTTCAGGGCTCAAGCTTCTCTCCTTATCTAGCTAAGCTGTTTAGAAAAGGAAATCTGTCTGTTTGGGAGATAACTGAAGGCCAGCGTCAGCCTCTGCTTTATGAGTTAGCAATAAGGGCAAGGGGAGATAAAACCACACTGTTCTGGCCCCCGGATGGAGAATCTGCCTTTCAGATCTCAAACAGTGACAGGGTCCTTAGCTTCAGCCTCCATCTAGAATGTTTGAGTCAAGGAACCAAAAGTTGATTTTTTTTCCTTTGCATTTAGATGGCCATGCACCAAGTTGGCTGGTGAGCTATTAAACCCTCCTTAAAAAAATCTATACTACCAAAAAAAAAAAAAAAACCAAACCAAAATAAAACAACCCAAACTCTAAAATGTCTATGTAACCACAACCTGGTTACCCAATTAAACAGATTTAATCAGTTCAAGTTCATCATTTGGTTTCAAATATCTCCAGTTCTCACGGTGTTTTCAGTTCCCAGGTCTAGGCTGTTTTACAAGTCAGTGAAGGCTCCTCTGATTTAACTCCCCCTAAGAGGAAAAATTAACCAAAAATTCTATACCTTTACGGTGCAAACCTCCAAGGACTGTGGCTGTCCAACTGGGACATATGATCAAGCTAGCTTGGTACCAACAGATGGAACTTTCTAGAAAGAGTTGAAAAGAAATAGGAATAGTCAGGGGCCGGCCCGGTGGCGCAAGCTGTTAAGTGCACATGCTCTGCTGTGGCGGCCCGGGGTTGGCCGGTTTGGATACCGGGCGCGCACCGACGCACTGCTTGTCAGGCCATGCTGTGGCGGCATCCCATATAAAGTGGAGGAAGATGGGCACGGATGTTAGCCCAGGGCCAGTCTTCCTCAGCAAAAAAAGAGGAGGATTGGCAGATGCACAGGGAGGAGGGCACAGTCAGCCTAATTGGGCTGGGAGAGGCAGAGAGATCAGCACAGGGCTGATCTCCTCACAAAAAAAATAATAAATAAATAACATAAAAATACAAAAAAAAAAAGAAATAGGAATAGTCACAGGTAAGCTCTTTCATCCCACATGTGCATTCTCTTTTGATTGTTTTCTTCTTTCCTGTGCACATCAGATCTGGTAAGTCAGGGCCTGGGGTCCCTCCCCCAACCCCTCTCTTGGAAGGCCAGGTGCAGTCAGGGTGAGCCCAGGGCATGGTGGGGTGAACAGGAAAACCTTGCTCATAGGTCTGGGCCCTCAAAGCAAATACAACACTCTAAAGAGAGCTCTCCTTTGATAATTAGATCCTCTCCCAAATTATCTGAAGTCTGTAGGTTATAAATAAGATAATGTAATTTTATTAGCTCAGAATTGTTGGAAACTAGGCTTAAATACCATGTTTGAAACATAAAGGTCTGAGCGATTTTTAGTGATGTAGTTGGAAAGGATTGGTGAGACATTTGTGCATTTACTGCCCGGCTCAAGAAAGCCTGGCTACTCTCCATGAGAGCCCCACCTTCACCCAGCTGGTCAAAGGAAGAGGTCTTGGCCCTTTTCTCCTGGGCAGGCTGACTGGGCTGGCAGGAAGTCTGGCCCACGCTGTTGCTGTAATACCTGCTGAGGAAACTGCTGCCTCTCCCAGCCCAGTTAGGCTGACTCTGCCCTCCTCGGGCATAACTATCCCCATCTCCTTCCACCCCATCACCATGCCCCCTCTGTCGGTGTGTGCCATGATTGAAGAGAGGGGATTGTCCTGTCCTCCCCACATGAAGGAGACAATAAAACTTACTTCTATTAACCTCCCTCTGCCCAGTCTAGGTTCTCTATGAAAAGACCCACTGGTAAGAGGAAAAGAACTGTTCTTTTCTCTCTAAAACTGGGAAATTAGTCTTTAATCAAGTGAAACAGGGGAGGCTTGGACCTTTTTAGACTTCAGAGGAAATAGGCTTCCTCTTGTCTTCTTGTTCTCTTCCTCCTCAAGTTTAAGGTCAGATAAAGGTAACCAAGCCCAGAGGGAGGGTCTCATGGGAAAAGGAGCACAGAGCAGCACTCAGATCTGCCTCTATCCTGGGACCTCCATAAAGGGCCCTGATGGTTTTATTTATTTATTTTTTAAACATTTCTTATAATTTTATTTATTTATTTATTTTCCCCCAAAGCCCCAGTAGATAGTTGTATGTCATAGCTGCACATCCTTCTAGTTTGCTGTATGTGGGACGCGGCCTCAGCATGGCCGGAGAAGCAGTGCGTCTGTGCGCGCCCAGGATCCGAACCCTGGCTGCCAGCAGCAGAGTGCGTGCACTTAACCACTAAGCCACGGGGCCAGCCCTCTGATGGTTTTAAAATATGACCATAAATTCGAGATTCCTGCTTCCAAAAGATGGAGTCTAAGTGTCTCTTCTTGAGTGTGGGCTGAATGTTACGACATGTTGCCAACAAACAGAATATAATGGAAGTGACAGAGTGGGACTAGATCAGAAGAGGCAATGCAGCTTCTTGTGCAATCGGAAGCTCAAGGAAAAAGTCAAGGTCCTGGGTGCCATGTTGAAGAGCCTGGACTTAATCCTGTAGGCCACGGAGAACCACTGACATCTTCCAGGGAGGAGAATGCCATGACCACATGTGAGTTCTGGAATGGTGACTCCAACTGGAGCAAAGTAGCAGACTCTGATGAGGATAAGACTGAAGTCAGAGGGACCAGGTAGGAGGGGAGGCCATCACAGAAGCCCGGGAGAGAGAAGACAAGGGATAAACATCAGGGGATGGGTTCAAGAAATAATTACTTAGAAACTTAACCCAGAGGCATGCTGATGGATTAGATGTGGGAGATGAGAAAGAATCAAGGTAAAATTACATGTTTTTAACGAAGCTGTGGGTGGGCAGTGTTGCTAACACTGGAAATAAAAAACGAAGAGGAAGTGATTGGGGGCAAAATACAGAATATGAAGTTCTTCTGGAATACAAGTAAATGAGTTCAGCCATCAGTGATCCTGGAGTAGGGGGAAAATTTGAGCGTCATCAGCCATAGAGGGGAAGTGACCATTGAAATCCTAACAGAAATGCCACCAGCGAGCAGAGACAGAAGAGCAGTAGCTGAGGATGGAACCCTGGCGAACACCAGTGAATGTACAGTGGAGAAACAGTCACAGAGAGATGAGAACCAGACAAAGTATTTCCAATAAAGTTGGAAGAGTAAAAAGCTTCAAGGAGAAGCAAGCGCCTCAATAAGAGAAGAGTTGAAAAATTAACTCTGCATTCAACAAGAGGATCATTTGTTGACCAAGAAGAACAATTTCAGAAGAGAAGTATTACTGTGGGTCAAGGAGAAAAGGTGAAAATGGAGCAATGGAAAGAGTAAACATGGACTATTCTTTCCAGAAATTTGGAGGCTAAGTGGGAAGAGGGAGACTGACAATAGCCAGCAGAGTGTTGGAGTCTTTTTTTTTTTTTTCAGGTGAGAAGCAGCCAGAAAATAACTGAGTGAAAATGTAAGAGACTGACGACCAATAGAAAAGGTCTTTGAGGAAGCAGGAGGGAATGGGGTCAAGGTCAGAGTTGGCCTTGATAAGGAGTCTGGACATCCCCTCCTCTGATGCCAATTTCCAATTTCTCTCCTGTCTATTAGCTGGCATTCATGAAAGTGAACAGGCTTCTGGAACTCGCTGGAAAATCTGACTTACGCTACAGTTTACGGCACAAAACAGAGGAACAAAGAATGAAAACAGTGATAAACACACACAGCAGAACAATTTCCCTAAAGCACCACTTTCCCATTGTTCTAAAATAGTTTTCTACCTAAATGCCTTATTAATCAATAGCACTAGGTATTGTTTTTGTAGACTATAACTTCCCAAATTACTTTGACATTATCTTATTCTAGTACCAGATCTAATTATTTCTTGAATTATCTATAACATTTATTTTCTTAAACACAATATTTTAATTGAATGCTTTATTACAATGAGCCAACTCTTCCACTCTATGTCAACTAAGTGATGGCCTTGAATTGATGGGTTCAAAACTGTTAAAATACCAAAAACCCAGCTGAAATATCTTCTTGAGAGGCTGTCTTGTTAAATACATCCGAGTACTCAGTGTTCTTCCAACATAATGAGGGATCACGGGGTGAACTGAATGATCCGATATCCCTCAAATCAACTTGCTGGTCATGCAATTAGCGAACAAAAAGGACTCCCAACATTATAAAAGAAATGCCCCAGACACTGGAAATACTGCCTCATTGGTGCCGCCGCCAGAGTGAAAGACGAGACAGGACACATTCAAGAAAAACATAAAAACCACATTTATTTTCAACCACATTTGATCTTTTTCCTTCTTCTGTCCAAGACTCTTATGGGCTATCAAATCAGGCTTCTTATTAGAGAGAATAAAAGAAAAATGAACAAGAAAGAGAGAGGAGCAAAAAAAAAATTGTCCTCAGGAACAAAAAAACTACTAAATACCTACAACATGTTTAAGGGACTATGTATAAGACAAGAAGGTGATGCCTTCAAACAGCAACTCATTTGGCAACCAAGACACACAAGCATAAAATACAAAGGAGCCATTCAAGTCAGTATCTAGCCAGTACAAATGACTAGTAGAGACCTGAAAGTTGCAAGCTTTCTCAGAATGTGATGTAACTGGGGGCATAGCCAAGGAATATTTCTCAGAAGACATGGGAGTAGAATTGAGTCTTAAATAATGAGTGATTATCAGTCAAGTACATGACATTTCATAAGTTCAAGACTGTACAAAGTTTCTTCAGGGCTTGGCAAGAGCAGAAGATGCATATAGAAGAGTGAAGGAGATATATCTAGAGAGGATAGTGGGGGGTTCATGGTGGAAGGGCCTTGGTTACAACAGTTAGGAAATATGACACGTGTGTGTGTGTGCGCGCGCGCACGCATGTGCAGTAGTAGTAGTAGTGGTAGCATTGGGAGTTAATATATACACTCGTTTTTGTCATTAAAGTTCATTTTGTCCTACACAGGGTCCCAGAAATACATAAGAGTAAGTTAACTGAAGAGAGCTAGAACCCAAAAGATAATCTTAAGGACAATGTAGTGTAATAGAAAGAACATTGGAATTCAAGTTAGGATATCTGAATTCCAGCCCCAACTCTGTCAGTGTACCCCCCTGACTTGAGACAACTCACTCTGGCCATCTGCCCGTTGATTTCTTCATTTAAGGCAATGTGGAGTCAGACAGATGACCACAAAGTCTTCACGCCACAGTTCTAACATCTAGGATTTCAGTAATAGCACTTACCACAGAGGGTTGTTGCAAGTATAAAATGACAAGGCATGTAAAACACTTATCACAATGCCTGGCACGTGATCACTCAAAACAATGTCAGTTGCCTTTGATGTAGTATTGCTAATAATTTTAGCATTTACTTGCTTCATACGATTAAATGTGACTCAAATTAACACACAATTCAATAGACTACTGTCCATTTTGGGATCTGAGAAATAAAATTTAATAGTTGGGAGTCTACCTACAAAGACTACATCACAACACATATTTCACATTAAAACTACAGTACATTGATTCCAGGATACGCTGTTCTAGGCTTTCCAAGGTTTCACTGTTATCCTTAACACCTGAGAAAAGTGCACATAGTAAACAACGTCAGGTGCTTAGCAGTGTGCCTGGTATGCACCAGGCACTACTGGAGTGTTAACCATTATTCCCGTCTGGTCACAGCTTTGATAATGGATGGCCCTCCAGTTCATCACAGAGGTACTGTCCATCTACAACAAAGACAAGGCAAGAAGATGTTCAACGCGTCCTTGTGCCCTAATTGAAAAGCAAACAACAAACAAAAATCTCAGTGAATTAATAAAAAAGAAACTGAAGTAGGCAAGGGCCATGGACATCATTCTTCTGAAGAGCTCCACAGTCATTCACTCAGCCTCCAGAAACATAATCCTTCTCTGAGAGTATTAAAATATCACAGAATATAAAATGTATGCTGGTGCAAACCTACAGGCCATTTGTTCACTCAAATACAGGTGATTCATTCATTCACTCAAACACAGGTGATTCATTCATCCAACTAACAGGTGCTTTGCCAGGTGCTGGGAGTGCTGAGAATGAGTTCTAGACTCAGAGGATGGGTTGGGGGAGGGGGTGGCACTCAAGAGGGAAGGACCTAGACCCATCAATTACCGTGCAGGCCAGCTCAGTACGGCCTCTCAAAGGACCCAGTGGAAGTGGCGTCACTTCTCACTCTGGTCCCCAATACAAGCATATGCTGTACCAATTGGGTTTGTTTTAAAAACCTATTTCCGTATCATTTTTACCTACTGGACACAGAATAAATAGACTCATGATCATCTATCTCTTCATTTAATGGTCTTACGTTGTTGTCTTTTTATGCAGAGAATGTCTAGAAGGCAGGATTTGTGTCAAGAAACAAGGGTCTGTAGCACATTAAATGCACTCCTTTCAATGATGGGGGCAGGCAGTGTGGACTTGGACCACTAGCCTGCTTACCCTACAAAGCTGCTGGCTGGGAAGGCTGCAGGCGCTATACATCGAAGACCAGACTTGGGCAGGAAGAGATGGGAATTACCATTTACTAAGCATCGATAACTTGTCTCACATTTTCTCATACATTGTCTCATGTCATCCTCAAAATCCTGTGACTTGTTATGATATCCATTCCACAGCATGAAGAAGCATTCTCACCAATATTATGGTTAATTAACTTGGATTTATTATAACATAGCCAGGAGGAGGAGGGAGGGAAGTGTGTAGAGCTCTCTGATTTCAAGGTTCATGTTCTTTCTACCACGTTAAGCCACTCTAGAACTCAGAATGTAGAGATTTCTGACAAAATTTTCCTCGTGAGAGAACAATTACATAAAATAAAAAATTATTCTGGAGGATATCTAGGCCTTGTCCATTTTCACCAAATTCCACCGGTGGCACACAGGGCTGCTGCACCTGCCTGGTAATTATAACCTTCTGTCTGGCAGGTCACCAATGCCCGCGGGCTTCAGGACACTTCAGTGAGGGTGGAGGATGAGGAACCAGCATGAAATCAACATAAAAGGGAAGTGTTGCATTTGATTATTTCCTTTTCATAATATTTTGAAAGCTTGATCCTAGTTCTTTTTTTTCCCCCAAGCTATTCTTGGTTCTCATTCCATTATGTTTAATATATGTTCAAACAAAATCTTTAGAGACAAGAAAACAAAGCAGATTACAACAAGAAAGGACATTTTATTTTGAGCACAGTTAAGTTCAAAAGGAAGGAACTGTTAGCATTGTTAGGTTAAAATGAAATGCTAGTGATATCAGAAGTACATGCATATGATTTTCCATTCCTACAGATTATGAATCTATATTTGTCTTTTGAAATAGAAAAGAAAATAAAAATTAAAACTTAAACCAAGGTAACTTTGCTAGAAAACTTAACTAAATCGTCTTGTATAAGATCAGTTATTTATAAAAATACAGATGATAAAGAGAATGACACTATCTTCTTATATTGCTTTTAATCCGTACTTTTCAAATTTTATATTCACACACGCTCATATATAAATATACTGTTTTTGTTTTTTTGTGTGTGTGAGGAAGATCAGCCCTGAGCTAACATCCATGACAATCCTCCTCTTTTTGCTGAGGAAGACCAGCCCTGAGCTAACATCTATTGCCAATCCTCCTCCTTTTTCCCTTTTTCTCCCCAAAGCCCCAGTAGATAGTTGTATGTTATAGCTGCACATCTGGCTAGTTGCTGTATGTGGGACGCCGCCTCAGCATGGCCTGACAAGCGGTGGTTTGGTGCACGCCCGGGATCCGAACCCGGGCCACCAGTAGTGGAGCGCATGCATGTAACCGCTAACCCACAGGGCCGGCCCCCTAAATATACTCTTCATAAGTACGAGTAACTCTTCTAAAGAAATGTAAGCAATATGGAAAGAAAATAATTTGGTTTTAGCTTTATTCATATTTAAAGCATTTTATTTTGAAACATAAAATACATATAGAAACCAGGATGAAAGATATATATCCATAAACAAATGTTTATCAAGAAAGACCTGTGTAAATATCATCTAGGTTCAAACACAGACATTTACCAGCATCCTAAAATTCCTCCTTACCATGCGTCTGCTCACAATTGTTATTTTTTTTAAACAAAATTGTTTTGCCTTTGCATGAACAGAAGGATTAGATCACCTTGGTTGTCAAGTCCAAGTGATTCAGGTGATCCACATATATGGGTTGTGTGTGTGTGTCCATATACACACATATGGGCAAAAACACATTTATCCATCTACCTAAATAAGTCATAACTGCACTTTGTAAAGCCAATCCCCAAAGGTTTCTACCATCACATGCCCCGTGCTCTTGTAAATCCATGAACATTGGTTAATCCATTTCATGGATTAGCTCCCATTTGGGAGATCCCAAATAACAGAAAAACTCTCAATTGGAGAATCATCATAACCATCCTGCTCCTCCTTTTAAAAAGTGTGTGATTCATCCTTCACAACCTGGCACACAGGGATCACCAAATGTTGGCTGATGATAAATGAGCGGGCAACTATTACCATCTTAGAAATAGTTTGCCCAGCCACACATTCCTAAAAGTCTATCTACCTAAAAATAACATACCTGTAACATTTGTATCATGTAGTAAAACTTTTGCTAGAATTTTAAAAATTCAAATTCAAAATAAGAACCATCTGTAATTTATTGAATCCCTAATCTGTGAGGCCCTGAAGCTTCACTTAGTTTTACTTAGTCTTGTCCTTAATTAAATATTTGAAAACACAAACTTACTTTGAAGCACAAAGAAGAAAATAGAAATCATTCACACAGCTACCAGCCAGACTTCTGCACTGTAATATTACACATCAGCCCTACGTCTGGATCTAATCTTCAGTCTGAGAGCTGTCTCCTGGACCAGTATCTCCCCTACTTCGGAGTAAATTGCTCCGGAGCTGTGATTCTCCAAGTGTGGTCCCCAGCATCAGTACAACCTGGAAGCTTGTTAGAAAGGTCAATTTTTGGCTCTGCTCCAGACCTACTGAATCAGGAACCCCGGGGGCGTGGCCAGGCAATCTGTTTTAACAAGTCCTCCAGGTGACTCGGATGCTCACTGACACCTGAGAACCACTGCTCTCAAGAATGGGGCTCTCAGGGGCGGCCGGTGGCACAAGCAGTTAAGTGCGCGCATTCCGCTGCGGCAGCCCCAGGGTTCGAGGGTTCAGATCCCTGGCGCGCACCGTCACACCGCTTGGTAAGCCATGCTGTGGCGGCGTCCCATATAAAGTGGAGGAAGATGGGCATGCATGTTAGCTCAGGGCTAGTCCTCCTCACAAAAAAAAAAAAAAAAAGAATGGGGCTCTCCCCAGACGCAGTTTGGTTCTAGAAGCTGTCCTGCACTCCCTTGGAAATACCTCCCAGTAGATCTTCTGGCCCAGAATTTAGAATTGTCTAACCTGGAGTTCACAGTCTGTACATTTTCTCAAAAGTTACCAAATTGACCATGCACATAAAAGTCAAGTACTCACAGGAAGGAGAAAAAAAGTCATAAGTAATGGCACTAAGGTTTAGAAGGAAAAGAAAATCCCATTTCATTCATTTTTATTCCCAAACTAAAACAATTATTCCTAATGTTTAGAGGTGAATAAAATGTTACACCATAGTTTCTCCACAGCACAATTTCTACACCACAGTTTCTGCAAATTATTTAAGTATGTAATAGAAAGACATATGAAAACTATACTATAACTTCTTTGATCTCAGGGAAAGCAATTCAGTTTGCTGTAGTTTTGCCTTCAGTAATAATGAAATCAATAGCATAATTAAATCTTGATGCTGCAAAGGTAATAAGAAATGTTGAGAATGTCAAAGTTGAACGGAGACTGTGTTGAGATTTGACAAGATGATGATACTCAAGAAGGGTTAGCTCTCTTTTGTAAAAAGTAAGGTTTTCCTGGGAAAAAATTCAGTTTTAGAAACTGAGTGGAACAGAATAGAAACTCAAAATTTCATACCTATCAGACTGGCAGAAATCCAAAAGCTTGATATAACCAAGTGTTGATAAGCATATAAAGCAACAAGAACTCAAAGACACTGCTGTTGTAAGTGAAAATTAGCATAATAATTTTGGAGAGCAAGATGCAGCGCCTAGTGAAGTAAAAAATGTGCAAACTACATCAGCAGCTCTAGTCCTAAGTACCCTGAGAAATGAACACTAAGAAATTCAAGCACATGAGTCCCACGGCACGTGTACAAGAACATTTACTGCAGGACTGTTTTTAATAGGTAAAAATTTTGGAAATAACCCAAATGTCCATCAATATAAGACTGGATATATAAATTGTGGTTTACTCATACAGAGAAATATCATCATGTTTTGATAATGTAAAATACAAAAGGCAAGCTGTGAAAGGATAGGTACAGTCATGATATCATTTATGTCCAAGTTTAAATACTTGAAAATAATAGTATTTATTGATAAGGAATACATACGTAAATCAGTATAAGGAGATTTCTGAGCAATAATACAATCCAGGTTCAGGATAGTGTGTACTTTTTCAAGGGGGAGAAGGACACAAAGTTTCAATTGCGCTTATAATATTTTATTTTTTCAGGTGAATGCCAAGTGTTTGTATGATATTCTCTAACATTTGTAAAGGCCTGAAATATTTCATTTAAAAAAAAGTTATGAATCTAAAGAAATAGGAGTACCAACTCTAGTCCTTAATAGTAGCGAGACTTTGGTCAAATTAGCCTTTATGAGCCTTGGTTTTCTACTGTGGGCGAGTTTTGAGCGTCCAATGATGTGTCATTTGTGAGGTGCTCTACATTTTGTAGAGCCTGGCACACAGCCTTCAGGAAATCTTTGTGTCCCATCCTTGGGCTGTCTTCTTTCTCTCTCCTGCAACGTGACCGCCATCTCCAGCTCTTCTTTCTTGTCAGCTAGACTCCTTCCGATTCTACAGCATGAGCAAGAAACTCGTCTGTAATTGGAAACACCCAGGAAAATGCAAGGGGGCAGATGTGTATGTTCAAAGGAAGAGAAGGATGTCTTGTACATCAATTTTCCCAGAAAAATGGAAGCGACAACAACGAAGTGCCAGGAGGACAACTTGGTAATAGTGATAGTGCAGAAACAAACGAGAAGAATGACGGACGCAAATTCAAGGAGTGAAATTGTATTAAATGGGCATCTATTTCCATTTCTTGACACTAAATCAAGAAAATAAAAGAACACTTTGTGTTTTTCTTGGTTTTGTTAGCTTATAAACTGGAAAAAGCAAATTAATCCTTAGGGCACAGCTCCTGGGTGCATTTGGGAGACCGCTGATCTCATCAGCTAAAGACTTAAAAACTATTTTTTGGGCTGGGGATTTCCAACAGTTAATCTCATCTATTTCATATTAGCTCTGACCTAGTCTCAAGGCTGCCATTTTCTAATCTTGTCCCTAAATTTCAAACTTAGATTCTGGAGTGCTCTGTATTATATTTATAGTCTCTAAGGCACAATGCCAGCCAAACCAAGGTGACATATACTCCAAGCGCAGCTGCCAAGTTTCTTTCTTTAACAAGCAAATAAAGTTCACAGCATTCAATGAGTCTACTCATAAGGAACTTGGCTAATCCTCCTTCTGTTTTCAATACATTTTTTCATCTCACCCATCAAACTTGAAGTTGAACTACACTATGTACCTTAATGGAATCTGATTCATAGCTCCACCCCTTCCTAGCTATGTGCCCTTGGGCAAGTCACAACCTCTTGTATGTCACTTTCCCATCTATAAAACGGAGATGATAACACCGCTTACTTCATAGGGTGTTATGGGGACTAAATGAGTTATTTTAAAATACCTTGAAGAGTGCCTGGAACATAGTAAACACAATATATATATATTCTAAATGAAAATGGTTATAAATAAGCTACATTGGCAAGACAAGGTGGTATTTAACAAAACATCTTGCTTTTCATTAAATATGTCCAACAGATAATGCATCTAAAGATGTATGGTTCCATATACCAAGAATGTATGTCAAGAATGACATGAGCACATTTCAATACATTATAGCTTAGCTAGAGTAAAAGATATGAAACGAGTGAGTTCATTCTCCAAAACTCCATAGTAAATTTCAGATACTTCCCAAACTTCAAAGAAACGTTCATCTTCAGCTGCCAAAATATACACGCACACTTGTTTTCTCTTACTTTCCATTCCTAAATGTCTTCTAAAGCCATTATTCCTCAGAACTTGGCTGTTAAACATAATCATAAACAGGTTCATATCTATTACCGAGATACTTTAAAAAGGAACACAATGATGCTAAAAAAAAATAAATATTTCAGTAGACATCTCTCAAACCTGTCACTCCTGCCTTCTCTCTGTAGGACATACATGTTTTCTCGGTTATCTTATTAAATAACACAAATTCACAAAAGGACAATTTAAGGGCATTGAAATATTTGTAATTAATTATGGGAACTACCAGCCAAAGATGCTACACATGACAACCTGAAAATCAATGCCTAACAGAAGGAGGGACAAGAAAAACAGCCATGAAAAAACCACATGTCATGGAAACACTAGTGACACTTAAAGGCAATGTCTTTATTCAAGGATTAGATCAGCCTGACAGGAGAGAATTTAGAAGTCCGTGGCAGGCAGACTTCTACAATGACCTCAATGATTCCCACCTCTTGATATTTACGTCCTTGTGTAATCCCCTCCCCTGGGGGTAGGCTGAATGTAGTGACCTACTTCTAACCAATAGACATGGCAAAGGTGACGGATGTGGGTTCTGCAACTAGATTATAAAGACTGTGCTGTCCATCTTGCCGGCTGACTCTCTCTAGTGCCTCCTTGGCTTGCACGCTTTGATGAAGTACAGTGCCACATTGAAGAGGCCCACTTTGCAAGGAACTGAGGGTGGCCTCTGGCCAATAGCCAGTGAAGAACTGAGGCCCTTTGTCCAACATCCCATGAGAAACTGAATCTTGCCAACAACTGTGTGATCTTGGAAGAAAATTCTTCCCCAGTTAAACCTTGAACAGACTACAGTCCAACTGAAACATTATTAGACTCTGAAAGAGAGAACTCAGCTAAGCAGTGCCTGAATTACCAACAGAAACTTAGGTAATAAACAGGTATTGTTTTAAGCTGCTAAGATTTGGGGTATTTTGTTACACAGCAATAGATAACTAATACAAAGTCTATCAACTAATGATGACAATCAGACAAGGTACAAAAGCTGTTTTCAGTATCTAGATTTTGATTCTCCAGAGCTGGAGGAATCTGACCATATCTTCTGGTTCCTCAAAACCTCTAAACTTCCATTTATCAGTCTAGAAACTAAAATGGGAATCTTGTTCTCCTAAAATTTGTATTGCTGAATATGCTTTAAAACCCACATAATAGTTAAATAACCATGACTTCCAACTTATTTTAAAATATGTTATACCAGATTAAGAGATCTAAAGTTTTACTTTCTGTAGTTTATATTTTGAACATAGGAGAGAATTTAGTAAGAGTCTATTTTTGTTTTTTGAAATATAAAATTTTGTAATTTAAATAGTCTTTTTCAAATTCTTATACGCCCTTGCCCCATGGAGGATCCTATTTGGTAAATTCTCCCTGGGGGTCATGCCTCACCCCCTACCTCCAGGATCCTCTTTAATGCACTTAGTTGACTCTAAAGATTAGTGCTTAATCTTTACCCCATAAAATTTTGAGTTTCAAGATAACCTCTCACGTCTCGCAATGAATAAAAGAATGGGAACTAGGAGGCACTTATAAATGATTAGAGTATATTTAATCCATTGCTGCTATCTTTGAAAAATTGATGAACTTACTATAAGTGTTGCTTAACATTTCCTCCATAGAGAAAGGCAGTTAATCATTAGGATTGTATTTGTTTGTTTTGGGTTTTTGTGTTCTTCATAGTGGCTCTAACCCAAAGGAGCCAACAGCTCAATTTTTATCCATTATCTGAGAACATTATATACAGGATTCAGAAATGGTGTACAATTTAGGTCTCATAGATAAATTGGAATAATTCAGGATCAAATATGTTCCAGGAAAGTTGAGTACCAATTCTGTCCATGTTATAGTTGGACTGTGGCCAACCTTGCTATTAAGTGGGTGTTAATGAAGAGGAGGGGAAGGGAGGTGCTGTTGTCATTCTATTTTTAGGAAGGTTTCTTATCCCAAAGGATAAACTTCTTACAGTTTCAAACTGTAGTGGTTTAGGTTCAAGTGGTTTAGGTTCAAGTGTCATACAGTTCTTTTCCTCCCGTTGATTTTCTTAATATAACCACTCCTGCAAATGAACCCACTCTTTCTATGTTGCAAGGTTTCATTTATTCCTAAATGAATTCAAGTTCTAAAACAGAAGTCTGGCAAACGATGGCCCTCTGCCTGTTTTTGTAAAGTTTTATTGAAACACAATCACACTCTTCATTTACATATTGTCTCTGGTTACTTTCATGCTACAAGGGCAGAATTAAGTAGTTGTGACAGAGACCAGATGGCCTGTAAAGCCTAAAGTAGTTAATATCTGGTTCTTAAAGAAAAGATTTGCTCACTTCTGTACTTAAAAAATCGTGATAGAAACTAAGGAATAGTGTCTGTCCAGCCAATGCTTTACAATAAAGTAGAACTGTTAGAAAAATAACAAATCAAAGATTTAGGCTAGTTATCTCTTCTCTAGAGGCGGGGCTGCATTTGGAGTCCAAAGAAGCACATTTGAATCTTTACTTCATCCCTGCTGATGTGGGAACTTTGGGCAGTTCATTTAAATTCGAGACTGTCTCTCATTACACAATGAAACGAATATCTCTGACCCATTTCTCAGGGTTGCTTAATGACATGATATAATTTATATGAGGTAACTCGGTAAAGCACTCATCTTCTTTTCCAGAGCTGGATGATGTTTGCTGGTATGATGTTTACTATTCAATTTGAGGAATTCAGTAGAATTATCTTGAGAATTTGTTCACTTAAATTCTGTTCAGTATTCTTTACAAGTCAGAAAAGATGAAAGGAAAGTCATGATAAATGTACTGACGATAGGAAACCAAAAATAAGGGCAAACAGGAGGAGGTGGAGCTCATAACCATATATCAGGGAGCTTTATGACAATCATAGGCTAAATTCTAGATTAAGTAATTTAAATGGAGCTTTGTAATAATAACACAAGGATGTAGGGATCACTTGGAATTAAAATGGATTTACTAAGAACACACACTTTCAAATATCCTCATTACTTTCTTGGAGAAGGTCACAAGCCTAGTAAAAGTGGATACAATATGTCGTGAGCACATCTGGATTTCAACAAGACATTTGACAGTCTCTGATGAGCTCCTTGACAATAAGCTGGAAAACTGCGGTATTGTGGATGAAAGGTACCATTAAATAAATTGGTCCAAAGAGCACCAGTGGATTGGTACCCATCCATGGCTTGGACAAGAATTTTGACAAAAACTTGCTTACATGTGCAGGTGACCTGAAAATGGGATGGATAGCAAATGCACAGAACATAAAAATTTTCCATAGTATTCCATTGTTAAAATATACTTTCATATTCATTTTATGAGCTCTGCATCTCATTAACTATCTGTTAAATAATCTGGGCTCTACAAAATCTGGTTAAGTGGGTAACATCACCAACCTCATTTTACAGGGGAAGAAACTGAGAATTCAGCTGATAAATGACAGAATTGGGACTTAATCCTGTGTTCTGGTGACAAGTCCCACATTCTCTCTACTACGCACGAGCTGAGGCAAGACCCCAAAAGATATAAAGTTGTAAAGAATAACCAAATCTAACAAGGTAACAAGTATACTAGATTTTAAAAACCAATTTCAGAATATTAGAATGGGAAAGAAGAGGCTTAACAGCAGTCAACTTGCAAGAGTTTAAGTTCTCAGCTAACAGTAAGTTAAATGTGGGCTGCTGCATGGTACAGCCACTATAAGAGATGAGTCAAGATAGGCTAATTCAAATCCTATCCAGCCATAAAAAAGAAGGAAATTCTACCATGTGTGACAATGTGGATGGACCTTTAGGGCATTATGCTAAATGGAATAAGTCAGCCTTAAAAGACAAAATACTGCATGATTTCACTTATATATGAAATTTTTAAAAAAAACCAACTCACAGCAACAGATCAGATTAGTAGTTGCCAGAGGCAGGGGAGTGGGGTGTGGGAGGAATTGGTGAAGGTAGTCAAAAAGTACAAACTTCCCGTTATAAAGTGAGTAAGATCTGGAGGTGTAATGTACAGCATGGCGACTATTCTAAACAATACTCTATTGTACATTTGAAAGTTGCTAAGAGAGTAGTAGATCTTAAAAGTTCTCATCACAAGAAAAAAAAAATAATTTGTAACTATGTGAGGTGATGGCTGTTAACTAAACTTATTGTGGTAATCATCTCTCAATATATACATATATATCAAATCATCATGTTATACACCTTAAACTTATACAATGTTATATGTCAATTATATCTCAATAAAACTGGGAAAAAAGATAAGGCTACTTCAGCAGAAATTGTGGTATCCAGGAAGGTAATGACAGTCTGGCTAAATGCTGTTGTTCAGGCTTCCTAAAGGAGAGGATTCAGTCCTAAGGTCCATATTTAAGGTCACTAATAACTGGAGCTGTCCAACAGAGACCAACAGGAAGAGGGAGGGGCCATGAACCTGCGACACGGGAGGAAGCATTGAAGGCAAAGACCTCAGAGAGGGAAGACACAGGACAATACATTCCCTGTGTTCAAATAGGTGAAGGGATGTGACAGAGGAGACATTCGACTTCTTCCAGCTGTTCTAACCAAGCAAGGCCAGAATTAAAGAGTTAAGATGCCAAGAGATAGATTTCTGCTTAGTTAAATCTTTCTTACAACTAGAGCTGTTCCTAAAAGAACTGCACTTTCTCGGTGCAGTCTAGGTCCCCTGTTTGCTGAATAGTGTCTTTTATCTGCTCGTATTGAAAGCCTTGAAGAACTTAGGGGGTATCTGGACAGTATGAGATTTAACAACCTCTTCAAACATGAGATTCCACAATTTCTATGAACAAGTAGTCAACGTAACATTCTTAGCTCTCATACAAGGGAAAACCTAAAGCACCAGAGATGAGAAATTACAGAAACTGAAGAGAATAGACTTTTTAAATTATATATATATATATAGATGTTCAAAGATAATACTGTAAGGATCAGGAGAAATTAACATAACTGCTAAGAAAGTCATTCTTAATGTTCTTGCGCTCTGTGCTCATCCCCAAAATGAAACATACTAAAAGAAGCAAGCACCGTTTTAAAGTATTTATGTAATATTGCTGGGAAATTAGTAGCATCGCTAAAAAGTGCTGTCCAGCCAAGAGAGTCCAAGAAAGGCAGGACTGAAGGGTGTTTTGGAATGGCATCGAAGCATTACCGACCATAGATCCCTTCCTCCCCTTGGGTGATAATTCTGGCTCACTCTCCTCCTGGTGCCCCAAGCATCACCATGGAAGTGCCCCACGTAACAACCTCCTCTGAAGCTCTGACCTGCCGAGGTCCCTCTTCTCTTGGCCACAGTTGGTTTCCCATCCCTCCTAACCTCTCGAACCCCACTAGGGAGGAAGACATTCCTGCAAGATCCCGCCAAACCCAGGCCACCCAGAAGTGATTTTTCCCCCTCTTTCTGCAAAGTTCTTTTAAATTTTTTAAGGAACAAGCCAAAAAGCATAACCAGAATTCTCCTCAGAATTTTGGCTTCCTTCTCAGGCAGTCCTAGATTTTGCTAGTTCAATCCTAAATGTTTCATACTTCACTGCACACTAAAACTTACCAGGGAGTAGTAGTTTAAAATGCAGAGTCCAGGGGCCTGCCCCATAGCACAGTGGTTAAGTTCACACGCTCTGCTTTGACGGCCTGGGGTTCGCAGGTTTGGATCCCGGGTGCAGATTTATGCACCGCTCATCAAGCCATGCTGTGGCGGCATCCTATATACAAAATAGGGGAAGACTGGCACAGATGTTAGCTCAGGGCCAATCTTCCTCACCAAATAAATAAATAAAATGCAGAGTCCAGGGCCCTGTCCTTGATGGCTGGGTGTCTAGGATTCTGCACAAGTTACAACCCCACCCAGAGCCTGTGGATCACACCTGGAGAAACCCTGCTGAAGAATCTAGAACTCTCTGCCAAGCCTACGCAAACATTCATTAAGCACTATTTAGGGAAAGAGTATTAAATGAAAGATGCAATATTAGAAGTATTTTTGGGCTGGCCCAGTGGCACAAGCAGTTAAGCGCGGGCGCTCCGCTGCGGCGGCACGGGGTTCACCGCTTCGGATCCCGGGCGCACACCAAGGCACCACTTGCTAAGCCATGCTGTGGCGGTGTCCCATATAAAGTAGAGGAAGATGGACATGAGTGTTAGCCCAGGGCCAGTCTTCCTCAGCAAAAAAGAGGAGGATTGGCATTGGATGTTCGCTCAGGGCTGGTCTTCCTCACACACACAAAAAAGGAAGTATTTTTATTTTTCTTTCCACCTAGAAAAAGACTTAAATTTTTCTATGGCTAATATTTTAGGTTGTAAAAAGGAAACAGTTTATGTATATATGATTTTCAGGTAAGTAAGGCAACTTATCTTAGGAAAACATGATGGTAGCTAAGCTTTTTTAAGATTGACTATTACAAAGATTGTACCTATAAAACCAATATGTGAGAATCTGAAAGCAATGACAGAGATTCTCACAGTTCTGGGCTTGACAGTTTGTGTTGACACAAGCAGTATCATCTTTCCCACAAAATGTCCAAGTTGGAACACAGGTATTCTAGAAGCAAGGCATTTTTTTTTTCAGTATATAAAAATACTTTCCTTAGAAAATAAAATATTAAGTGCTTTGTTTAAATTTTACTGTTTACATTGTATAATGCACAAAAACTAAAACAATGTACAAAATATCTAGCAGAATAAAGATGATAATACACAAGCAGCTGATTTCAAGGCATAATAGGAATTCTGTCACTTTAATAAATTGTATCAGCTATGTATCAGGTGCTTTTCCTAACTCCCAGGAAGAAGTCAGACATTTTTTGGGCTACCCTTTGGTCCTCCCTGACTGAAGCTTAACTGATCCCTTCCAGGTAACTACAAACCAAGATGTAATAGTTCTGAACATATTTGTCTGTTACAAACATGTTGCTCTGAGTTGCTTTTTATTAATAAAGAAATTTTAAGGAAATTAACCCATTATGAAATAAAAACTATCAGTACATTTCTACACCATTGCTTTTTCCTCACAAAAATGGCAAGATTTGATACTATCTTGCAAATGATCTTTTCAAACTAAATGAGACTTACTCTTGCAACTCATACACACCTGACTTTGCAGAAGCTTTGAGAAAAATTCTTTCTCCCAGATCCTGCTCTTTTCCAGAACAATAGAGAATAAGCTGGAGGACACTGAAGAGAGAACAAGAGGTCAAGAGAGGCTTCAGAAGCCGGAGATCTTCAGGGATCCAAGGAACTTTCTCCTACATCCCCTTATACTATATCTTGCTCACTCTCTCCCTTTGTATCTATATATGTGTGTATGTGTACATACATACACACACACATATTTTAAAGGAGCCTCCATTTTTCCCATCATGAGAACAATACATACTCAGAAAGAACTCTAAATAATCAGAAGTACATTTAAAAAACAAAAAGTAAACATATATTCCCAACCCAATTCCACTTCTCATTCTAGACCCTTTTCTCCATGTAGGTGTGTACATACACAAAATTTTTGTTTTCATGAAAATGGTGACACACAATGCATATTTTTCCATGCAACAACATATCTGGATATCATTCCACATCAGTATGTACAGATTTAACTAATCTTTAACTAATATAACTGCTAATATTCCATAGTCTTTATAATTTACCCATTGTCTTACTGATGGACTTTTATGTTTTGGTTTATTGCCATTATGAATAATGATATATAAACATCCCACTATAACACATTCTGGGGAACTTGTAGGAGTATTTTTATATGTAGAAGTGGAATTTGCTGAGCCATGCACATTTTATATTTTGATATGCACTGCCAAATAATCCTTTAAAAAGGCCACACTAATTTACACTCCCACCAAAACGTATGGGATTTTCCAACAAACTTGTCAACACTAGATATTAACCAGTTACTGAATATTGGTCAAGTTCCTAATGAAAAGAGCCTCTTATTTTCATTTGTATTACCTTGACTACTAATAACATTGTGTATTTTTCATGCCTGTTAGTCATTCCTATGTCTTCAGTGAATTGCTTGTCCCATCTGTAGTAGACGGTTACATTGGTGGTCTACAGTGAATCACACCTCATGTTCATGCTCTCATGTTATCACCTATGTTGGTGCTAGTCTTGGCCACTCAACTTGCTCTGACTGATAGGGTATTAGCAAGCATGACCCAGAGGCTTGGTAAGGGTTCGCACAGTGGGGCTGTTCCCTTTGGAAAGCTCACTCTTAGAACCCTAAGCCACCACACAAAGGTCCAGCTTCCCTGCAAGAAAGACCCCATGGAGAGAGATGGCTGGCTGTTTTAGTCATCTCAGCTGAGGTCCCAAACATGTCAGTCAACAAGCCCTCGTGGACATTCCAGCTGCAGTGGACACCATGTGAAGAACCCAGCTGAGCCCAGCCCCAGATGGCAGAATCATGAGGCACAATAAGTCAGTATTCACTCAAGCCACTACATTTGGGTAATTTGTTCAACAGCAATAGATAACTGAAACAAAGTCCTTGATCCATTTTTGTATTTCTTCTTACTGATTTGTAGAAACTTGTTATACTTGAGGAATATTAATTTTTGTCCCCTGATATATTCTGTAAATATTTTTCCCAGTCAGCATTTTAAATATGTTAATATTCTGTATGGCAAAGTTATGTAATCAAATCTGTTAATCTTCCAGGTTTTATGTCTACAGAAATTTTAAGATAATTTATTATTTAAGTCAACAGAACCTTGAGTTATCGACAGTAAGCTCATTTTATCCAATCTCTAAAGCTTGCTCCTTTCCTTTTCTTCTAGGAAAGAGAATGTCTTGAAAGGATTTACTTTATACTCATCAAGGAAAAAAAGGTATGATATTCTAAGTTATTCTGAACTCCTGCATTTATATTGTCGGCCTTATACCAATAATTCATTAATTCATGAAGATTTCTACAAGATACATAAATAAAGGGGTTTTAATGCACATTTCAGACACTTTATAGAGTAAAATACAATTAAAATTCATTAGTTTATCTATTCAAGTGACAATTGTTAATTGAGTGATTATGGGTAAGATGCTTCGGGGTTGCCAGATTCACAAAGCATTAAAACGTGGTCCCCAGCCATAATGAGCTTACAATCCAGATGGACTGAGATGTGATGACAAATGATCATAACTCAAGGCTGGAAATGGTGGTGGTCAAAGGAGAGATGAGGCAGAAGAGTGGGGAAGGGGAGAAAGAACCAGGGTCCTGGAGGTGGTGCCATGTGGGCTGAGCCTCATAGAACTGATGGAATCTGGATGTGAAGGTGGTGCATACGAGTCATCAGGCAGAGGCAATTGCATGCACATGGTCCCCAAGCGAAGGAGTGTGTGTCACAGCAACCTGTTCACTCTGAACATCAGAAGGGTCACTGTGGGCCAGGTCAAGGGTGGCATCTGATACCAAATTAAGGACTTTGGACTTAATTAGTATGGAGTAGCCTAATGAGATCTGGTTTATGAAGATTAATCTGGGAGTAAAATGGATTAAAGGAAGAAGGTAGGTTAAACTGTTAATAAAATATTGTAAATGCCCAGGTGAGAAGTCTGTGGATTTTGAAGTAGGCCCACTAGGGCTGTGGTTAGAGGAATGGAAAAGGCAACAAAGGGAGAGGGGGAGGGAGGGAGGAGGAGAAAAGAATTTCCAGAAAAGAATCAAAAGGACTTGATAATGACTAATTACTTGTGACCTCTGAGATATTTGAAAGGAACAGCAGATAGAAATCTCAGGAATTTCCATCTGTGATAAGAAATCACATGTCTGGTTTAGCCCATAGCTTACATACCTGCAGGAAACAGGGCAGTTTTGATTCCTGAAATTTGGCAACAAGAGTCACTTCACGCTATTTTAAAGTTGTGGTATTAAAATGTTAATTAACTTCGGGGGTTATCTACATATTTTGACACTCTGATTATGCAATTCTTTTATTTCCCTCAATTCCCTCAGGAGAAAGTAGGTGAGGATGCCTAACAGGAAACTTTGAAAATCCAGTAATTTAATTAAGGACAGCCAGTGTGGATTCAGGCAAAGAATCATGCCTGTTTTAAAAGGGTGGGAATAGATCATCCCTGCTAGTCTCACATTTCAATAAACATCTTTGTCCGCAGAGGACTCCAGAAGCAAAAGGACAACTTTTCATTTAAATGTCTCATGTGAGAGCGTACCCTCGGGAGGCTTATTCCTCCAATACTCTGAGGCATTTCCTGATACTAAACCTACAATTTTTTTCCTCATTTGGAGCCCTGTCCTCTATCAACACCTCCCTGGTAGAATGTTTAGGTCAAAAAGGTCAGCTAGGAGAGTGACAGTCACACCCAAGGGGAGGTGGTCCATGTGGACTTGAGGTCTCCACATGGGGACAGATGACAACGCTTGCCCCCATGGGGCTTTTCCTGGAAACATTTGGTTAAGCCAAGGAATGGCCAAGGCTTTTTGATCAGCTCTTCTTGTCTGGAGGGAACAGAACAATCAACTTATTCATCACTCCACTTTCACCTCCAAGAAACCTTTCAGGCTGTGTGAAGTGTCCTGACTGGCAGCTAGTCATTCTCCACATACAGCTCATGAGGAAGAATCATGAGGAAGAATGACACATAAATGGGGGGACTGAGGGTGCCTGGCCAGATTCCTGCTGGGGGTTGTGCTCTTCACTGCCTGTCTCCCATGTGTCACTTGTTTTTCTTTCTGTCTCTTCATCCTACTGTCCCTGGAAGCAGATAGGATGCCTCTGTTTATACCCCAATTCTACATTCATTTCCAGCATGAACACGTGGGATTATTAAAATATCACTCACCCTTTCCAACCCTAGTGGGCAGCTCCTTTTGCCAAGGGTGTACTCTAAGCCCAAGACCCAGAGGGGACTTGAAGTCTCAGCTTCAATGCAAAGACAACAGAAATAGGAAACATAAGGGCCTTTGACCAGCAGAAAATCTATGGCTCCATGCCGGGTCACCAAGATCAGTGTAATCCAACTTTAAATGTTCCATCAGGCCAAGGAAGGGAAAACTGTTCTGCGGACGAAGTTAGGAATGGCATCCTTGAAGGAGAGAAATGGGCTGTGACCTCTGTGTGAGGGAACAGCCACAGAACTCAGCTCCCGTGGCTCCCAGATTCACTGGCAGTAGGGCACTAGCTCCTTATCATGTAGGAGAGTTTCCTCTTGTTTCATGGTTGTAGTGTGTAGTGTAAGTGCCTGACAATTAGCTTTTTTGATTGTAATGTTAAGTGCGTGACATTAAGCTTTCTATCGCCGAGGCATCCATTTCAAAGACATCCATCTCGAATAAACATATTGCCAGCTACGTGACCAAAGAGCCAAGCCACTCCACCCATTAAGTTCTCCTTTTAGAAAGCCTTGGGTGACCCAGATTACTGACCACTTGAGTGACCTCGCTTTTCTCTTCCTGCCCTGTAATTCCCACTCTAAGGCTTTAAATTCACCAATAAAGAGTGAACCAGCAAAACCCTAGGCAACCCACCCTCGGGACCAATAAAGGCAGAATGCCAGGTCCACACTTGCTCGCTCTCTTGCTGTGTGGCCCTACACGTGCCGTGTACCCTCCAGGACTTGTGAGTAATAAACCTTTTTACAAAGTTCTCTGATGGTTGCTGCTGAGGTACATTTTGCAATCGTAAGAACCATAAAGGCCAGTCCAGCCACAACATTGGCTCTGGTTGGGGAAATGTCTGTGGGGACTCACTACAAGTTGCTGGGGCCCAAGTCAATGCCCCAGGCATTCCTAGCCAATGGCATCACTGTCAACAGGCTGAGATGGACACAAATCATTGTGTTGCCATGACAGTTAATGGATTATAACCTAGCACGGGAGAGAACAGTCATCCATGTGAAATAACTAGTAATAAGACTAGCCGATGTGTGATTTATACTATATGACAAACCAGAAGAAATTCAAAGAACAGCTAAATTAGGGAGGGCTTGAGAGAGTGAAATTTGAGAGGACAGATGGGAGTAGGGACAATGGAGGGTATTTCAGATGAGGGGGCCACCATAAATAAAGGCACAAAAGCAACAATAAAGGGTAATAGTTTGGAAATGGGCCTAAGCAGAACCAATCATGTTTCCACACTAGACCGTGAGTATGAAAACATGCAGGGCCTTAGAAACCAAACAGAGAGGTTTAGATTTACTTAGGTTGGAACTGAGAAAACCGTGAAGATTTTTTGAGCAGGAAGGCTGGGGAGGGTTGAAGAAGTGGAGTCAAGGAGCGTTGTGGTACTCTGGGCATGTGGGAATAAGGAGAAAGTGGAAGAGAGAAGGATGACACAGTCTGGAGGACTAGGGGGCACTTGTACTGGAAGGGGTGGGGGCTGGGGAGGGAGCATAAACAAGACAGAGCCATCACAGACCCGAAGTTTCGAGTTCACCTTTGAGAGAATGGCAGAGCTCCCAGCAGAAACTAAAACTGGGAAAATAAGCTGATTTGGGGGCTAAGATGAGGAGCCTGGTTTTCAAGATGTCATCCGAGACTCTCAGTTGACACGTCCAGAACGCAATACCAGAGAGAAGATTGGCCCCAGCGGGGAGGACGAGTTTGAAGATTCCGATTAGGGCATCACCAGCACAGACCACAAGAATGGAGCCACTTAAATTAGCATGAAAACCCAAAGGTGACATCAGATGAACATATCTCACAGCTCATTAAAAGCACTAATGGGGCATGGGTCACACGCCTGATAGACATTTCAACACATGAAAAATATTTGCTTCCAGCTGAAGACAATTTTGTTCTAATAAGTGCTGACAATACTTTTGTCCACATGCTTCACACAATGGTCCGGACTGAGAAAATGAATGCAAACAGGGAGACCTCCAGGGACCTCCACAGCCCCTGAACTGCACAGGCTGTATGTGGGCTGCCCAGAACATGCCAGCAGAAGCAGTGCACTGGAGTCACCTGGAGGACTCTCCCTGGCTGGGTTGCTGCTGCTGTTATGGCAGGAGATCTGGGATCATCCTGCTCCCGCAGGGAAGGGTAACCTGACTGAAACATGAGCATTGGGCATCTCAGCCAAGATCGTGAAGACTTTTACTTTAATACACTGTACTTTTATTCTCCTTATGGATGAAGAAATAGACATGAAGAGGATTTAAGCGCTTTACTGAACTGAAAATGTCTTGGCCGTCATTGTGCCATCACGTGATGCCAACTATTGGATGGGTCAAATGTTCAAGAGTGCTGGAGAGGATTCTGAGTTCATTCAAAGTGGTCTTCTCATCTTCTGAATGACAAACTAGGGTCCAAGACCACGTGGCTGGTTAGTGGTCCATGTGGGCCAAGACTTTGAGCCTCTTTACTCTCAGCCCACTGTTCTTTCCTTGAGAAGAAAGGTGTCCTTGCTATGAGAGCAAATGGCAGTATTTGCACTGATATCAAGAAAATAAAATTATATGGATACGTCCAGATTGCTCTGGTTTCCATTATTCAAAATAGTGCATTACATCTGTGTTAGTCAGTTCAGGCTGCTATAACAAATCACCATAGACTCAGTGGCTTAAACAACAGAAATTTATCACAGTTCTGCAGGCTGGGAAATCCAAGATCAAGGTGCCAGCAGATCTGGTGTTTGGTGAGAGGCCACTTCCTGGCTTGCAGACAGCCACCTTCTTGCTGTGCCCTCACATGGTAGAGAGCAGAGAGAGAAAGCGAGCACTTGTCTCTTCTTATGAGGTAACTAATCCCATTCACGAGGGCTCCATCTTCATGATCTAACCACCACCCAAAGACCCCACCTCCTAATACCATCACACTGGGGGATAGGATTTTAACACATGAATTTTGGGGAGGACCCAAACTTTCAGTCCACACCACCACCTAATGGAAAACTTAGGAAGAAGGCTTTGATTTTCCAGTCTACAAAGGAGGAGGGGGAGGGACTGCAGGGCATGGCTAGGTGATCACAGATTCCTTTCAGATCCGGCAAGGAACAATTATATAAGAAGGAAAAACCCAGGAAGCCCTCCTGACAAGCCCCAGATAGGGTAAATCAGCTGCTGCCACAACAAATGAAATTATGGACCGACAGACTATTTGCAGAAAGCCCTTAAAACTAAGAGCATGAGCAAAAGAAATACACTTTGCACTGAGAGCCTCTTCATTTCACTTGGAAATACAGATCACTCTGTTTTATGTGCTCTTTTAGACAATTTTTTTTTTTTGTGAAGAAGATCAGCCCTCAGCTAATATCCCTGCCAATCCTCCTCTTTTTGCTGAGGAAGATCAGCTCTGAGCTAACATCTATTGCCAATTCTCCTCCTTTTTTTCCCCAAAGCCCCAGTAGATAGTTGTATGTCATAGTTGCACATCCTTCTAGTTGCTGTATGTGGGACGCGGCCTCAGCATGTCCGGAGAAGCGGTGCGTCGGTGCGCGCCCGGGATCCAAACGCGGGCTGACAGTAGCGGAGTGCGCGCACTTAACCGCTAAGCCACGGGGCTGGCCCTATGTGCTCTTTTAAATATAAAATCCACACTTCTGAATGGCAACATCTGATTCAAATATGGCAGTATTCTAGAAATGTAATGTTGGTGAAGATAAAATCTACACACACCATGATGGGTGAACCAAGCTCTTCTGATTCTACCATCTCCAAACAAATTCCAGCAAAATAAATTAAGCAAACTGCAATTTGAAGGAACAAACAATACTAACGGGCACCCCCAGAGGGACACAAGAGAGTCCCAAAAAGCAAAGTGAATTAAGCGCATGTAATACTTGATCTCACTGATTGAGGCTGATTTTAAAAATGAACTCTATCTGGCGCGGCTGGGCCTAGGAAGCTAACCTCTGTCAATGAGCTGCTTAAGCCATTGGGCACAACAAGCACCAAACCCCTACTTGCCTTGATGCCGTGTGTCACCAACAGAGTGAATGCCATGAGGGAGATGCCAAATTTCAGACTATTAGATGAATAAGCCAGGCCAGCAGTTAACAGTGCCACAGTGATCTAGAGCCCGGTCAGGCAATTAGCGTGCTCCTAGCAAAGCCTGTGAGTAATAACTACCTTAATGATCCACAGCTGCTCTCCACACTGGACGATGATAGCGCTGAACTTGATTCCTCTCCATGAGCATGGGGGTGAAGACACCAACGTGGCATAAAAAGCCCACCCGTTTTGCAGAGTCTGCTCCTCATTACCCCCCACATTGTACAGATAAGCAGGCTGAGACCACTCAGAAAGATAAAGGAACTTGCCCAAGGACACAACTGAGGAAGCTTCCCTGTGCCGCGTGGCTGGCTATGTGCCATGCCTGGCTGCCCGCCACCTGGCTTTCTCAGGAGACTACTGGGATGATGGCACTACTGGAAGAGGTGCTTCCATGGATCCTTAGAAAGCGTCTCTCAGTCTCATCCTCTTGGCTGTATCTACTCCTAGCTTTAGCTTGTCTACACAACATCTACCTGCAAGCTATGCAATCATTCACACCCTGTAGACACCTAGGCCAGCAGCACAGCCACAGGCAGCCTCTTGCGGGGCAGGCTTCCTCTAATTCAGGGGTCAGCAAACTATGACCCACAGGCCAAATCCTGCCTACTGTCTGTTTTTGTAAATAAAATTTTATTGGAACACAGCTATGCTCTTTTGTTTACATATGGCCCATGGCTGATTTCAGGCCACAAGGGCAGAACTGAGTAGTTGTGACAGAGACCATATGGGCTCCCAAGGCCTCAAATACTATCTGACTCTTTACCGAACAAGTTCCCTGACCCCTGTCTAATTGACGGCCTAGCTCTTCAGAAAAACCCTCACACCCAAAATACTTCACAAGTTTCAGAACACTAACTTCTGCAGCGGGCTGACTCCCTGGTAAATATTTTCCTTCATCAAGTGGATTGGACTAGAAAGTCCTTATGAAAAGGCCTGTACTCAGAGGAGTTTGCTTGCCCAAGCCTTGCGATGCTAAAAAGGAGCAGCTGAAGAATCCTGTAAGCTCAAGAATCCTCCTCCCAAAGAGCATTCTCTAACGGTGCTTTGGAAAACACTTCCTAATGAATAGAGACAGAAAAATAAAGACTGAAACAAAACCATGTCTTAATAGTCTTAACCTCATCTATTTATAGGAGATTGGTCCTTTAAAAAACTTCAACATTTCCAGCAATATCAGGACTTTTTCACTGAAGTGAAATAGTTTTGACATGGATGAGCAAAGGAGAATGTGAAGTCATAAAGATCTAGTTCAAACCATGATTCTGCCAATTACTGATTCTATGAGCCTTGGGCAAGTTACTTAACCTTTCTGATCCTTAGTTTTTCCATCTGTAATGTGGGATATATATCAGTTATCTATTGCCGTGTAACAAATCACCCCAAAACTCAGTGGCTTAAAACCACCACCATTTATCTGATCATCATTCTCCATTTGAGCTGGGCACTTCTTCTTGCCTTGGCTCACTCATCTGGCTATAGTCATTTGGCAGATGGTCTGGGGCTGGAGGGTGTAAGATGGCCTCACTCACACGGCTGCTGCATGGGTTCTGGCTGTCATCTGGGCCCTTCTCTTTCCATGGGCCTCTTGTCATTTAGTTGTCTAGCCTGGGCTTCCTTCATGGGGGCAGGAGCATTCCAAGAAGGGGAAGGCAGAAGCTGTAAGGCCTCTTGTGGCCTAGGCTCCCACACTCGCACAGCAGCACTTCTATCATGTTTTATCGGCCAGGGGAAGCCACAAGGGGTAGAGAAATGGACTCCACCTCTTGATGGTAAAGAGCTGCAAAATATTATGGCCATATTTTCCCCAGGATATTCATGCCTTTGTGTTTGTGATCACTGAGTGAGGTAACACATGTAGAATGTTTCATCAGAGGGTCAGGTCATGAACTATCTGGGGCATACAGAAAGAACTTCTCTACCCTTCATCCAGATTTTGGCAAGACTGTATGTCTTAACAAAGACATTCCTGCTGTTAACATGCATCCTGATTCTGGCGGTGTCTGGAACCAATCTGACAGCTCCTTATACTTCAGCTATCCTAAGCATCCATTTGCTCACTTAATAAATTGTAAGAAGTATATGTCAAAGTTGGCAATATTTCCAACATCGTTTTTCTGTCAGGAAACCTGGTTTGGAAAGGTTACTCGGGGAAGCTGTCTAAATCAAAAAGGAAAATACCTAGTCAAATTCATTTAGTATCACAATAAAGAATGCTAAGTGGCAGCCCATAGAGAATGTGTTGGAGTATTTTCACTTGCCTCTTTGGTGAAAGGACCCATGTAATCAATCATTTCGCAAAAAAAATCACTGTATATCTGTGCCCTTGAAATGAATGTTTAGATTTGGTTAACAGCGGAGTTTTCCCTCTTGAACTGATGCTGGCCTTCCTCTGATCATATGGTTGTCCCATGTGTCCGCCACAAAGATATAAAATAGAAACATTGGGGAGATATGGTGGAGGAACAACAGTCTCCTCTAATTACCCAGCTACACTCACATAGCCTTTTGCAGGAGATCATCTCCTTTGTGTACAGGAGACATGCCCAGTAGCCAAATCTGGTTGCAGCCTATATACTGTCAGAGAGTTGACCATCATAATCCTGGGATCAATAAAAGACAGCAAAGCCTTGGCCTAATTAGTGAGACAATTTTCAATGGCCCCTGTTCTACTCATCTGAAGCCAAACAGTCTATGTGGGGGAGACAGTGGCTGCTTATTTAATCACAGTCACCACTTTGAGAAGGGGTGAAGGTGCCTTACAGCTCAACTGATGCAACTCAATCTCATCTGAGCAAAGCATACATAACATCAGACCTCAGAGGCACAGGGGACCCTCTTATTTGACCAATGAGGAAACTGAGGTCCAGAGAGGTCCTTACACACACCCAGAGAGATCGTTACACACACAACTACTGCGCAAACCAGGCACGTGTAAGCCAGATGCAGTGACGGCCCACCTTAGAAATCCGCAAATGGGCTCTGACTGGGTATGGAGTTACAGCTGCTGGGAAATGTTGAGTGTGCCTTTTCAGCAGCATCATCAAATCAAGCCATTAAAATCCTTCCCCCAGTGGCAAAGGAAAGGGGAGAAAGTTGGAGGCAAATCCAGACTAGCCACAGTACCATTTCTATTTAGGAAAAGCACACCTTTGAGGTGGGCAGATGCTGCGTTGTAGGCAGTCTCCTGCTAAGGAGCCAAAAACTCTGAAAAGACAAGTGGAACTGAAATGCCACCGCTCTGTTTTCAGTAACCTTGGTCAACCACAGACCCCAAGCTGTTTCTCCAACACTGCAGCCCCTGTCACTACTGTGGTGACTTGGAGGCCTGACGATCCAATCCCTCTGGATCTGGAAGTGTAAATAAAATACATCTTTGGTATTATAAAGCATGGCCAATGATGGAGGAGCTTTCTATTCCCTTCCAGACTTTGGATAAGGCACTGCTCTGGACAACTAGCATCCAGAAGAGAATTCTGGTTACTGATCAACGTTCAATGAAAAGAGTATACTTCTTTTCAGATCGGAAGCTTGACCTGGCATAAGGGAATTACGGAGGGATGCTGGCTCATCATTTTCATGATTTTCTGCTTCTCACATCTGATTTTAAAAACCTAAGTACAGTTCCTCACATTCAATCATACCACTGCGTGTGGATCCTGTTACTTACTGTCTTTCTAAAGATCCCCTGGCTTAAAACATATTATCCAGCATAGACAAAGAATTTCTTGACTTCACTGTGGACTACTCAGAGGTTCTCTGAGCAACCAAAGCAGCTCTCTGTTGTATGGGTAGTGTTTATGTCATTCCCACTCTCCTCTGGGTCACTGGCCCCAAGAAGCAAGAAGGCCAGAGGACTTCTGATAAGAGAAGAACTCTAGTGCAGAAGGACAGGCCAAAATGGCCAACTCTTCAGGACTCAAAGTTAGACCTGCCAGATAGTCACGGGCTACTAGAGCCTCTTCTCTCCCTATTACATCAGAGATTTTATGTGAGAAGGTGATGAGGAAGTATTCCACAGTCCAACAGGGGTGACAGCCTCCTCCACACTGGACAGGACAGTCCTGTGGAGGCAGATGATGGCGAGAAGTTCCCGGGGGTGCAGGTCGTGGTTCTCCTCCCCTTGTCCAGTTACTACCTGGAAATGTACTCAGATCCAAGTGGGAACACAGGTCTCCAGTGGAATGCTCCCTTGTCTGGAGAGAATAAAGCAGCTTCGAGGGCCACTGGAAAGGGAGCTGGAATAGGAATTCAGAGCATCAAATTCTAGTCCTCTGCCAGTAACCAGCAGGGACCTTAATTAAGCCAGGCATTGGTTTAAAGTCATTTCTATAATAAAACGGTTGGAGGACGTGATTTCTTAGATTCCTCTAGCTCTGACATTCATTTTACTCTCTCCAAGCCAACTTAATAGACAGGCATATCTGTGCTCTTCACACTTGAACATATAAATGGAAAATGTTACCTGTTCTGCTCTAATAATGATAAATATAGTGATAAATGATTTCAGAATTTGAAAAATTTTCTTGAAATGGTATATTTTAAAAATCCTTCACCAAGAGGAACTGCTGGTTGTCCAATACTCAAAGGGAAAAGATTAAATGTTTAAAAGAACATATGAATCCTTGGCTTTTTCTCTTGGGTGGGGTGGCGGGCTGAATTTAACGGCAAGTTTTAATTGGTATGTTCCAGTCAATCAAAGCATTGCAAGTACCCCACCACCTGCATCCTCAGCTCTTGCAGTCTCTTCTGTTATATTTGCCAACAGGTGATGTTCAGCTTCAGATGCTCCAAAAGTCCAGGTCCAATGTCATAATTCAAGAGCCTGTCTTGTGCCAGCTCCTTGGGTTTCTATTTCAGAAAGATTAAAACAGACAGGCTGAAGCAGGCTGTGCTGTTATCTCAGAAAGAAATAGTAGAACTATTTAACTGACCTACAGGGGAAGTCTTCAGTTCCATTCAGAATACACAAAAGCTGAAAAGAAATGCCACTGTATCACGTACAAATGCCAATGGCCTGGAGTCATTCCTCATATTTTATGAAGTCAATATTATAGTCACAGCTAAGACATCCTGAAGAAACAGACCAACTCCATCTGTTATAAATGCAGTCCTGTCTTGGCAGCAGAACCACAGCTCAGGAGCTTGGCGGTAGCAAGATTTCCGGAGGAAAGCTTTGCTGCTTACAGCCTTGATAACAAAATGTACTTTCTACACATCTCAGGGCATTCAGATTCTCATCATTTTTAGGCTTTGCTCAGAAGCATAGTATCCAGGTCTTAGCTATGCAAGCCCCCAGGTGAGCCATTCCTGCTCCAGGACCTCTGCCCCTCCTTCCTGATACTGAGCCTCTTGCTTGGTTCCTGCCTTGAATGACATCTCAGCTGACCACTATGGCTTTGGTGTGGGCTGCTTTGGGAAACGAGTGAAATGCAGACAAGGAGTCTTGTCCTCAGCAAGTCCACAAGATCTCAGCAGAGCCAAATCCCAGCTGTGGACAAGTCCCCAGGGCGTTCAGGGCCCAGCTGTGTTCTGTCTTCAAGGAGCAATTATAGTGGGGACTGTGATAGAGCACAGAGCGTGAGGAGACCACGGATCAGCAGAACAGGAGAAAGTGACCTGTAGTAACATCCGCCTCGTCAGCATTCTTTCCTGGAGATGATTAATGGAAGCTCTGGGAGTGACCTTCATTAGATGTGCTGTACTTACTTATTGAATGTGACCCAGCTGCAGAAGACAAAGGTTTATGCAACATTCAAGGCAGCTGGAGGCAGAGCCCCTGCAGCAGGGAACAAGTGGCAGGCCAGGCAACGACCTTGTGTGCTGGAATTTAATTAAAAGGCTTCTTTCTGCTCAGAGAACCAGGCACTTTTAGGAGGATATAATCAGTCCTGAAATTAATAATTATTTGGAGAATCAATACGTCAGCATAAGTTTGTAACTTCTCCAACCTGAGATTTTTTTTCTGGTTTTCTGGTTGTTGTTGCACTGAAGTGGTAGCACCCAAAGGAAAGAGGTATTCCACATAAGTCCATTTCATGGATAGCTTAAGCTTAAAGCAAAGACAAAACTGTCTGCATTGTTAATAGGAATATTTATACATTTTCAGACTCTGCTGCACTGTCTCAGCTAAGCTGGGGCTGTGTTTCTCAGAATTCCCAGCCGTTGGTAGTTCTACATTAGTGCTGGCCATCAGAGGCAATCTGTGCGCAAATGTGGAAGGCAAAGTACAGCAGCAGGGCCCCCACTTCTCCAACTCCAACCACACTTTCCTTCTGGATCCTGGGCTAGCGTGTGCAGCTCTGCAGCAAAGGGTCCAGCTTCCCCTGCAGGTCATCCACATTGTGGAGTTGGAGGCAGACAGATTCCAGCTCATCCTTGCTCTTCACTTCATGTCCATCTTTCTTTCCAATGCCAGCCCCGAAGACTGCTGGTTCAGCACCAGATACAGAAGCAACAGCCTCACAGAGACTGTTGAACCAGTACCCACAATTGCATAAGGTTAAACCCCTACAATAAATCTTATTTTATCAAAGTGTTTCTGCTTTTCTAATTCCGATACATATACCTTTATTAAAATGTGCATGGATATAATTGAAGTTTTTTTTTTTTTTTTTTTTTTTGATGACCATGTCATTATCATGATCACTCCTGCAGGTCAAAGGCGAGACACAGTTAGTGTTGGGAAGAAAAACCCTCAAAACTCTCCCAAGGAAGAGAAGATTGCTCTATATTTGGTGACTCAGGTGTATCTTGTGTCCCTCCTTTCTACGTGACTTACAATGTACCTTTTTTTATGGTTAACTTTATTTTTCCTATAGTGTATTCATTTACATATTTATTTATTGTAGAAAGAATGCTTAACACGAGACTTACCTTCTTAAATTTTTACGTGTACAGCACAGTATTGTTAACTATAGGCAAAGTTGCATAGAAGATCTCTATTCATCTTGCATAATGGAAACTTTATACCCATTGAACAGTAATTCCCCTTTCTTAACACCATGCTGGGTTTACTAGCTGAAGCCAACATACTCATCTGGGTTTATAAAATCAGAAAACTCAATTTCACAGAAATCCAAATCCACTTTGCAACAAAGTAGGAAAACAGTTTTCCTCAATTCAATGGTCTCCTTTGATTATTTACAGTTTTGTAGTTAGTTGAGGTTGCAGAAGAACAGGACTCCCTTGCACAATGTTGTTCAGCAGCATAAAAAGCAGAAAATCAAAGAATCTGGGGACACGATTACTACGAGACCTTGCATAGATTCACTGGTGAATTCTTAGGTCTATAAAATATATAAGAGGAGAAGATAGAGGCTTAAGCCCAGGTCATGACTCATAAACTTGAGTTATATTGATTGAGTGAATTAAATACTTATACATAAGAATCAAAGATAGCTTAAAATAAAATTCTCTCAATAACCTACCTCACTTAGTCCTTTTATCATGGTCTGTGTGTGACCAGCTTGTATACACACACACAAGCTGACTGGCTTGGCATGAGGAAACCAATCCTTTGGCAAACCAGGAATCAAACAGAATCTACTTTTCAGAATGCTAATTAGGAAATTTAGAGAAGTCAACCTGGTCCAGTTGGAGAGGAGGGTAGCCATTTTCCACCACAGACAAATGGATACATTTTCAGAAACAGGCAAGAGAATTGACCAGATGCAGCGAGAAGCAGGGACAA